>NC_084810.1:19937806-20250736 GCF_963583255.1 Pyrus communis | reverse complement strand
TTAAAAATATCTCCCCATCACACTGCCCAGAAGTACAACTCTTAAGGAGAAAGTGAGAATTAAAGAGGTATTCTCCAGATGATTCTCAAAACATCCTTCTACAATTTTTCACCCAATATCTCCTATGTATGATTATAGGTCAAAAGCACAACAGTAATCTGGGTAAGGGGGAAAATCTACCTTAGGAGCCAATAATGAAAGGAAATACAGGCTAAAACGCTCTTTGAATTGTTCCAACTACAGGATAATAGGATTCACTAAATCATTAGAGATTGCAACAATGAGAGAGTATATAAGCTCACCAATGTTCCCCTCTACACGTAGAACAAAATATCTGCAAAACAAATAACATTCAGTCACCACAGATACAAATCAAAATCTACACGTAAAACTTAATGTAAAGGAATCTTATTGAGAGTAATGTAGGCGCATGATGTTTTAACATGAGGAGTCCAATAAAGATATGCTCCGGTTTAGTGAGAATTAGGATAAACCTGCAGCTATCAGTTACAGGTTCCACTGGATGAGGGTGCGCGAGCATATAGTTCACCTGCAAGGATACATCAGACCATCCTTCAATCTCACCGACAACAAACCTACCCTCTCCCTTCTCTCTCTGTCTGAATTCCTTTCAAATGACAGACAAATGCAACCTCCATACATGAAATCACATTTTCGCTTCTCCCAAGCACTAAAGCTGAAAAACAAAGTAGACTTCCAAAATCAAAATAATTGATTTTACCATCCTCAACATGCTCGAAACCCAAAAGAACAAAAACATAAATGAAAGCAAAGGGAATAACTTCAATCATAAATGGACTTAAAGAACTCAATTTAGTGAATTCATTAATCTTCTATCCTTTTTTCCCTCGATTTTCTCGGAAACCAAACAGAAAATGAGAAATGAGTTAAACGCCATTCAAAGGGGAGAAAAGTGCCAATTCCCTATCACTCAATTTCTAATATCAAACAAACAAAATTAATCCAAACCCAATACAACATTAAACGTAAATATTCAAACTTTACTGACTTTTAGCTCTCTGAATTGACTCTCAAACCAAACACAGAAACTAAACCCAGTCTCAAACCAAACACAGAAACTAAACCCAGTAAAAAAATTATCCATTTTTTAAAACCACTTGTCAATTCAACATTAAAAAAAAAAAAGAACAGAAACAGTCCTAATTACTCCACGACACTGCGCTTTTTTTGGTCTAGTAATGCTGCATACATGGAAAACTTAAAGCTCAAAATTAGACATCCACGAAAATTAAATCCTTCAGCAAGGGATACAACTATTAACAAAGATTTGGGAAATTTCAATTTTCTGAATGAAGCATCTCTTCTGAATGACAAACTCAGATCTTGGAAATAAACAATAATATTTTACTATAGGCAAAGAAAAAAGAAGCAAAATGAAAGCCAATATTATAGGTGGTCCGTGGAAATGACAAATTGCACTGCGATAAATCTCCGAATTGCTCATCGTCCACCATCCCCAACTCAAACTCAAATAGAGAGAGGCACTACATGAACTTCTAGAATCCCCAAAAAAAAAAAAAAAAAAAAAAAAAGCCTATTTTGCTAAAGATACCCGAAACAGTGTACAATGCAATCCAAAACCCAATCAAATTAAAATCCCTAATATCAAATTTAAGAATCCCAATTAAACAAAAACTGACCTAATTAATTGGATAACCCCGCGAGTACCAAATGGAAGCAAAACCCATAAGAAAAACCCATCAACTAAAACCCAGCGCAAGGTAAATCATCAACCAAAACTAACAATTTATCAATTACAGTAACTAGGTCAAGCCCACATTGCTAAAAGTTAAAAATGAAAAGATACCTTGCACTGGGCGGCCTCCAGGGCATTTCATGTTCAAACTTCGGGCACTTCATTGGTTGGTGGAAAAACCAACGGAGATCGCAAAGCAGGGATTGAAGAGTTCACAAATCAGGGATTGAAGAGATAACGAAACAGAGATGGAAAGCAAAGTTAATTACTAATTTGTAAACAACTCTTAAAATTTCTCAGGTCAATGCGTGTTTTCATTATTTGAACCAAACGGTATGGATAAAAAGCAAGGAAAGCAATCAGCTGCATATAAGTACCGAAAACATGGAAATTCATAACCCATACGCCGAAAACAAAATCGGAAAGAATTCAAATTAAATTAAATAAACAAGAACGAACAGAAGAAGCGTTTGAATTACTCACCATTGTCGAAAATTCGAATGCAGTAATGGAGGAGGAGTTGCAGAGAGGAACTCTGTTCAGCTACCACTAATTCCATTTACTGAAAAGACGATGACGATTTTTGGTGTGGAAATAACCAACCCGCACCTCAACCTACGGACTATATTACCCTCCTAACTTTTAGTAATTACCCCAGCCCAACACAGATTTAGTGGCAGCAGTGGGTAAATAAAGCAAAATCAAGGGGCAAAAATTTGACTGTAATCCTTCCTCAATTTTAGAATGGATAATTTTATAGACTATATTTTAAAAATGTCAGGAAGACCATATCTTTTAGATAACATGATGTGATGGTTGATGATTGAATACATTCTTTAAGAATTTAAACAATGAATTCAACTATCAACTGTCATATCATGTAATTTACAAAATATAATTTCAATATATCGAGCATTACCATTTTTAGACAGATGATCACGTTTTATTTGCACATATAAGGAGTCAAGGACCACGCTTTAGAGTTTCCAAAACTTATCAACCGTAATTCTTCCTCTCACAATTAACAATGGCAGTGTTCGAGCTCCTCTTCCTCTACTCTATTCTCGTAACCATCCCTCTTCTTATCGTCCAGCCTTCACCTCCAAATCAAAAACCCAACTCCCTCCAAGCCCCTTAACCCTACCCATCATTGGCCACTTCCACCTTGGCCCTCTCCTCCACCGATCTTTCTTCCGGCGGTTTGGCGCCTTATTCTCCCTCCACCTTGGCTCCGTCCCATGCATTGTGGTTACCATGCCAGAGATTGCGAAAGAGTTCCTCAAAACCCACGAGCTCTCCTACATATCCTGTGCTCAAACCATCGAACGCCTGACCTACAATCACTCTATCACAGGATTTGCACCCTATGGCCTTACTATAAATTGATCATAAACCTCAGCGTTAATGATGTCCTAAGCAACCGTAATGTCAGCAACTTTGCTTCAATTTTTAACCCAAGAGTACCCAAGGCTTTGGAGGTTGCGGGCCAAAAAAGCTGAGAGTGGTGAAGCTGTTGATCTCACCATGGAATTACCAAAGCTTTTCAACAATGTGATCGCCAAAATGATGTTGGGGAATTTTAAGGGGTCTAGTGTGAAGGCAGAGACGAGGAAGCTAGGCTTGTGGTGAGAGAGGTAACAAGGATTTCTGGGGAGTTTAATTTGTCCGATTTTGTTTGGTTTTGCAAGAAGTTGGATTTGCAGGGATTTGAGAAGAGAATTGAAGACACTCGTAGGAGATACGACGCAACGTGAAGAATTGAGAAAGAAAAACTTGAAAAATGCAGGAGGCAATGTTGAAGAGGAGGTGAAGAATTGCTTGATCTTTTGCTTGATTTGTTGGAAAAAAAAGGAGTGGTGAGATTAAGGGGGGTCAATTTTGCAAGGATTCACATCAAGGCTTTAATCATGGTACGTAAAAACTCTTTTGGCTCAAATTGTTTTTTTTTTTTTTTTTTTTTTTGTGTTTTTTAATTTGTAACATCTATGCATAATTTTTTTTAAAATGTTTGGAACAAAACTTGATAGTGGAAGGTGGCAAATGAGTTGGACAACTCACATCATTTAATTTCAATTTCAAATTTCTTATTAATTAAAACATTTCAATAAGGAATAAGATAGAGGCGAAAGATACCATATTAGGAAATGTATTCCATTGAAAAATGATAAGATTCCATCAGTTGGTGTTTATACAAATAGTTGTGCACTTGACAGCTCACCATAACAAATCTTACTGTCCTTACCTATAACAGAAAATCAAGGTAATTACTATATTGATGCTGTTAACTTTTGTCTTTTACAAAACTATCCTTAATAATAGGCTTGTGGTGAGAAAGGTAACAAGGATTTTTGTGGAGTTTAATTTGTCCGATTTTGTTTGGTTTTGCAAGAAGTTGGATTTGCAGGGATTTGAGAAGAGAATCGAAGACACTCATAGGACATTCGACGCATTGCTGGAGAAAGTTATTTCAGAACGTGAAGAACTGAAAAAGAAAAACATGAAAAACGAAGGAGGCAGTGGTGGCGAGGAGGTAAAGGATTTTCTTGACATTTAGCTTGATATACTGGGAAAAGGGAGTGCTGAGAGTGAGGAGGTTGAATTTACAAGAGTGCACATCAAGGCTTCAATCATGGTACAAATTCTTTTTCGTATGATTTTCAGTTCAATTATATTAAATAAAAGTTAACTGATGGGGATATGTTATTGACATAACAAAAAAAAAAAAAATCAAATACAAGAGGAAATATGAGAAGAAATGAAAATTCCAAACAACACAAAAAAATTTAGGAAAGTGAATTTGGGAACTTGGGCAAACTATAGTCTTGATTTAGATTTAGACAATTTTTACTTTAAAACTCCTTCTTGTTCAATTAGTTTTGTTTGTGAAGATCGATTTGGGATGTCCAATCTTGATTTATTATTGATTAGTTTTGTTCGGGTTCTTCCTTTTAGCCCCCATTTTTCAAACAAAAATAATATTAGCTCTCTATATTGTCATATTATTCACCTTCAAAGTTTAGATGCCCGTTCTTAATTTCTTATTATTCAGAGCTATAACATATAGGTTATTTAACATTAAAGGGCTTTTAGGAGAATAATGAAATTGGATTTTTCAGGATTTCTTCACGGCACGTACAAATACAACCACCATTTCAATGGAGTGGGCACTAACAGAGCTCATCACCCACCCGGAGGTGCTGCGGAAAGCAAGGGAGGAGATCGAGTCGTTGAGAATAGAAGGCTAGTCGTAGAATCAGACGGTCCAAACCTTCCATACATACAAGGCATCATAGAAGAAACATTGAGACTGCACCCATCTGTGCCTATGATCCCAAGAAAAAGTGTGCAAAAATGTAACAGTGGAAATTATGTGATCCCAGAAAACACAATGCTATCTGTGAATGCTTGGGCCATTGGAAAGGACACAAAGTACTGGAAAAATCCTCTGCACTTTCACCCTGAAAGAGTCTTACCACCACTCAGTGGTCGAAGAGATGAGCGAGTGCATTAGATGTTAGGGGGCAAATGCAGCCAGCCCTACTTGGTGCTATGATTCAATGCTTTGATTTGGAAGTTGTTGGGGTAAATCAAAAGCATATGAACGGTGACAATCGAGTTCTTGATCAAACCCGCACCAGGATACATAATCATAATAATTTACTTCGAATTCAACTTTAAATAGAATCGAACATAAGACCTCTCACTTACAACTGAAGATGAATACTAAAAGACCGTAGTGCTAAGTGGCACAAACAAGTAAACGCTTAAAATGCCGATATGGCATGAAAATCAATATATGATCTAAGACGCTCATATATGTAAAGGCTTTGCATTATTGGATCGAAACGCTATGTGCCTACGTAAGTTGATCGCTCAAATTTGACTTGTATTATCAATCTCTTCAAAGGGAGACATATTGTGGACCCGAAGACATACTCCATTATTTGGTACAACCTCAACCTTACCACACAATCCTGTTCTATTTAATAAGTTGCTCGTTTAACTTGGAAAATATTTTATTTAATTAAGGTTTGATTTGATTTGATTTGGCTTAGGTTTTCTTGTCTTGTGAATAAATGTTTGATTTTATTTATTTTGTGTTATTGCTCCTTTATAATTTTATTAAAACCTCCTTATAGAGAAAATAAAGTATTGAAGTTGCATTCAAGTTTGTGAGATTAATCGAGGATTCCGAAATTTACACTAAGCCCTTTGTTTTCAACATCACTCATTTCGTCAATCTCTTCAAAATTAGACAACATATTGTGGAACTAACTAAAAACATACTCCGTTATTTAGTACAACATCAACTGTACCACACAATCAATTACAACAAACCCTAGACCCAGCATCTCGGTGAACGTCCTCACAGAGACAGTACCCCTTTATATATCCTTACCTTTTGTCTATAATGTCAAAAGCATCTGTATATTCCTTTCACTCTGATCTAATCTAAGAGTGGCACAGCAGATCACTAAGTTGAATAATTACTTAAAATTAGTATTTAGTTGCAAAATCGGTTATTCGATACAAAGTCCACTGATAGAAACTTAAAAAACTCTTTTCTTTTTTTTTTATAAGAAAATACGATTTCATGATTTAGATTGAATATGTACAACATTAAAATCTTGCCGAGATTTCAACTCGGTAGAAGGAAAATGAGCGTTCCACATCAATACAACTTACAATTAATTTCTATTCTCAACGAAAAGGTCTAAGATTATATAGAGAGGTTCCTTAAACCAAGTCACCAAAGAGTGTTGGGTTAAACCAACCTAGCCAAGCGATGCACCACCTTGTTCGAGGTCCGTCGTCCGTGAGCAACCTTCCATTGCGCTTGATTCTTCAAAGTCTGTCTTGAATCATCAAGAATATGTCCGACTGGGGAAGAGTCCTTCACAACCTTGTGAGATAGAGCACTAATGACCAAAAGAACATCACCTTCAAGTTCCAGCAGTGGGAACCTCAGAAGAGAATGCTTTGAATGACAATTTTATTCTTCTCAATGAGAGGTATTTATACAAGGTATACAACCCTAATGCACTAGGAAGAAAACTAATTACACGAGATTACAGGAGATTACACGGAATTGATATCAATTACGAATCCTACCTAAAATACAAAGTCAACACTCCCCCTCAAGTTGGTGCATATATGTTACTCATGCCCAACTTGTGTAAGAAACATGAAAACTTATGACTTGAAACAACTTTCGTGAGGATATCTGCCAACTGATCATCTGTTCTTATTGTCGGTAGCTCAATTATTTTTTCTTCTAATTTTTCTTTGATGAAGAACCGATCAACTTCAACGTGCTTTGTTCTATCATGTTGTACTGGATTATGTACAATGTCACGGGCAGCTTTATTATCACAAAATAATTTCATGGGCTAATCATGTAGTATACCCAAATTGCGAAGCAAGAGCCTAAGCCACAGAATTTCACAAATCCCTAAAGCCATACCTCTATATTCAACTTCTGCACTGGAACGGGCAACCACATTCTATTTCTTACTTCTCCATGTAACCAAGTTACCCCCAACGAATGTAAAGTAACCTGATGTTGAGCGCATATCGTCAATCGAACCCACCCAATTTGCATCAGTATAACCTTCAACTCTAATATTATTATTCCTTTTAAACAAAATTCATTTGCCGAGACTTCCTTTCAAATATCTCAAAATCCTCATCACTGCATTCATATGTTGTTCTCCAGGATCATGCATGTATTGACTTACTACACTTAAGGCATAAGCAAGGTCCGGTCTAATGTGTGCCAAGTACATTAAACAACCTACTAACTTTTGATATCTCCCTTTGTCAACTGGTACTTGATTAGGATCAACACTAAGCTTCAATCATTCCTCTAATGGTGTAGCTACTGGTTGACAAGCTGACATGCCGGTTTCGTGCAACAAATCAATAATATACTTCCTCTGTGATAAGAAAATTCCCGAATTGCTTCTCGATACCTCAATCACCAAAAAATATTTCAAGGATCCAAGGCCGTACGTTCTTCCGGGTCATTACCTGTTACCACCATATTATCTACATACACAATAAGTGCAGTAAGTTTCCCATTTCGTCTTTTCAGAAACAGAGTATGATCAGAGTTACTTTGTTTGTAGCCAAATGCTCTCATAGATTTTGTGAATCTTCCAAACCATGCACAAGGAGACTACTTCAAACCATATAAGGATTTCTTCAACCTGCACACTTTTCTTTTGTATTTATCTGGAGCATTACATCCTGGTGGAAGATCCATATAAATCTCTTCTATCAAGTCCCCATGCAAGAAGGCATTATTCACATCAAACTGCAGTAATGGCCAATTAAGATTTGCAGCCAAAGACAACAAAACAAGGACTGTATTGATCTTGGATACAGGGGCAAATGTATCTGTATAGTCAATCCCATATTTTTGAGTGTATCATTTTGCTACTAGTCTTGCCTTGAAGCGATCCACCGTCCCATCAACTTTGTACTTCATCGTATAGACCCATTTGCATCCCACAGGTTTCTTAGCGGCTGGGAAGTATGTGATCTCCTAGGTAGCATTCTTCTTCAAAGACTTCAATTCTTCATTCATTGTTGATTGCTAACGTGGATCAGCTAAAGCCTCCTGCACACTGTTAGGAATAGATACAGTAGATAATTGATGCACAAATGACTTATTTGATTCTGACAGGTGATTGGTAGACACATAATTACTTAACGGGTATAACACATTAGACTCAGGGTTGGGCTTACTCTTAGGATACCTAGTTTTGCATTTAGGGTCGACTTCATAAGTAAGTTTAGGAATACCTCGATTGACGCGATCAGGGAGACGACGTGATGGTGGTGCATCCGAGATTGAAAACGATTGATTATGGTTATTGGGACTCAAGATTGACTGTGAGATAGCTGGTGACATAGGAATGTTCGATGGTGAGGAAACTAGCAGTGAGCCATCAGGCAGTGAGTTATCTGACGATGTCGACTCGTCCCTTTTAAGGTTTTCAACATTATTTCTATATGAATGATCACTTCTTGTCTCCAAGACATCACCACTTAGTTCCAATCCATTCACATCATTGTTCTCGTGTGAATGATCACCACTTGTCTCCAAGACATCACCACTTAAATCTAAATCATTCACACTATCTATATTTGGAATAAGATAATCAAGAGTTTGAACTTCTGTCTAATTCTTCCCCTAAAGCGAAGACTCGAGATAGGCAAAGTACATATCATTCTCATGAAATGTAACATCCACAATGACAAACAATTTTTTCGTCAGAGGGTGATAACAACGATACCCTTTTTGATTTAAGGCATACCCCACAAACACACACCATAAGGCCCGAGGCTCAAGCTTACTTCTCTGCTGTTTATGAAGATGAACGAAGGCCACACAACCAAACACGTGAGGTGGAAGATTAGGAACTGTAGGAGCATCAACATATGAAGAAAGAGTCTGGAACTGTGTCTGAAAGTCGACTGATTGGGATGGAACACGATTTATGAGATACGCAACTGAGGTGAGAGCTTCTCCCCAAAAAGATAACAGGAGACGCGCCTTAATCCAAGAAGCACGAACAACCTCTAGAAGATGACGATTCTTGTGTTCTGCAACACCATTTTGTTGTGGAGTATATGGACATGTAGTCTGATGAACAATACCATGATGATCAAGAAAGGCATGAAGTTCAGAGTTTATATATTCGCCGCCATTGTCACTTCTGAGAACCTGTATTTGTGACTTATATTGTACTTGTACCATTTTATAAAACTGCTGAAACAAAGAAATAAGTTCACTTTTGGACTTCATCAAACAAACCCCAAGTCATACGTGTGCAGTCATCAATAAAAGTAATAAACCAATGAGCACCACCAAGTGTAGCAGTTTTAGATGGTCCCCAAACATCGAAATGAATGATCATAAACGGGATTGAACTTTTATTCAAACTAGGCAAAAACGAAGTACGATGACTTTTAGCCATTTCACAAACACCACATTTAAAGTTAGAAATATCATGCTTACCAAACGGGCTAGGAAACAACTTTCGTATATAGCCGAACGAAGCATGTCCAAGTCGACGATGCCACAACCAAATCTCCGAAGCTTTATTCCTATCCCCCGGATTTCCTTCCACTGCAAGAGCTTGAGTCAACATTCGAGAACTATTTGATGTCAGCTCCAAGTAGTAGAGCTTCATTTTCCTAATACCATAACCAATCGTCTTGCGAGTTCGAATGTCCTTAAAACACACAAAAAGAAGGCTAAAAAATCACAAGACAATGCAGGACGACAGTTATTTGAGCAACATATAATAAATTATAGTCAAGAGAAGGAACAACAAGTACGATATCAAGACTAAGGGTATCTGAAAGGGAGACGGTTCATTCCCCGATAACAGAGGCAGGATTACCATTAACGACACTGACAATAGTTTTGGTGGATGGTTTTAGGGTTTCTACCTGTCTAGAATCACAAGTCATATGTTCAGTAGCACCAGAATCAATTATCCACGTATTATTCATAACATAGGTAGAAACCTTTAAAGTCTTACCATTGTTACCTGTAGTAGTAGAGGCAAACACTTCCGCAACTATATTTTCAGAATCTACCTTCGCATCAGCAAAAGAGGTATGCGTGGTCGTATTCTTATGTCCAAGTCGGTCGGATAGATTTGGAGACGTACAAGTCCAGACTACCATTCCCAAGCAACTTTAATCAATACGTCACACGGTGATCGGTAAAGCCCAAATTTCCAAGCAAAACAAGCCCAAGAAGCTTCAATTTGCATGGGCCAACAAGAAGGATAGCCCAACAACAATTTAAAATAATAATAATCTAAAAAACCACAAATTTTTCCTTGTCGTGTGGGCCTTAATCAAACTGCCTTTTTTTTTTTTTTTACCATTTTTCCCTTTTTTTTTTTTTTTCCTAACACCACCAATTCTTTTCTCTTCTGTTTGATTCCCCTTTTTCTTTTTTGGAGGCAGATTCTCTGCCCTCCTACTTCTCATGCCCTCCTATTTTGTGTGGTCACGATTAAACCATGTCAACATTTTATATTGCTTTTTTTTATAGAGATAATAAGACAAAAATGAATAGTAATATAAAATGTTGACGTGGCTTAACCGTGACCACACAAATGGGAGGGCACGGGAAGTGGGAGGGTAGAGAATCTGCCTTTTTGTTTTCCTTTCACCTTTTCCTATTTTGTTTTCTTCTCACTTTGAAATAGCAGCAGTGGTATGGTGGTTCAAGGCTCCAACAAGGATAATAGCAGCAAGGACCATATTGCAGTTCAAAGTGCGAGACAGAGTTGCAGCAGTACTGTGGTGGATCAGTCAGATCAACGGGTCGGATGGGAGCAGGTTCGTGGGTCGTCGAACCCCGAGTCGGGTACAGTGCAGCAGCACAAGTCAGTTGGGCTGCAATCTGTGCAATCCTTCACGGCTTCAGATCAAATCAAAAGCAAATAGGCCAGTTGGTCTGTCGTGTCACACAACAAAAAGTGAAACGATTCGATGAATTCGGGTCAACAGTGACGGCGTCGCTCGCTGTTCGTTTCGAATTCAGAGAAGGTAGCAACGACAACAGTCGCTCGCTGATCGAGGTCGGCGCACCACACATGGCTGAGCCACAACAGTGCTATCGCAGTTATGGGTTTTTTTTTTCTTACGACTTGGCTCTGATGCCAAGAAGAGAATGCTTTGAATGATAATTTTATTCTTCTCAATGAGAGGTATTTATACAAGGTGTACAACCCTAATGTAATATGAAGAAAACTAATTACACGAGATTACAGGAGATTACACGGAATTGATATCAATTAGGAATCCTACCTAAAATACAAAGTCAACAACCTCTGCTGCTGTGCACTTAAAAAAAACTCTTTAACAGCCTTAATTAATCTGGACTCTTAACAACCTTAAACTAAATCCGAGATGTCATTCTTATTGATTTTTTGTTTGTTTGTTTGTTTGTATATGTATTGATGAGAAACGGAATTATGAGAAAAATAACAAAAAATGACCATAGCTCCCCAATAATCGAAAATAATATACAGGTGATGCCTGAGTTTTGGCTGCACTGCACCGGCAAATCTGTGTGGAAACGAGAAAAACGAGAATCCATAGCAAATCCTCTGGACAAGGAGCTTTCCTTGACAATTCACGTGACTATTTACATACGTTTAGGATTAAGTCATCTCTATGAATGGAGGAATAAAGCAACGTTGCTCGTACTATGTGTTAGCATTTCATAACGTTTTTTCAATATATATATATATATACACACACCTTGGGTTATAATTTTTTTTATTTTATTTTTTTTATTTTATTAGTTTTTTTTTTTGTCAACGCCTTGGGTTATAATATATTTTGGTTTAGTTTTAGTTATGTCTCGTGTTGGTCTTTCTTAAGACACTTATGCCTCGTGTTGGTTATTTTAATTATTTTATTTTATTTTATGATAAAGATTCTAACTTATTACTTTACTTATATTAATATCTAAACAGTTGTGTTTCATTTGAATAGTCATAATCCTTTTTGAACGGTTTGACAATTTAAAAAAAAAAAAAAATCCTTTAATAAGAATCTCAATTTTCAAATCTTACTATCTTGTTGGCAATACTTGCACGCAAGCATGTACAGAGATGTCTACGGCTTTAGGGCAGCGACATCGTGCTTCTCTTTGGTTCACAAGCAAGATTTTCCAATTATATTATTCTCATTTAATTTTTATATATCTGATAGTGATTATATATTCAATTTGTTATATTGGAATATATATAGTCTTTAAAGGGACATAATCTCATTTTCTTTTGAAAAATAGGGATTAGTTGTGGGCCCAAATAACATCGAACTTCAACGATACGAATGTCTATTTTTCAAGTTGTACATCATAGATCATTCTTACAAAATATTGGTTGAACCAAAAATATTTGAGGTATCTAATTGAGTTCAAAGAGATTGAGGAACACTATGATCTAAAAAACATTGAAATTTCATCGTAACAGTTAAATGGGCAAATGATTTCGAATTAAATTGAATTTTTGCAAGTATGATCTATGAATCAAGATTAACAACGTAGATGGTTCAAATTGTTGAAGTTTGATGTGAAGTGAGTCCCTTAACTAATCCCTACTTTTTTTATAAAATTGAAAATCCCTCCGTATAACGGGTGTGTGTGTGTGTGTGTGTGTGTGTATATATATATATATATATAGGAAATCTTTAAGGGAAGAGATCCTCATAGATCATCCTTACAAAATATTAGCCAAATTGGAAATGTTTAAGACATCTAATTGGATTCAAAGAAATTAACGAATACTTTGTTATATAGAAACAATGAAATATTATCTTGATAATTAAATAGGTAAATGATTTCGGATTGAATTGAATTTTTGCAATGATGATCTATGAATCGAGACTTACAAAATAGATGGTTCGGATTGTTGAAGTTCGATGTGGAGTGGACCCCACACATAATCTCAATTTTTTGAAAAAAAATAAGAATCATTTTGCATAAATGGCCTGATATATATAGACACACCCGTAGTTAGTACAATTTTACAGTCTATTTCACTGTAATCTGAAGGCTCCAATCCCTGCCACTACTAATAGCAGTAATCGTAGTTTTACAGCTGTCAGGGTTTTTTTCTTTTTTTTTTGGGCAAGGCAAATCCCTGCTCTTCTTTCTCTCTCTGACAGTTTCCATAAGTACATTTTTTCTGTATACTTTTACAACTCTTGTATTTTTCAAATTTCAAACATTTTTACTTTACGTCCTATTTTATTATGTCTCATTTTAGTCCTACTCATCTTTAATGTCTCATGTTTGTTGGAGTTTGAGACCTCTTGTCCCACATTGGTCAACAGTATTTTTTCACTAGCCTTTATATAGGCTTATTCCCTTTTCTTAGTAATTAGAACTTGGACCATTTGGAAATGGATTGAAGGCTTGGGCCTTATGATTGTGTGGATTATGCTTGAATATAATATTGTCTAAATACAATTAATATTAATTAATCAAGACAAGGGCCTTGGACGAGAATTACGTCAATAAGACTGTTGATTGCTATAGCTGCACTCCATAACATGGAAATACATCAAATGGATGTAAAGACTGCATTCTTAAATAGAGACTTAGATGAGGAAATATATATGGAACAACCTGAGGGGTTTGTGATTAAAGGTCAAGAACACAAAGTTTGTAAACTTGTGAAATCACTATATGGGCTTAAACAAGCTCCAAAGCAATGGCATGAAAAATTTGACCATATTATGATAACACACGGTTTTAAGATAAACGAGTGTGATAAGTGTGTCTACACCAAAACTCAAAATAATGCTTGCGTTATGTTGTGTTTATATGTAGATGATATGCTTATAATGGGAACTAACAAAGAGATAATAAATTGGACCAAGAAGATATTGAAATCAAGTTTCGATATGAAAGATCTTGGATTAGCTGATGTTATTCTTGGTGTAAAAATAAAAAGAAACCAAGAAGGATATATTCTTACACAGTCCCATTATATAGAAGCTACACTTAGAAAATATGGTCATTTGGAAAGTAAAGATGCAATTACTCCTTTTGATGCAAATAGCAAACTTAAGAAAAATAGAGGTGATGCTATATCTCAACATGAATACTCACAAGTTATTGGAAGTCTTATGTACATTATGAACTGTACAAGGCCTGATATAGCATACTCAGTGAGTAGACTGAGTAGATATACATGCAATCCTGGGCATGATCATTGGGAAGCTTTAATTCGAGTATTGAGATACTTAAAGCATACAATGAATTATGGATTGCATTATACAAGATATCCTCCTGTGCTTGAAGGATTTACTGATGCGAATTGGATATCGGATAGTAATGATACAAAATCCACAAGTGGATATGTATTTACTTTGGGAGGAGCAGCAATATCTTGGAAATCTTCTAAACAAACATGCATAGCCCGATCAACTATGGAATCGGAATTTATAGCTCTCGATATGGCTGGAAGAGAAGCTGAGTGGCTAAGAGATTTTTTGGAGGATGTTCCCATATGGCCTAAACCTGTAACGGCAATATGTATACACTGTGATAGTTTAGCTGCACAATATCGAGCTAAAAATAGTGTATACAATGGGAAGTCTAGACAAATTAGACGAAGGCATAATACAATAAAGCAATGGCTCTCTAGTGGTGTAATTTCTATTGACTATGTTAAGTCAAAAGATAATATTGCGGATCCGCTTACTAAAGGTTTGTCTAGAGAGCAAGTTAAGCATACATCGAGGGGAATGGGTTTAAAGTCAATAGAGTAAAAATGAAACTACCAAACGGAAACCTAACCTAGTTGATTAGAGATCCCATGGTCTAGGTTCAATAGGCAAACTGGTTTGGCTAGATTCAAGAAGAAACACACTTACATACCCATTCCTATGATGGAAGAAGTGTGGTGACTGTTGATGATGTAGGATACATTAGTTTAGCGATATTGATACTTGTAAATCAAGTGGAATAGTAGCAGCCTATTCTTAATCAATATCACCTATATGAGAGTAAATGTGGGGTCGCATTTACGAGAATTACATGGCTACAGTCTCTAAAGCTCTCATGAATCCAGGATTTGTTCAGGACCAAAAAGAACACAAACGTATGAATTTGTGATGTGTAAATGTGGCATATGTTTTGCTTATTGTCTTGGTTTACTGCGGAGATGAACAGTTCAAGATTTTATATTCACTGCGTCATCTAGTAAATCCGATAAGTATACACTAAGGTAGGTTCAAGTCCAAAAGACACCTCTCCTGATGTATGTCACATCTATTGTTTACTCTCGTATCTTAGTGTGTCTAGGACCAAAGAGTCGTCTCAAATGTGGGGTATTGTTGGAGTTTGAGACCCTCTTGTCCCATATTGTTGGAGTTTGAGACCCTCTTGTCTCATATTGTTGGAGTTTGAGACCCTCTTGTCCCACATTGGTCAACAGTATTTTTTCACTAGCCTTTATATAGGCTTATTCCCTTTTCTTAGTAATTAGAACTTGGACCATTTGGAAATGGATTGAAGGCTTGGGCCTTATGGTTGTGTGGATTAGGCTTGAATATAATATTGCCTAAATACAATTAATATTAATTAATCAAGACAAGGGCCTTGGGCCTTGGGGCCTTGGAATTTATAATTAATCAGATTCATTAATTTTAATTTTCGGATTAAGTTTTTTAATTAATTTATTAATTAAAAAAACGTTTTGATTAAAAGACACAGCTATTAGAAAGAGTTGTACTTTTTGATTAAAAGATACAGTTATTAGAAAGAGTTGTGTGCTTTCAAATACACTAAACAGGTATTTGAAAGGGTGTGAAACAACCTATATATTTGCAATCACATTATCCAAGTGAGAATGATCTTTTCTTCCCTCCTTGTCTTCCGTACAAAATTTCCAGAGAGTAAACACACAAAGCAATTCGCTAGAGTTCTATAATCCAGTGCGGGTTGTAGAATTAGGTAGTTGTATCCTGGTCGAGCAGACGTTGTAGAACCACAAGCACAAGAGTGGGACGAAAATACTGTTCGAATGACATAGCTTTTACGCTAGCCTCTACCTTCTGTGATCAAGTTAGTATTATTGATATTTTTATATTAGTTTATGTATTTATTGTATAATTTCATTCTGCACATCAAGTATATTTGGTTAATAAAATATTAGAAATCAAGTTCTGTTTAATTCTGTTATTTTTTGTTTATTTCTAAATTGTTCTCCAACAATGTTATCCTATTTCATCACCTGGGAAGGGCATTCTCGTCGAAGTGGCAAGGGTGCTTTAGTCTTTCAGAAGTTAATATAAGGAGCGGATAGAGTAATGAAATTGTGAGTTTTAGAATAATTCTGGAAACTTGAGTCATTTATGTAGAGGTTTGTATTTTTGTTTCATGACAGACACCTTGCGGTTTCTAATGTTCAAAATTTAATATACTTGGTACTAGATTAAATATTCAATTTAATCCCTTTAAGTGAACTTTTATCAAAATTTATATTCAATTTTTGTTATTTAATGTGTATTTTTATTTAATCTCTACACATTAAATTTTAATTTTATAATATGCATATATTTAGTTCATTAATTATAAATGAACATAAATGAGAAAATATTAAAAGAAATTTGTGATACAAAAATATATAAATACATATATGTATAGAAATGATTGTGACAAAATATATAAAATTGACTTTTTTATACCAAAATTGTAACATCCCACATCGCTCAGGGGAGTGATCCTTAAATGTATATTCTCATCCCTACCTAGCAGGAGGCCTTTTGGGAGCTCATTGGCTTCGGGTTTCGTAGGAACTCCGAAGTTAAGCGAGAAGGGGGGCTACTGTGGTGGAGCGGGCTCGGGATGTGGTCCGCCCCGGGCTGGGATGTGACAATTTGGTATCAGAGCCTAACCCTGGCCGCGTGTGTGCCGACGACGACGTCGGGCCCCTAAGGGGGGTGGATTGTAACATCCCACATCGCCCAGGGGAGTGATCCTTAAATGTATATTCTCATCCCTACCTAGCATGAGGCCTTTTGGGAGCTCACTGGCTTCGGGTTCCGTAGGAACTCCGAAGTTAAGCGAATAGCGCGCGAGAGCATTCCCAGGATGGGTGACCCATTGGGAAGTTCTCGTGTGAGTTCCCAAAAACAAAACCGTGAGGGCGTGGTCGGGGCCCAAAGCGGATAATATCATGCTACGGTGGTGGAGTGGGCCCGGGATGTGGTCCGCCCCGGGCCGGGATGTGACAAAAATATTTGTACCTACATGATTGTACCGAAATATATTATAATGAACTTAAATGTATGTACCGAAATGTATTATATTGAATTAATGTACTTAAATGTCAATACCGAAATCTATGTACCAAAATATACGTACCGAAATGTATGTACCAAAATATAGTATATTGAATTAATGTACCTAAAAGTCAATACTCAAATAAGAGGTTTAGGTTCGAATCTCGTGGATGGAGAATTCAATACCAAATTAAGTTGTCCATTGTGTAGCTTAGCTGAACCCCCATCGCCTTAGTGTAAAATATATCGTTGTACTAAAAAGCAAACTCAAAATATATTATGATAAATGAAATGAAAATTAAATTTAAATATAATTAATACATTAAAATAGGAATAAAAAGATAAATAAAACATCAAAATATAACTAATAAATGAGATGATTAAATGTACTAGGAGCTAAAATTGGATTTTAATCTTTCACAAGATTATAGTCTAAAAGTCATCTTTTTTAAGGATTAAAATGAAGTTTTCTATTTCTGATGTCCCAAATATGAAGGAGCTAAAATGACCAAATATAGCTCATGTCACATCGCCAAACTAATATCACCTTCAACTTAGTTGATGGAATAAGGTAAAGTAGGGTACAAATGATGAATATATATGGCAAAGTGAGACGAAATTGAATGCAGAGAATAGAATGAAATTTTTTGTAATATATAACAAAAGTTAAGTATATAATCTTTTCACCTCCTCAGTACTAAGCTATGCACTAGTAGATTAAACATTTAGTACTAAATTATTAAACATTTAAATTAAAGAAACGGCTAAAAAGGAGAAACAATTTTTTAGCTAGATAATACTTGCATCTCCCATAGAGAGAATAAATTGCGAATAACATATCTTCAACGTATAATAAATTTAAATCGGAACCGCTCAATTTCTTAATTTTTATTTGGACATCATCCTTACTAAGAATCATTAGAATTGAAGATTGTTTCATATTCAAATATATGAAACAAGTTGACGGTACGAGTAAAAAGTAACGTATTGATGATGAATCAGCAATCTATTTGATACATTTAGATGATTAAACAAACTCGATCTCAAATGATTTTTTTTTGTAAGAATGATCTTTAAATGAAAATTAAGAAATTGAGTGATTCCGATAATAAAACTTATACGGCAACGATACATTATTTGTAAGGAGAAGAATATGTGCATTCCAGCCCCTTTGAAATGATGCAAGAATTATCTTATCCCGCCTAACCGCACAACCAAGTCCTATTAATCACAACTATAGTAGTATCTTTACAGTCTGTTGGGACCAAACTAATTATAACTATTGGGAGGTTATTACTTAAAAGAATGTAGCGAAATTTTTTTTTTTTTGATTTAGTTATTCTTAATGAATATTGTATGGATACAAAGAACCAGCTTAAGAGTTGAGGCATGCCTATTTTTAAATATAACATCGCAAAAAGAAAGATTCCCACTGCTGAAAAAAAAACTATTTTTTATTATTATTATGTGGAGGCAAGATTCTGAAGAAACCTAGAAAAATTATACTTATGACAATGTAGAATTTATACTTATATATAACTGGCCCAACTTGAGGCCAAAATTTTTTATAATTACATGAAAGTTATTCTTTTATAGAGCAGTGAGCACCACTATAGAAAAAAACATAAACAATTTCCATTAGAGCTTTTAAAATGCACGCATTTCTGTTCATCATTCTAAAGTGATGATAATGTTTATCATTCTACTTATTATTACTGAATGAGTTTAAATTTTGAAATTTATGTTTATCCACTACGCAAATCTTAAAATTTAAACTCATATAACTAACATGATGAATGTCGTCATTATTTAAGGTGGTGAATATCACCATCCTTTGAGTACGGTGATAAAAGTACTCCCTTTAAAGATGATGGAGTAGACTTTAAAATAGGATTTTAGTATGCGTTTAAGTACAAGAAGAATAGTCAACAAAAAGGTGCGCATGAGAGTGGAAGCGATTATTTCCTCAAAATTAATATTCGATAACTTAGTAATGTTTTTGTCTCATTCAAACTTAAAATGCCTTTAAATACAAGACGAACAGTGATGAAAAGGGCACAAACCAAATCATTACCGCTCGTAACCTAGCCAACTAGCCATGGCACTTGAGCAAGTCCTATTCATGATCCTCTTCCTTCTCTTAACTATCCCTCTTCTACTCTTCCCCACCCTAACCTCAAAACTATTTCAATCACACCACCTTCGACTCCCTCCAAGCCCCTTAGCCCTACCCATAATCGGCCACTACCACATCCTCGGCCCTCTCCTCCACCGCACATTCCACAACCTCTCTCACGGCTTCGGCCCCTTATTCTCCCTCCGGCTCGGCTCCCTCCAGTGCGTTGTAGTTTCCTCCCCAGACCTCATAAAAGAGTTCCTCAGCACCCACGAGCTCTCCTTTATATCCCACGGACAGTCCCTCGCTATTGAAAGCATGACCTACAACGCTTCCCTTGCATTTGCACCCTACGGACCGTACTGGAAGTTCATAAAAAAATTGACAGTGAACGAGCTTCTAAGCAACCGTAGCATCCACAACTCTATGCTACTTCGAACCCAAGAGTATCTAAAGCTTCTAAGGCTTTTGGCCAAGAAAGCTGAGAGTTGTGAAGCTGTGAATCTCACTGAGGAGTTTCCAAAGCTCTGGAACAATGTGACTGTGGACATGATTTTGGGGACAAAGGGTTCCAGCGCAGAAGGAAGGGCGGCGCGGGCGGAGGAGGCGAGGCTGGTGGTGCGGCAGGCCACGAGACTTTTTGGAGAGATGAGTTTGTGCGACTTTTTTTGGGTTTGTAAGAAGTTGGATTTGGGAGGGTTTGTGAAGAGAATTGGGGATACGCATAAGAGGTTTGATGTGTTAGTGGAGAAGATTATAAGAGAACGAGAAGAAATGAGAAACAAGGAGAAGAAGGAGCATGTTGGAGAGGAGAAGGAGGAGGTCAAAGATTTTCTTGATATTTTGGTTGATATGTTGGAGGATGAGAGCTTGGAGGTTGAATTTACAAGAGTTCACCTTAAGGCTCTAATTACGGTAATAATTAGCTTCTTTGCGTGCTACTTTTTTGAACTGAGTGTTTTTAACCCAATCTTGTCCACCCTTACAACTACTAGCATACTTTACTTTTACCATACAAATTTATAATCAGAATCATTCATTTCTTATTTCTCATTTAAAGATCATCTTCATAAATATGACTAAACAACCTTTAATTTTGATGATAATTAAGAAAATTAATGATTTTGATTATGAAGTTTAAAGATGAAAACATGTTAATCTCAAGGGGCGGATGCATGTGGTAGTACACTATATCGTGGAGGCAAATATCGTCCTTTTTTAACTATGTGTTTTTTGCAAAGTTTAATTCTAACTAACCTCTTAACACGCACGGGCGGAGCCCTACGGAGGCCACAATAGGCCATGGCTTATCCTGAATTTTCATCCATTTATGAAATATACGGTCTAGTGGTAGAAACAACTTGAAGATTTCAGCAAATCACAAGTCCGAGACTTGCTTATGCTAAAAATCTTTTCATTTATTTTACCCTATAAACCTCATAATTTGTACGTGGTCCAATACTAGTAAACATAATGTTGGGTCATGAGTTCGAAACTCCCGCATCTTCTAAATTATTGTAATAGTTTTGAAACCTCCCACTCCCTTTAATAATTATAAAATTAAAAATAAAAAGTTATAACTAGCCATCTGTTTTACCATATAAGCCTTCTGATGCCAACAATATTTTGATTTTTTTTTTTAAAACCAATTCCCTTTTTTTTTTTCTTTTTTTTTTTGGTTAGTTTATAATCTTTATATAAACCAAGATCTATACAATCTAGAGGACAATTCAATTATGTTGAAAGAAAAATATCATAATACTAGTTTTGAGCTAGTTACCTTATTGTTTTCATTTAATGTGTGAATCATTTTTTGCAAGCTCATAAACAAGCTAGTTCTTATGATATAATAACCTCAGTACTAAATTTTTCATACAAACTTTAAAGCTCCATTTTTTTTTTTCCGAAAGTTGTAGTAATATTAAATACAAATCAAAATGTTTACATCAGATGCCAAAATGTTAAATAACCACTCTGGTTCAAAACCATCCCAATAATGACTACCCCCCATATGCACGACATAAGATGCCACCAAATGCGCAGCCTGATTACAGACACGAGGAGCATACAAAAGCTCCATCACTCTTGTTCATTTTCCATGACAATTAATACAAAAACACACACAAAAATTACATTTTGATGTTTTAATTATATCTCTTTTTCTTCCTAATTTTAATGTATTGATTTTTCATTTCATTCATTGTAATATAGTTTGTTGTAAACATTTAGATAAACTAATTTTTGTTATACAATATATTTCGATATACTTGATCTTCTTCATTTAGGTACATTAAATTCATTATAATACATTTCGGTGCGCATACATTTTGGTACATACATTTTGATACAAACATTTAGGTACATACATTTCCGTACTAACATTTCGGTATACACATTTTGGTACATTAATTTAATATAATACATTTTGGTACTAACATTTAAATACATTAATTCAATATAATACATTAAGGTACTAATATTTAGGTACATTAATTGAATCTTTTAAAGAATGTTAAATAAAATTAAAAAATTAAAAAAAAAAACTTTTTTGGTCAAAAAATAAATTAGAATATGTATATTAATAAGTGAGACATTGAATAAAATACACATTAATTATTTTGAATTAAGAACACATCAAGGGACTATAATCAATATGTAATCTACCACCAGGTTTATTTTAAATTTCAAACTTCTTCAAGGATTAAAGTTAAAAAAACCCCTAAAAATAAAAGATAAATAGAATACAGAAACTGAAAGGGAAAATGAAAAGAAATGGACATGATCGTACGTATCGTAGTTTTATACATGCGAGAGTGAAAAAATAAGGATTTCATAGTAAACTCAATTGGTAATATGGAAGTAGTCTAATGTCTTACAAACATTAAGCACATAAAATGTCCATTCTTTCTCTAATGTGAGATTCACACTCTGACAAAGTTTTACTTATTTGTTACACTTTTGCTTGTATGTGTTCTTCGTGTATGTGTGTGTTACGTGTTTGATAATCGAAGTCTAGTTCTAGTGGGATTTTTTTTATCAGAGTAGTTTTAATGGTTTAAATGTACATTAGTGGTATTCATCTTCATTTATGAGTGGCCACTTAGTACTATAGTCTAGTAGTATTCTTCTTCAGTTTAAGTAAGAAGTTTTAGGTTCGATTTTCGCCAAAGGCGAATTGAAACACATTATTGCTAGCTTATTGTGAGACTAAGCCCACCCTCTCCCCTTGATTGTATTAAATAAAAAGGTACAAAGTTTTGTGACTACCATACATTAGAAGTCAAATTACACATATGAGTCTTCATATTTGCCTTTAATATTGATGTACCCTTAAGTACATTTATTCTTCAGGATTTATTCACGGCTGGAACAGACACAAACGCAATTTCACTAGAATGGGCGTTGGCGGAGCTCATCAATCACCCAAGGGTGCTCGAGAAAGCGAGGGAGGAGATCGATCGAGTCATCGGGAATAAACGACTCGTTGGAGAACCGGACGTGCCGAATCTTCCATACCTCCAAGCCATCATAAAAGAAACATTTAGACTACACCCACCAGTGTCTCTGGTCACAAGAAAATCTGTACAACAATGTAAAATTGGAGGGTATGACATCCCAACAAATACCATGTTGTTTGTGAATGTTTGGGCCGTTGGAAGGGACCCGAAGATCTGGGACTGCCCATTGGACTTTTGGCCTGAAAGATTCCTACAACTAGGTACGGACAACCAGGTGAATTCAGTAGATGTGAGAGGGCAACATTTCCAACTTCTTCCTTTTGGGTCTGGGAGGAGGGTGTGCCCTGGTGTGAACTTGACCATGAAAATGCTACCTGGGGTACTTGCAGCGATGATCCAGTGCTTTGATTGGAAGGTTGTAGGGTCCGATCACAATAATATGAACCGTGATGATGTTCTTGAAATGGATGAACGCCCTGGATTTACTACTCCAAGGGCGCATGATCTTGTGTGTATTCCAGTTGCCCGATTCAGCTCACTCAACAGCCTTGACCCGTAAACTACAGGGGGATGCGGGGTTTGAACCCGAGGACCAGTGGATTGAGGAGGAAGACCTTATCCACCTGTACAATCCCCACTTCCGCTAACTCTTATGTGGTCACAAAAATATTATGAACATTGGTGTGCTGTAATGTGTGTTTTCATTTGTACTCTAATAAAGAAATCTTCCATTATCCATCTGCAAGGTCAGTTGATCATATCATTAACTTTAGTTTTATGATTTGCTGCCTTTGGTGGGGTGGCTTTCTATCCTTCTCATTCCGCTTGATGGCTTGGACACGACATGATTAATCCCTTCCGAACAGACAGTGTAATGCCCTCCAAACGAAGAGGCTCGAGGCGCATGGGAATATTGTGGAATATGCCTATATAATGAGGGTATTCTTATCTTATTCGGAAAAAAATTCACACATCGTCTCCAGGATTTTTAAGATTATTTTGGATCCACAAGTTGATCTCTAAAATTTGTCTAGCATTATCAACTCTTGAAAGCAAACACCAACCGTACCAAACAAAGTTGTTCTATTTAAGTTGCTCTCTTAAGTTTTAAAGAGATTTTATTTTTAATTAGGAATTTGATTTGATTTGGTCTAGTTTTCCTTGTCTTATTGACAAATGGTTGATACTATTTGTTTACGTATTATTGATCCTTTGCAATCTTATTAAAACTTCCATATGAAGAAGAATAAAATATTAAAATTGCATTTGAGTTTGTGAGATTAATAGGTAATTTTGAAATTATATGTACTAAAACCCAAAACAAACTGTTTTATTGTTCATTCAACAGTGTGCTTCCTGTATTGACCCTGCCAAGTTTGTGTTATTACTTTTCCTGTCAATGTCTCTTAAAATATATATTCCTAGGTGTATGCTTTTTGCAGACGATATTGTGTTGATAGATAAAACCCAGAAAGGGGTACATGTGAATCTTAACCTTTGGCAGGAAGTGTTGGACTCTAAAGGTTTTTGCCTAAGTATGTCAAAGACAGAGTATATGGAATGCAAGTTCAGTGGAAACGAAGGTTCAATGAGTTAGGAATGAGGATTAGAGATCAGGAAGTATCAAATAGCGAACACTTTTGCTACCTTGGATCTATCTTGGAAAAGAACAAATAAATGGATGGAGTCCTCAACCATAGAATACAAGCTGATGGATGAAGTGGAAGTGCATCGGGTGTGTTGTGCGACCGTTGTATGACACTAAAACTCAAGGAAAATTTTATAGGACTGTAATAAGGTCAGCAATGTTTTATGACACGGAATGTTGGGCATTCAAGCATTAATATGTACTCAAAATGAGTGTAACGGAGATGAGAATGCTTCGTTGAATGTGTGGTCACACAAAAGGATAGGATTAGGAACGAGGATATCCGAGGTAAAGTAGGAATAACCGAATTTGAAGATAAGATCAGAGAAAAATGGTTAAGGTGGTTTGGACATATGAAACAAAGTCTTATAGACGCTACAGTTATAAGATGTCATTACGAGACTAAGGTTCAAGGCCAAAAGGGTAGAGGAAGGCCTAGAAAGACTTGGAAAGAGACTCTAAGAAAAGACTTGGAGTACGTAGATCTAACGAAAAACTTAGCACAAAACCTAACATTGTGTTGTTTAAGTATCATACAGCCAACCCCATTTAGTTGGATAAGGTGTTGTTGTTGGATAAGGCTTTATTATTGTTGTTAATGTTTCCTTATATGTCTTCCCTCTCGCTCCTCCTCGACTACAACTCCCCATTGGAAACAACAAACCAAAAAATCACCATTTTTATCTCCTTCTCCAAATCAACACATTCATCGATTAATCTTAGTTCGCACTTGAACCCTTAAAATCCTTGAACCCAATTTGGGTTCGACATTCCGGCGATTTTCAGGCCTTTTCTGGTCCCTACAACCACAACTATTCGACTCAGGAGAGTCCCAACAAGAACATTTGAGCTTAGCATGCTTGAATCCACCCCTTGATCCAAGAGTCCTATAAGCCTTGCTTGTGCTAGGTTTTTCTGACGAAGATTCAAGTTTTTTATGGGCCAATTTAAGGCCTTGCCGATCGTTTTTGGGTCTGGCGAAGGTAGTAGGTGATGTATATTTAAACTAACCTAAATAATAGATTAATTTAAACCAAATTAAACTCGCAAGCGCACGAATCAATTGTAGTAATATATGCAAATACAAGGTCGATTCCACAGGAATTGCTTTAACACCAATTTAACCGATTAATCACGCTAGACTTAATTAAACAAACAAATAATAGATTGAATTGAATAATTGATTAAGACTAGAATTAACAAGAAAAATAAAAGACAATTAACTAAAACAAACACATGACACAAGAAAGCCCAAGGTTATGAATCCACCAATAACAATCCTATTTACTTTTCCTAGAGCCAATTACTATCCAATTACCATGTCAATGTTAAAGGTTGTTCTTTCCAAGGTATGAATTAATTTGTGGTCAGGCATTAACTCTTGTATCTCTACATGATAACTATATCCTATTGGTTAGGCATACAACTAAACACATAAAAACCCATTAAGCTTAGAAGATTCATGTCAACCAAGTAGGACTAGCTTGATATTGGTCATCCTCACTAGTTTGTCTACTCTTCTTAATCTTAGTTCCAATAAACCTAATTGATATTGGTCATCCTTATAGATTTATCTAAATCTCTAGATGCAAAATTCCTAAAGGTGATCAGTCATTAGTAACTCAAACCTAGAATAAAATACCCACAAAGATTAAGAATTTAACATGACATATAATAGGATAATAATTAACATAGTACTTCGCCAATATTCAAGTCATAGCTTCATCATAAACCTTAGAAAATAACTTAGTTACACATAGAAATAAAAATAAAAGAAAGATAGAACCCGGAATCCATGGCAAAGTACGTCCCTAAGCTCTTCTTCACAAATTGCGGAGATGGTGAATGGTAGTATGGTGCGGTGGTGGATGGATGGTATCTTAAAGAGAGCTTAGAGCACTTATTTATACTAGAAAAACCCTAAAAGGTCTGGGAGAAAGTCTCCTAAAATAAAATAAACTCCTAAACAATTAATGACACAAACTAGGAAAGAATCCTTCTTGACTTGGGAAACACGTCATCTGCCTTGCACGCCAGTTTTGAGGTCGATTTATCTTCTGGAAAATTCTGTAAAAATATGAAAAACGTAGCTTTATCTCTTATCTTTCCAAGCATATATCGCATGCCACTAGGAAAAGTCGGGAAAGCCTTCAAATCTTCATTCTCCCACAGCTGCGCGATTCTGACGGGAAAACAATTTCTGCGGGATTCATTTATAAAACTGGAATGAATGGCTTCATGGAAAATTATGAAATTTGGATACAACGATCTTCAGACTCTTAGCTTCCTTCTTCAATTGGCCTTGTATCAAAACTCCTTCGGAAAGTCGAATTACCACCAAAAACGTCCTAAGTGCACAAAATGGCTAAAACTGAGAAAAGGAAAGTAATAAGGTTCTTTTATAATCAATTCCTTAACAAAACTTAGGGATAATTAATATGAAAATATGATAAATAATGATCCTATCAGTAGGGATACAACAAATTTTTTTTTTACTTATTTTCAAAATTATTTTATAAGTAATTTTTGTATCTGTGAATTGCTTGATTCAAATGTTATATCTCATCTGCATATTGAGGTTTTCGGAGATAAAATTTCCATTCCACAATATTGATATAGGGCTAGAGATCGAGCACGTACTAAACCATCTAATTTGTGACATATCCTACAAACAGGGGAAGAGAACGGTGCTCCAGATCGAGTTTTAAGAGATCCCTTCAATCTGTTAGGGCCTTGCATATATACATACATGCATACATACATACATACATATATATATATATATATAAAGAGTTTTAAGAGATCCCTTCAATCTGTTAGGGCCTTGCATAGATGCATATATACATACATACATACATACATACATATATATATATATATTATTGGAAATTATATATTATAATATGAAATATTGTAATATATAATTTTAATAATTGAATGAAAAATAATGTTAACCAATTTCTTAGAAAGGTTATGTTGTTTAGGTGAATTCCCTTGATAAGTAATGTATACTTATAGATGAAAAGTTACATCTCCTTAATAAGTAGAAATTGGATTCTATATAAACCCATGAAACCATTGGTATTGAATATAGAAAATTAGAGTTAATTTTTACTCTTGAGAAATAGGGTTTCCCCACTTTGTTTCTCTCATGCTTCTTGAGTCAAATTCCGAGTCGTGCCTTGAGAGTACAGAATATATAAAGTTCGCCAGAGTCTGAAGATTGAAATGCTTTGACTTCGGATTATAGATTGTTGAATCCTGGGAGATGAACGCCTACCGAACTACAAGCACAAGAGTAGGGGCGAAATTCTATCTTTAGGACATTGCATTTATGCAAGCCTCAATCTCCAAGTTTGTCAGTTATTGTAACTTTCTCTCTAGTTGTTTATATTAATCTCATATATAATTGATGTTGTGAATTTCTTTATGATTATTATCATTGGAATTATATTGTTATTTTTCATATTTTTCTAATATTGCTCCAACAATCTAAAGATGAAATCTTTTTATCCAAGTTTGGAATAATTAGAAAATATGATGATGTGTTTGTAAGATGCATATGCAGTTTACGGGAAAAGCAAAGGGGAATTCATACTGCAGATTAATATCAATCCCTAGGATAAGCTCCTTTTTAAGGAAGGAACTTCATTTGAATTTGAAGCATTCAATTGATATCTAAATATATATATATATATATATATATATATTTATATATATATGCGACTAAGAACTTGTGCCAAACAGATCAGAAATGGCGAATCAGTTTTATATTCGGTGGATTTAGAGAACTGCCAAACAGTTTGGCTATTCATGGAGTTTGACTCGTGCAGATACTCGTGTCTGTTGGTGGAAACATACCAGTATATATAAATTAAACTATACGATCTCTACAGTTTGGGTCCGTGATGACAAGGCCAAGGTGAATAGGTATGGTTGTTTTTAATTGGTATGATTGTTTGATTTCAATGATGAGGACTTGGGGGTTCAATCTCGCTTGCGCCTGCTAAAAATGGTTTCTTAACCATGTTTTTATGAAGTGTCCTACAAGAGAA
Source organism: Pyrus communis (assembly GCF_963583255.1). NCBI lineage: Eukaryota > Viridiplantae > Streptophyta > Magnoliopsida > Rosales > Rosaceae > Pyrus > Pyrus communis. Next base: position 20,221,884 of record NC_084810.1, on the reverse strand, counting down.
TCAAATTGATATGTAGTAGAACATTAGTTTAGAGAATCCCATTATTTAAAATGGAAGATGGAGTGGCTTCATGATCCAGACAAATCATGAGCTCTGATGTTTTAGGTTCTATGAACATCCACTGGAGCAAGCAGGGCAATTCAATAAAGCAATGATGCAATCCTTATGAACGGCCATTCTATTTCGAAACGAAAATTAAGTCGTTTTGTTTTGGATGTATGTTACTCTAGATCGCAGTGCTATCATAAGATGTTTGTTGCAGAACCAAAAGACTTCCACAAATGCTTGAAAGCGGTGCTTCATACATATAGATGTTCTGATGTAACATGATCACAATGATCAATTCGTGGATGATAGTCATCACAAGGCGATGAGTAGGCCAACTTACAGGCCTACGCATGGAAAATGTGAGTGTGCAAGACAAGAACAATTTTGACACCGTTATTTGCCACAAGGAAAGATGTGGTCTGCATCTTTATTATAGACACTGTGATTAACAAAAGAAAACAGCATTACTACGTTAGTATGTTGTGAGATTAATACTAGTATGAGTACTAGTAACAAGAAGGCAATCAGAATTCAGAAATATGACAATAGTCATAAGAGCGTCTTGTCCCTTTATATGTTAGTCATGGGAAAGTCATTGAATTGGACTCCACAAATATAAATAGGTGCGGTTCTTAGTCAAATATAGATTTAGAACTCACTTTGGATAAGTTAGTTTCGTCTTGGAAAGAATGACAATTGAATTGTGAAGGCCAATGCCTACTTTCGACAATTGAGAAATCTAAAGCAAGGCGGTAACCATGAGAACTTAGAAAGTTCGCTAAGAATCATGAAGGTGCCTCTAAAATAAAGTGCCAAATTCTCCTATTTCAAAGGGCTGGTGAGGCTAAAAGGCTTAGCAAGTGAAGATAGATGGAGAACTTATCTTTGACAGGTTCTTAATTCTTTAAGTATGAAAGTGAATTATTAATAGCATTAAAGCAACCACAATGTGTGTGAATTGTGGGTGTAACTTATCTATTTTTGAGATATGAGATTTACTTACAAAGAATGGAAACGTAATTTGCTAATTGGATGAGACAATCAAAATGTCATCTCTTGTAATGAGTAATTGTTTAATGTATGGTAAGGTTATAGACCTTCTATAGATACCTTAAATGTGGGGAAGTCTTCTTCCTAGTATTAGCAAATTACTTACAAAAGTCCCAACATATATATACTTTTGAGGACTTAAAATTGAGAAACAGCTACTCTCATATGAAATATAATTTCATCAAATGGATTGTGCACACCATTAAAAATAGTCAACCTAGTAGTGGATCCAATTATTAAAGGTTAGACTAGAGAGTAAGTTGGTCATCGAGGAGAATGAGGCTAAAGCCAACATAACTAATGAATCAGCTGAGCGGAAACCTAACTTAGTTAATTTGAGATCCCATGCATGGTCTAAGTTCAATAGGCAAACTGGTTGGGCATGATTCAAAGAAGTTAACACACTATATACTTCATTCCTATGATGGAAAAAGTGTGTTGTCTGCAGAAGTTTTAGGATGTATATTTATACTTAATGACAGTGATATCTTATAAATAAGAGGAATAGAGCAGACTATTCTTAATCAGTGGTCACCTATGTGAGAGTAGAAGTGGATCGCTTCTATGAGTATGAGATGACTAAATTCTCTAAAGCTCTCATGAATCCGAGATTTTTTCAGAACCAAAATGAACACAACCGTATGAACCGGAATATATTAGGATTAGTGATGTGTGTAGCTTATTGTCATGATTTACTGCTACAATGAACAGTTCAAGATTCCATATTCACTGATTCACCAAGTAAATCCAATAAGTATTCACTAGGGTAGGTTCAAATTCAAAAGACACATTTCCCGATGCATCTCTTGTCCCCATTTACTCTCAAATTCTTCCTAATTTTTCATTCATGTGGGGGATTGTTGGAAATTATATATTATACTATGAAATATTGTAATATATAATTTTAATAATTGAATGAAAAATAATGTTAACCAATTTCATAGAAAGGTTATGTTGTTTAGGTGATTTCCCTTGATAAGTGATGTATAATTATAGATGAAAAGTTACATCTCTTTAATAAGTAGAAATTGGATTCTATATAAACCCATGAAACCATTGGTATTAAATATAGAAAATTAGAGTTAATTTTTACTCTTGAGAAATAGGGTTTCCCCACTTTGTTTCTCTCATGCTTCATGAGTCAAATTTCGAGTCGTGTCTTGAAAGTACGGACTATATAAAGTTCTCAAGAGTCCGAAGATTGAAGTGCTTTGACTTCGGATTATAGATTGTTGAATCCTGAGAGATGGACACCTACCAAACTACAAGCACAAGAGTAGAGACAAAATTCTATCTTTAGGACATTGCATTTATGCAAGCCTCAATCTCCAAGTTTGTCAATTATTCTAACTTTCTCTCTAGTTGTTTATATTAATCTCATATATAATTGATCGTGTGAATTTCTTTATGATTATTATCATTGGAATTATATTGTTATTTTTCATATTTTCTAATATTGCTCCAACAACATATATATATTGTTTGCACCATTTCACTTATTTGGGCCATTTAGGTAAAATTGGGCATTTGGAGGATTAATGCGCAAGAAGGCTAACTTGAAAAGATATTTGGTTGCAAGTGGAGTTATTTGACATTATAATATTGCTTTTCCCATTTGTATGGGTGGTGGAGGTTTGTCGAGCTTTGTTTAAACAACAATTGCATGTTTTCCTAATACAAGTGGATGGGAAGACACAGATATTCTGACAGAGGATACATGGTGAAAGAGGCTAACTTGCTTCTTTTAAATAATAGTTTATTGCAAGTGGTGAAAACATATGGTGGAAATGCAAGTTCCCCTTTTAATATTATTTCACAATGCAAGCTGGCCAAGCTTCTTTCGGGCAAGTTCATTGTTCTCAGTAAGGAGACTCTTTTAGATATTTATATAAAGAAGCAGAGGCAGAAGGATTATGGACACTTAAACAACCAATTAATCAACTCTACTCAAATCAGCTCATCAGCTTCTTTGTAGGCATTTAGCTTTAGCCAAGCATCCTTTGCTTTCCTTGTTTATTAACTCTTCTGCTCACTAGTAGTATCGATCTCATTTGTAGTTCATGTACAACTCATTTTCAGTCATTTAAATTACAAGCAATCTACAATATTAGTTATTCACTTTCCTCTATCATTTACATTTCCAGCAACCTTGCCATTTATATATTGTTCCATCTCTCCATATAAGTAAAGTCCTTATCTTTAAGGCAAATAAAGAACCTTGATTTGAGCCACTCCCACGCAATGGCACAATCTCTTGGTCAGAAGTCGAACTCAGGCGCAACCACAATCATTCAAAACTCGTCTACTAGCGGCATCTAGTAGTTGCATGCCCGCACCCACCAATTTCATGTTTGAGTAAATTCCCGGCATGCGCCCCATGGCGAATATAGGGAGCAAACATACACACACACACACACACACACACACACACACACATACATACATACATATACATACATATTTGATCATGTAGACCAAAATAGAATGGGTTACTAATCTGTAGTGAACTGGATACATTCATTGTATTGCAATAATTTCATATTCAATTGATTAGGCCCTCTCATCCACCGCATCTTCCACAACCTCTCTCACCTCTTCCTCACCACCCACGAGCCACGAGCTCTCCTTTATAGCCAGTCCCTCGCTATCGAATGATTGACCTACAACGCTTCGCTTGCATTTGCACCCTACCGAAAGTACTGGAAGGTGATAAAAAAATTTGACAGTGAACGAGCCAGTTCGAACCAAAGAGTATCTTAAGCTTCTAAGGCTCTTGGCCAAGAAGGCTGAGAGTTGTGAAGCTGTGAATCTCACTGAGGAGTTTCCAAAGCTTTGGAACAATATGTGACTGTGGACATGATTCTGGGGACAAAGGGTTCGAGCGCAGAAGGAAGGGCAGCGCGGGCGGAGGAGGCGAGAGTGGTGGTGCAGCAGACTACGAGGCTTATTGGAGAGATCAGTTTGTGTGACTTTTTTTGGGTTTGTAAGAAAGTTGGATTTGGGAGGGTTTGTGAACAGAATTGAAGATACGCATACGAGGTTTGATGTGTTGGTGGGGAAGTTTATAAGAGAACGGGAATAAATGAGAAACAGGGAGAAGGAGCATGTTGGAAGGGAGGAGGCCACAGATTTTCCTGATATTTTGGTTGATATGTTGGAACTTGGAAGATAGGAACTCGGAGGTTGAATTTTATAAGCTCTCGTTATGGCAATAATTAGCTTCTTGGCGTACCATTTTTTTTTTTTTTTTTTTAATAATCGATATAAACTACACTAAGAAAGAGAGAGTGAGTTTGACCTCACAATGGGCGTATCTTGTTTTAACTAATAATGTTTTTTAACCGTATCTTGTTCACCCTTATAACTAGCATATTTTTACCATATAAATTTTATAACCAAACCCATTCATTTCTTATTTCTCATTTAAAGACCATCTCTATATATATGACTAAATAACCTTTAATTTTGATGAATTTTCGAAAGTGAGATAATAAGTTCAAATGTTGTGAATATCGAGCTCAAAACCAATTTTTTCTCCTTCACCTCTTAATGTAAATATACTGTTGTATTGAATAATAAGGTACAAAATTTTGTGACTAACATATATTAGAAGTCAAATTGCACATATGAGTCTTCATATTTGCCCTTGATATTGTTGAACCCTATCCTATATACACATTTATTTTTCGGGATTTATTCACGGCCGGAACACAGACACAAATGCAATTGCACTAGAATGGGCGTTGGCGGAGCTCATCAATCACCCAAGGGTGTTCGAGAAAGCGAGGGAGATCTATCGAGTCATCGGGAATAAGCGACTCGTCGGAGAACCGGACGTGCCAAATCTTCCATACCCCCAAGCCATCATAAAAGAAACATTTAGGTTACACCCACCAGCGTCTCTGGTCACAAGAAAAACTGTACAAAAAAGGTTGGAGGGTATGACATCCCAACAAATACCATGTTGTTTGTGAATGTTTGGGCCGTTGGAAGGGACCCGAAGATCTGGGACTGCCCATTGGACTTTTGGCCTGAAAGTGAAAGATTCCCACAAGAAGGTACGGACAACCAGGTGAATTCAGTAGATGTGAGAGGGCAACATTTTCAACTGCTTCCTTTTGGGTCTGGGAGGAGGGTGTGCCCTGGGGTGAACTTGACCTTGAAAATGCTACCGGGGGTACTTGCAGCTATGATCCAGCGCGTTGATTGGAAGGTTGTCGGATCCAGTGCTTTGAGGAGGAAGACCTTATCCACCCGTACAATCCACCACTTCCGTTACCTCTTATGTTGGTCACCATAATATTATGAATAACGTGCTGTAATGTGTGTTTTCATTTGTATTCTAATAAAGAAATCTTCCATTTTCCATCTGCAAGGTCAATTGATCATTACCATTATTGTTTTCTTTATGATTTGCTGCCTTTGGTGGAGTGGTCTTCTCCTCATTCCGCTTGATGGCTTGGACAGAACATGATTAATCCCTTCCGAACAGCCCAGTGTAATGCCCTCCAAACGAAGAGGCTCGAGGCATAATTATGGAAGAAAAAGAAGAGAAATCTTAGGCTGTAAGCCATAACCAGCAGAGCGATTCAGAAGCTCAGTTGGCCGATTAATCTGCAGAGAACTTGTTCTCCCTAAAAATGTGGGGGGAGTTTCTGTTGCTAACTCTGATCAACAGATGAGGGTGTAAAGAGGGTCGAGTCTGCCAGATTCAACATCAAGCACTATACATCTAAAACCTGTCCTCCAAGCCAATTGCTGCTCGGAAAAACAAACTCTCTAACTCTGCAGAAACCATAGGGGCGTCCCATCCAAGAGGTCGTCAGTTCTGGTGAGTTTAGAGCCCAACAATGAGTTGGAACGCCTCCACTCTTGAGCATAGGTCCAGATCACATTCTGGCGGCATGCAGGGGGAATATATCATCAGTACCAAAGAGTCGCAGATTCCTACATCTCCACAAGAACCAGAAGCTTAATCCAAAAGTTCCTGACCCCAATTCAAACCAAATTAGAGGATCCTCAAGTTTGAAAAGTAACAAGACAAGCTGAGTTTGCATTTGCATATTGATATGAACGATACACATATCACCAAATTGGGGCGCCCAAAGCTACTCACGGTTCACTCTGTGCAAAGGGATAGCATACTTTATCAACAAGATCTTTCGACAAACGCACAAAAACATGTACACACGTCATATTGCAGCACCCATGAAGTGTTGATTTTGTGCTAATAGGGAAATTCCTTTTGTCCTGGGAAGCAATTAATGAGAGAAACATTCCCCTTCATATAAGCTTCCCAGACCAGACATCATCATCAGTTTCTGACATTGTTTACCGAATTTGAAACCCTGCAAAACAGTAGCAACCGAGAAAATCAGTGACATCCGTATATTGTTCCATCAAGATCAGATTTGAATTGTTCAAAACACGTTTGAATGTAAAACCAGCCTTATTCCCTCCATGCACCTACACTAACCTGAGCTTAATAAAATAAGCAGGGGATTGGTTATTTCTTCAGCTACAATGTCTGCATAATTTTACAATCGGAAGAGAGATTACATATACATATGTCTGCATAATTTTACAATTGGAAGAGCATTTAATAATATATATATATATATATATCAGAGGAGAGAGAGAGAGAGAGAGAGACTCACAAACCATTATACTCAAAACATTGAAGGGATTGATTTGTCTTCGAAAGTCGGCTTTCAGGCATAACATGGTCACGTACAAACAAACTAATAAATAACCTATAGAATACATCCATGGTCGACAAAGGGGAGTTTTGCTGTTGAATCTCTCCACAAACTCATAGGAATTTGCTACAAACTTTCCCCTGTTGTTGAAATGCTTGGCTTTCTTTTTTCTGCCAAGTAATTTCACATTGCTGTACTCCTAAAATAAATCAATTAATTGCTTCAGCAACCAAAATAAATTTACATAGCTACTGTAGACAACCAACATTCTAAGTCCCAAATCTGTTTCCATCCAAAATTGCAAACCAATCAGCCCTCAACTTCCCCAGATGCAAAAACATGCCAGAACTAACATATGCAATTGTTTCCACGTAATACGATGTATAAGAATGTTTCTACCAAGCACTATAGCTAAGCATATGAAAATACTAAAATGCTAAACTTTGCGGCACAATCAAACAGAAATTATGTTTCCACATGAATAATCAAGATCATATATAATAATACAGCCACAGTTATCAAAGGTGCAACAGGTTCTAAGTTCATTGTGTTAGTAAGAAGGCTCACTTTCAAATTTCAAAGATGCAAATCAACTTCATTACGATCATTCAATCAATGTCAACAAAGCAGGATGTACATCATCTTTAGACAGTAAATCAACTATCAATTCCACAGTTGATGCATCTGCAGAAAAACCCATCTCCACCATTTGTTGAATAAGTCCCATCGCTCGAAATGTCTCATTGTTATTGATAAATCCCCGGATAATTGTGTTATAGGTGCAGTTATCTGGAGAACAGCCTTTCTCTTCCATTTCTTTAAACAACTTTTCTGCTTCATTTATCAGCCCCTCATTACAAAGTCCACTGATCATTATATTATATGTCCAGACAATCGGTTGGAGTCCTTTTGATGATAAACTGCAAAAGAGATTCCTTGCACAATCAATTTTTCCAGCTATGCTTAAACCTTCAACAAGAATATTGTAAATGACAATATCCAGACCCAACTTCTTGCCTTCCAGCTCTCTCAAATATTCCATTGCCAATGAAAGTTTTTGGTTTTTACATAGGCCATCCAGTAAAATAGCATAAGTCCAAAGGTTTGGAAGATCTCCACAAGCTTTCATCTGATAAAACAAGTTTTGCGCATCCGGTATCCTCCCCACTTTGCAAAAACCATCAATAAGAGTGTTATAACTAATGGTATCTGGAGAGAGTCCCTTACAAGACATTTCCTTAAAGAGCACCACTGCCTCATCTATCCTTTTACGCTTACAATATCCGTTAATTAATATGTTATAACTATAAGCATTAGCCACGAACCCCTTGTTGAGCAATAGTTCAAAAACCTTTTTCGCCTTGCCCATTTCTCCTCACAAACAGTAACCATCCATTATTGAATTGTATGTAATCGTATTAGGTTCAATATCTACTTGAATCATCATTTCAAAAACACTGTTTGCTTCCTCAATCATCCCCTCCTTACAAAGTGCATCAATGAATACACTGAAGGTGTGCGCATCTGGAAAGATACTTTTGCTCACCATTTCCTTCAACAATCTCGTAGCTTCTTTCCACTCCCCTAATCTACAAACTCCATTAATCAAAGAGGTATAGGTAATAACATTTGGGGCAATACCCTTACTTATCATTTCTGAGAAGAGGTTCAATGCATCCACAAGTAGTGTATCCTTACAAAGACTATCGATGATTGTGCTATAGACAACTACGTCAGGCCTGCAACCTCCTTCTTCCATCTTCTTAAGCAACTGAATAGCTGCATTGTTGTAACCTTTCATGCAAAGGCCCTTTACTAGCGTGCCAAAAGTAATCACATTGGGCTTACAGTTACCACTCTCCATCAGTTTCTCCAAAAGCCCTGCAGCCTCAGCCACTCTATCCTCAAGAAGAAAGCCGTGGATTAGGGTGTTGAAGGTGGCCGCATCTGGTTCAAAACCAAGCTTGAAGAACTTTCCCAAGACAGATAAACCAAACCCCATTTGGTTTAGATGACAAAAGCAATTAATGACAATAGCTAGAGTAAAAGCATCAGCACCAATTCCGGACGCACCCATTTGGTTACTCAACGACACCGCGGCCGAATAATGTTTGAATTTCACAACTTGACTCAATATTTGAGTGAAACGCACAATGGAAGGCAGAGGACGCCATTGAAGCATTTCGTCGAACACATTGAAGGCATCTTCAAGATTAGTGACTTTTGGGAGCCGGCGTTGTTGGGTTTTTGTAGATTTGACTGGTTGTGCAGACTGAGAGTGAAAGGTAGCTAAGTAATCGTTGGCGATAGCAACAAGAGAGGATTGAAGAGGACAAGGCGTACCTCTGAGTCTGCTTCCATAACAAGAAGAAGCAGTAAACCGCATCATCTTGGGCACCATCTTCAGCGTCTGTGTTAGTGAATGAGTGTCTTCAGCCGACCTTCAACTGGGTTCCGACAAGTGCTCGAGTTGGTGTTATGTCAATTCCGACAAAAACTATGCTTCTCTAAGCTTCGACCACATCCAAAGGCTGCTTCTTCTTTTTCCCGTTGCATTTGATGCAAAAGTTAAAAGGGTGCCTTCAGGAAGCTCACTATGCTTGTTCGAGGTCAAGTAGGCATGTAAACTGAGCTAATCTATGACCACTGTCGGGTTCAGGGAAGAGACGGAAGTTTTGCGCAAGAGTCTAATTGTCGATAGGAAGTCAAGATTCTGGGGGATGCTCTAGTTGATGATGCTTGTGGTGCAAACAGAGGTTTTTGTCTTTCTTTTTTTTTTAGGAAACTTTAAAGAAAACGAAAAGTTCCTGGTACTATTTATTTTAACGAAAAAAATTATATTTTTATATTAAAAAATTAATTTTGATACTATTTATTTTACCTTTTATTTTGTCATTTTTGTTAAAACTCAAAGTTTTCAAGTCTTTATCGTTAGTTTTTTTTTTTTTTTTTTAATTTGTTGACACCAACTCTATTTAATTTTTAGTGGAAAATATAATGGCTTCCAGTATCTTACTTCTCTTTAGATATTTTGAGTTTACATCAATGTTTTAAAAAGCGAAGACGATGCCAAGATGTTTCATGGATTGTCCTGCATAGGTGCAAGCCTTGAGGCGTGAGCAAAGCCTCACATAACTTATAATTAAATGTATATTATGTATATAATTTTAGGAATTGTTATTGGCATTTCAAAAATCTCATTCTACACTCCAAACATTTTATATTTGGAAAGAAAAATACACTTGTGAGAAGTGTAGAATGAGATTTTTGAAGTGCCAATAACACTTCTCTCTCTCTCTCTCTCTCTCTCTCTCTCTCTATATATATATATATATATATATATATATATATATAATTCACACACCCCATTTTACTTCTCACGCACCTTCCTAATTTTCAGTCATCGGATCGGATGAATTGAAGAAGATCAACATACATAAATTAACAAGGGGTGTGTGAGGAGTAATTTGGAGTGTGTGGATAGCACATCCCTATATATAAAATCAACGCTAGAGTCAAAATCAAACATTATAGAAGAATAATCAACTTCCAAATAAAAATTTCTTCACTGTAGGTGAGAAACTCTAACCTTAAAAAAAAAAATATAAAAAGCCCCAGTTGATGCTTCTGACGTGCCTCGACCACGCCTAAGCGAGTTTAAGCCTACTCTTGCTGGGTAAAGGTGTTTCCTCACCGTCCCACCTCGAAGATCGCCTAGGCGCGTCTCAAGTCTTGTTTTTCAAAAACTCTGGTTTATATACAATAAAAAGTTACCATGTATCTGAGAAGTACTTGTATGAAATTACCAGATAAAATGAAGATCAATACGAGAATAATACTAACCCCCATGGTTTTACTTTTTATTCTGTTAATGGATCAAAACTGTAATGGCCTATCTAATTCGTGTTCAGAAGTAATTATTGATCCAAAGATAATAATAATATAATTTTAATTAGAATTAAATTGAAAAGAGAGAGGAGTTGTTCATCTTAACTCCTAAACAAATCCAAAATTTTTAATTAAATTCACATCTAAAACACAAGGCTCAGATGTTTTAAAGCTCTAACCAACACACCAGTACCAGAAATGCAAAGTCTACCTACTCCATGTTATCTACTCCATCTTATGATTTAAACTTAATCTTCTTAAACTAACATAGTATATATTCCCAATAATTCTGTCTTAATTCATCATCAACCCGTCAAACAAAACCTTCTCTCCGGATCATCAGCTGTTCTTCGATTTTCTCCCTGTCCTTCCAATCTCATGGCAACCCGGAAATCGGTTCCCTTGCCCCTCAAGCTCACAATCTGGCTACTTCTTCTAGCCCTTGCCATTCCTTGCGCCATTTGCGCCCGAATCCTCGATGAGGAAAGCCCTGCAGCCCCTGAAGAGCCTCATACAACTCAAACACAAATACCTGTTTCCAATGTGCCACCTCCTCTGGTGGCTACAAATCCAGCAGGCCCTGCTGCAGCTACAAGTGCCACAGTTGGCAACACAGCATCCTACCATCCGCTAACCTTCTTCTTGCATGACATTATCGGAGGATCAAACCCCTCAGCGAGAGCTGTCACTGGAATTGTGGCCAACCCGGCAGTCAGCGGTCAAATCCCTTTTGCCAAACCCAATGGAGCAAACATCCCAATTGGAAATGGCATTCCTCAAAACAGCAACAACAATGGAATCATCAACAACAACAACGTCCCCTTCTTCACCGGCCTTGGTGGAAACACTGGCAACAACTTGGTCCAAAACAATGGTAACAACAACATCATTGGTGGGAATGGGTTTCCGTACATTAACGGGGCTCAGCTCCCTCCTGGAATCACCCTTCAAAAGCTTATGTTTGGGACACTAACAGTTTTCGACGATGAGCTGACTGAAGGGCATGAACTTGGTTCTGGCTTGCTCGGCAAGGCACAAGGGTTTTACGTGGCGAGTTCTGAAGATGGGAGCAGCCAGACCATTGCATTCACAGCCATGTTTCAGAGTGGTGGTTATGCTGATAGCCTCACCTTCTTCGGTGTGCATCAGGTGGCGATGTCGGAGTCTCATCTTGCAATCATGGGAGGAACTGGGAAGTATCTCAATGCAAAGGGTTATGCTCTTGTTAAGACTATTCCTGCAACAAATCAGCACAACACTGATGGAGTTGACACCGTGCTGGAGTTTACTACGTATCTCACTTACTAGTGTGCTAATTAAGGTTTTAATTTAAAATGTTGTTAATTATGTGTTTTGCTAAAATCTCTGCACTAGAGATACATGTTCAAAAACGATTGTGATTTGAATTACAAAAATGATGGTTATTTACATGAAAATGATGTTTTTTTTTCTATTGAAATATCTCTTATATCGGATGGGACTAACGTTGGTTACATGAGACTAAAGTACAAGGGTCTTATGTTTTTATGAGAAGTGTCCTACGAATAAAACGGTATCCTACAAAGGTTTTTCTCCACTTCAAGGTTAGGCTGATTAGCATACTACCTTGACTGAAATTTTAGTCAAGTTATTCAAAGTTTTTTAAGATAAAACTTGTATATACCGATTACGTTGGGGACCATGTCGGTATAAAAGGGGCCGAAAGATGTTGGCAGTCAACAAATAAAAGCAAAGAAGTGAAACTTGTCCTGCGTGGTTGAGGATTAAGTGGGAGGTTTTAAGGCATTTTTGTGTTTATGATAGTGAATAGTTGATTTAGTCACAAGGTTGACCAAAAATAGCGAAGCAGATGCAAGTGCAGACTGTATTAAATATAACATGGGCTTGCTAAAGGGGTTGGGTCATATTGGGCGCAAACGGGCAAGGTCGTGAGCCGGGCTTTGATTCTAAACTCTTGGTCTTAGCCTTCGTCAACAAAAGATTGGGTTGGTTCGGCCAACCCAATGCTAAATTTGGCCTCGTCATGCTCGAATTGACCCTCTTTAACCTCGCTCAATTCATCCTTACAAATGAAATGAAACTAATTTCCTCTCAACAAAATGAGATCTTTTAAATTTGATACTAAGGAAGAAAAAAAAAATTTGAGATCAAATTCTTCAATTTTCCTACCATGCAACGGACATCGAATATCCCAAAAAATGGACGGCTAGATTTGAATATTAAGATGTAATAGCTATAAAAAGATATATTATACGACTAATAATCCGCGGCACTATAGCCACTTGCTAAATTCTTTGACATATTATTCAATTAAGGGTAAATGACAGTTTATCCTCTTAAAATTGTGTTCAACTGCAACTCTGTATGACATCTTTAAAACTTCACAATTTCATAATAAACTTTTGATTTCATTACAATGTCAATAAAAACTTTCAATTTCATTGCGATAGGGTAGTCCAAATAGGTGATAGAGTGAGTCTTGCAATGCCAAGTAGGCAAAATAATAGAGATACTGACGAGAAAATTGACGAATGTTTGAAATTGCAATGCAATCGTAAGTTTTTATATGAGATTGTAAAGTTTAAAGATGTTGAATGGAGTTGCAATTAGCTCCAAGTTTTAAGCTTTTTAAACGTCAAAATTGAGAGATTTTTCCAGGTTTAAGCTTTTATACGTCAAAACTAGCTAGTTCCACATGTCATAATCAAGTAAAGGAAATGATATATTTTTGGCCTAATTGTATTATTAGTTCTTATGATGGCAGGGAAGTCGGAAGATAAGCCATGTGGTAAAAAAATAAGGATTAAACCCTGTGGTAAAGTCCATTAGGATTTCGATTCAAAATTAAAAATTCTATCAACTCTCTATTAATTGTTAACATGTGAGTCACACATATGATTCCAAAATGGAACTCTCCGTTAATTGTTAGCACATGAGGCTCACATGTGGGGCTAACTTTATGTTTTTAGCCTCACATGTGAGGCTTACATGCAAACAATTGATAGAGTTGATGAAACTTTTAATTTTGGACCTGAACCCTAATAGACTTTACCACAAAAGTTTAGATCCTAATTCTTTTACCATGTGGATTATCTTCAGATTACCGTATTACCACATGGATTATTAATCCAATTAAGGCCTATATTTTTTTGTATCTCTCCACTTATTTTATGACACATGAAGTACCCACTTAAACACTAGACCCTTGTAAAAGTTTCAAGTCAAAAGTATAGCTTCATGTCTCAAAAATAGGGGAACCTAACAAATTTTAATTTGCTTGGATATCATAAAAATCTCTAAAGTCATAAAAATCCCTAAAGTAATCATATATGTTCTTCACTTTTCTTTGAACTTACAGGAGTTTGGTAATAATTGTATTTTTTGTTTTTAGATTTTCTTTTATATTAGAGATGGAAAAAAGACAGATGGAATGATGCATAAATCATTGATGTGGAGGGAGTGTGATAAGAGGGGGAGGGAGGAAAAAACATGAAATACATACAAAATGGTGAAAGAAAAAAAACCTACAAACCCATTTGATATTAATCATTACATTTATCTGTTAAGATACAAGAGAGAAATAAAAGAGAGGAAAAGGAATGGCGGGAGAGATGTAAAAAATATGAATAAGGAAAGACATACAAAATGAAAATCGAGCTTTAGGGGGTAAAGTAGAGGAACCTTGAGTTTCAAGAAGTGAAGTAACGACTTTTGAGTTACAAATAGCAAAGTGATATCAAAATCAGGGTGAACTGCCAATTTAGTCCCTAAATTATCACCGGAGTGAAAATTAGGTCTCCAAACTATTTTTCAGAAAAATCAATCCTTCAATTATAAAAATCTGCCAATTAAAACCATAATATTATATTCGTTCAATTTTCCATCAATTTAAGTCATGTTACTTGCATGTGATACACATTGGAGGGTAGATTGATAATTTTTCATAAAGAAATAATGTATTAGGGTTGGGTATCGGCTGGGCCAAATTTTGAAAGGATTGGATCGGACCTGGGCTTAAAAGAAACGGGGCGGGCCGGGCCTGGTACAAGAAATTCTAATACAGGAACCGGATCTAACTCGCCCCGTTTCAGGCCGGGTCCACGGGTCCGCTCTTTTTTTTTTTTTTTTTTTTTTTTTTTTTTTTTTTTTGCTTTTTTTCTTTTCCTCTTCTTCTTTAGCTCTCTCGAATTCTGATTGTTCCAGGAGATGTTGTCACATCCCACATCGTCCAGGGGTGTGATCCTTATATGTATATTCTCATGCCTACCTAGCACGAGACCTTTTGGGAGCTCACTGGCTTCGGGTTCCGTAGGAACTCCGAAGTTAAGCGAGAAGGGGGCTAGAGCAATCCCATGATGGGTGACCCACTGGGAAGTTGCTTGTGAGTTCCCAAAAACAAAACCGTGAGGGAATGGTAAGCCCAAAGCGGACAATATCGTGCTACGGTGGTGGAGCGGGCTCGGGAAGTGATCCGCCCCGGGCCGAGATGTGACATTTGGTATCAGAGACTAACCCTGACCGCATGTGTGCCGACGAGGACGTTGGGCCCCTAAGGGGGTGGATTGTGACATCCCACATCGTCCAGGGGTGTGATCCTTATATGTATATTCCCATCCCTACCTAGCACGAGGCCTTTTGGGAGCTCACTAGCTTCGGGTTCTGTAGGAACTCCGAAGTTAAGCGAGGAGGGGGCTAGAGCAATCCCATGATGGGTGACCTACTGGGAAGTTACTTGTGAGTTCCCAAAAACAAAACCCTGAGGGAATGGTAAGCCCAAAGCGGACAATATCGTGCTACGGTGGTGGAGCGGGCTCGGGAAGTGATCCGTCCCGAGCCGGGATGTGACAGATGTTGAACCACCACGTTCTCTTACAGTATGGCCGAGATCGATATTGGTGACCTCGTTGTTTACCCAAAGCTTGATTTCCTGCGGTTCCTATCATTTCTGAGCCACAAGATTGGAATCTTGTCGGGGCAGTTCATTGTTTTCCTATCCTCGTCGGAGACCCGCCAGCGAATCCCTATCACTGGCAAGGTCAACTTGAGAGCGATTTCCCACACTGGACCGCCGCCGTTACTCCACTGCACCTTTGCACCTCAAGACTGCCGATGCCTGACCCGTGTATGTCCAGATTCGACTGAGACCTTAACCAACCACCATTTCACGCCTGTCTTGAACCTTTGCTGCTGCTTGCTTCAGGGTCCTAATGAACCTCCCACCCAGATCAACATCGCATAGTGCCTGTTTGAAGCATGTATTCCACACTCGTTACTCCCTTCCACCGCATCTTTTTCGTTCAGCCCAGAACCTGCATCGATGAACACCGCGCCAAGTGGATTGTGGGATTTAATCAGAGGTGGAGATTAAATCTCCACATATTGGACAGTAGATACAGTCCTGGCCGGGGGCCCGTTTTCTTAGCAATTTGGACCCGCCCTGCAAGTAACATAGAACTGCACCGCCCCGCCTCGTTTTAGATTTATACAAATTAGACCCGCCCCGTACCCGCCTCAACCCGCTTGTACCCGCCCCTATCCACGGGTCCAAGACCCGTTTGCCCACCCCTATATTGTATGGAGTTAACTTTGGAGGCTAAATTAGACGTTATATTCACAACCTATATGAAATGTTAAGGGCTTATTGGCGAGAAAATGACGATATTACACTCGAAAGTGTGTCAAGTGACTTAAGTTGACAAAAAAATTGGATAAAATAGCTTTGAATATAATAATATGGATGAAATTAGTAAATTTTAATGAATTGAGTGACTTATTTTAGAAAAATAAATTCAAGGACCTAATTTTCACTGAGGTGATAATTCAAGGACTAAATCGACACTTCACCCTTAAAATCAAGTTTCAAGGGGCATAGCTAAAAATAAGCCTTCAATATATAAGATAGTTATATACAAAGTCTCATTTTACTAAGGAGTCTTTCAAGTAAGGATATTTTATGGATCCTGTTTCGGATGTTATTTTAATTATTCAAACCATGTATTTCTTTAATTATTTATACAAAGATCATTTTGAAAACAAATTTGAGACTTAAAAAAAAAAAAAAAAAAAAAAAAAAAAAAAAAAAAAGCAAAAAGACATGTAGTCGTATCCAAAATAATAGATTAACGTGATATTTTAAGAAATTGCTAAAATGACAGGGTGATTTCAGATTTGAAATACAATGCAAAGTAGGTCCTACAATAGTGTCACTTAGTTGAAATGAAATAAGGTTATTTGTATCATTTCTCAAACTAACTTAAACTGTTTGAGGGTACCTCTCAAATAATGTTATTTGCTCCATCCCTCAAACTAGACGGCTAGTGAAGGGATAAGCAGGATTCTCTCCCTTCATATATTCTTCCTTCCTTTTTCACTTTTCTTTTTGTCTTTGTCTTTTTATAAAGAAGTCAACATAAGATATTGACATGGTTTACTCGTGAGCGTTCAAATAAAAGAGGATCGGAAGAAAAAGAAAATGAGAGAGGAGAGGATTTGGAACCCTTTGTTAGGTCAAAGATAATCCAATGTCCAAACACTTCCTTACATACGAAAAAGAAAAGATTTCACGCTGATGACGAGAAAAGGTTGCACCAACCCGTATACCAAATTTCTATACAAGAGACATATTCTATGATATGATCGCTTGATAGGTGGATAATACATATGTCATAATCAAATAAATTAAAGTCACGAAACATCCGGAAAAGGAAGATACAACAAAAGAATAACAAGTATTCAAGTTATGGTTGTTGACATAGAATTGGAATTTTGCTTGCTTCCAACCTATGGACATTACAAAACTCCTTTCCCTGCTGATTATAGTTGGTCAAAGAAAAGATGGATAATATAGTTTCAAAAAGCAAAAAAGAAAAGGAACAAACCCGACCAAGAACAAAGGCATGAAATAATGCTTTTGAATTAATAGACTTGCAACAAAAAAATGTTGGTATAAATTCTAGTCTTCATTTGGTTCATTGTAGGAAAGACATATTGGGGTAAGTACAAGAGAGATTATACTTAGATCTGTAGTTGTTGTTTGCGAGATTTGAACTAATGAAAAATCGAATGTTACTAAACTTAGATCTGTAATTATTGTATGCGAGATTTGAATTCATGAAAATGGAGTGCTACTAGATTAAATGATCGTTTTAATTTATGATAATCCTGTTAGAGAGATAGCATTCATTACTTGCATCCAAAATTTGATCTATTTTGTTTAAGGGTAAAGCTCTCCACACACTAATTTTTACCTCTCACACTCCTCTCTTAATTTCCAACCATCAGATCAAAAGAATTGAAGAAGATTAATTTCCAACCTCTTACACTATTTCTTTATAACAAACTACCAATTTATTCTCTAAAGTTAACTCCATACACTATTTCTTTAAAAAAAAACTACCAATCTAACCTCTACAATGTATCACATGCAAGTCAAGTGACTTAAATTGATGACAAATTGAATATAGTAGCTTCGAATATAAAATTAGGGATGTAATTGGCAAATTTTTATAATTCAAAATTGATTGTTCTGAAAAAATAATTTAGAGACCTGATTTTCTCTGAAGTAATAATTCAAGGACTAAATTGACGGTTCACCCTTGTTTAAATACATATGTGACCACTTTACCATTCCTTATGTGATGGTACAATCCATAGGATAGAAAAAGAATTGAGAAAGAAAAAAAACAAGAATAAGTGCTTCTTGTCCCAAACAATATGTTGTCCTTGAGTGCCGACCATATGGACACCGCATGCATTTCTCTGTTTCTGAACATTATCATAACGCACTTTGGTTTGTATGTTTCACATTGTTGCTATTTTGCCACAAGATGCTCAAACGTCAAATATATGTTGCGGGGAAGTGGTTGATGGGGAAAATTACTACGTGACACTGTGAATATACTGTGGCGTTGTATAACTAGTATCACGCAGTAATCCTTTCAGATGAGTCAGATAAGGTACTTGTGTGATTGCTCAAATATATGTTGCTTGAAATATGAGAGCGTGGTATAACTAATTTGTTCCGAAAGATCTAATATAAAAGTTTGACGCGTGTAGGTTTAATCTAGTAACTTTGATTCTCCAACAATATGTTCAATGCATGCTTTGCATGGTGATCGCTAAAAACTGTTCATGTTAAAAAAATTGCCTACAAACATCTATAACACACAATCTTTAGCGTTAGATCAACATCAAGTGCGTATGACATATAAATATTATACGAACTATCAAATTCAGATTAATATAAAATTATGTTGATTTAAAAGCTTAGAAAGTGTTTGTATGTCATACATGGTCATGTCACATAATTCTTTTGGAAAGAGTCAAACAATATTTGAAATACGGTGGTTGATATAAGTATGTGTGTGTGTGTGTGTCATAGTGCTCAAAACTGAAAGTCAGAAGAAGTAAAGTGGTGGATAGGTGGGGGCTGCGAAATGGTCAGTTTGCTTCACATGATCGAGAGGTTACATTAGCAATAGAATGTTGGCAGTGCACAACCATGTTGTGTCGCATTTGTTATTGACATCGAAAGTGTAAACAATAGGATACCGTACTCAAAGTTGACAGAAGTTGCAGGATTTCAAACTTGATAATTAATTTAGAAGGACATAAGAAAGAGACTTTGATTCAGATCTCTTAAAAATATACTAGGGTTTTGCATTTACATATGAGATATTAAACTTGATTATTGATTAACAATCGATTATTTAGTTAAAAAAAATAATCATGCAAATTACACGCACACGCAAGCCTGGAAACTTGAAATTTGGCAGAGAATATATAACATAAAAAGAAAACTGATTTAATTAATTTAGGGTTTAGGAGTAGTTCACGCTGGCAACCGAGAGGATGGTGATGATGATGTTGGAGAAGGCCAGAGCTGGGATTTCCTCACCTTTGATACACTTGAAAGCACACCTAATGTGGTGACATCCCCCACCACAGTGACTCTCTTTGTTTGGAAATCTATGCTAAATGAAGTCACTCCTGCAGAAATTCAGCAATTAACCACTATAATTTATTTATTTTTTAAATTTTCAAGACCATAAAAAATTATAGCTTTTAAATATAGCATAGTATTACACAAATATCATATATTATTTCAATTTTCATCCCAATTGATGTTGCATATAGCATTTACATGCATAAATAAGAAAGATTTGAATTGTCAATAAATAAAAATAAACTATACAAATCATAACATATTAATATTTCTAACAAGAGAATATTCTTTCGCATCTCGCTACAAACAACACATAATACGAAAAGATAAACTTTTTATTTTTTAATCTAATTTGGTTTGAAGTACAAAGAAATATATACAAATGTAATTATTTAAATAATACAAATTTGTACGAAATTTTAAGTAGTTTTTCTTTCTCCATCTACTAATTAACTATACCTTCCATTTTAGAGAGGTGTTTTCTCACTTTTCCTTCACAACCCTTGCAATGCAGTGACACCCTCAAAACAACAACCTACAATAGTTGAACAACTTCAGATGCATGCCTTCAATTGTCCAATAGCAAAAACTAAAAGACATAAAAGAATTAAAACTGAAAATTAGGTTACCTGGTGACGAGAACTAGTAGAAGAAGACTTCAAAACAGTACTACAATGACCATTTGAGCTCATCGAGCCTCTAGGCTTAGAGGGTACTTGAGGAGGAACATTTGAGCTTGTCGAGACTCTAGGCTTAGAAGGTACTTGAGGAGGAACATTTGAGCTCATCGGGTCTCTAGGCTTAGAGGGTACTTTAGAGGGTACTTGAGGAGGAATATTTGAGCTCATCGAGTCTCTAGGCTTAGAGGGTACTTGAGGAGGAACAAATGCAGCTGCAGAGACATTCTTACAATCGGGCTCTGATATCCTGTCAATGAAGGGCGAGTCGCTTAAGAGGAACCGAGAAGGAGAAGAAGAAGAGCCATTGGCACTCTTAGTCCTTGTTAAGTCATGTATCTCAGCAGAGCTTTTTGTACGTAGCTGCCTTTGTGGACTAGAAAAACTCTTTCTACATATTTCGTAAAATGGTTTGGGATCAATAGGTAACTGAGATGAGCAAGGGGCATGGTGAGTTTGATGATGAGGTTGGTTTTTCCGTTGATCGTGATCATGAAGACGATGATAATGACCATGATCAAGGGGTCTGGCACTAGTACAAAAAACACTTTGCGCGACGCAGGTCCTTCGTCGCGCAAAGTCGAAAACCGTCGCGCAAAACTTAGCTCAACGCACCTTCGTCGCGCACTAACCGTCGCGGCAAGGCAGTGACAGAAGGGGTTTGCGCGACGAAGATTCCCCCTACGTCGCGCAAAGTAGCTTTGCGCGACGTATGGGGATGCGTCGCGCGAAGTGGCTTCGCGCGACGTAGAGGGATGCGTCGCTCAAAGTGGCTTCGCGCGACGTTCTATACGTCGCGCAAAGTGGCTTTGCGCGACGCATCCCTACGTCGCGCAAACACTTTGTGTGACGAAGATTCTACCTACGTCGCGCCAACCTCTTTGCACGACGCACCATTTTACGTTGCGCGACCTAGGGTCGTGCGTCACGCAAAGCCACTTTGCGTAATGTAGAGTCTTGTGTCGCGCAAAGAGGTTGGCGCGACGAAGATTCTACCTACATCGCGCAAACCTCTTTTTTTTTGTTTTGGTAAAAAAAATATTTTTTTAATTTTTAATAAATATCTTAATTAAACTCTAAACGATAATTAATTAACCAACGAAAAGTATTTAGTTATAAATATATGAAAATATACATACAAAATGTCCAAACAAAAAAATAAGAAAAAACTGCAAGTAGTCTTTTAGGTTTTATACATCAAGCTACTAGGTATCGGTAGGGCAAAGTGGCTCAGAAGTCGAAGGTGTAGGAATATCAGGTACTGGTAGTGAGATTTGGAGGCCAGACATCTGTATGGCTCGTACAAGGTCTCTCATCTGTCCGGCATAGGCCTTCACCTGCTCGCCCTGGGCCTTAATCTGCTCGTCCCGGGCCCTCATTTGTTCAATCAATGGAGCACTCACGCCTGGAGCAGTAGATGTTGATAATGCAGGAGGCTCATTGGTCACACTCCGACGACGAGTGATCAACCGCGACATCTATACACTTTTTGAACCATAAAATTATAACATTAGAAACTAATCCTTTCTTGCATTTGAAACTAATCAATTAGCAGCCAAAGTAGTAAGTAAGTAGGTTACCAACATTCTTAATTTCAAAACATGAGGAAACTACTTATCCATTTTCATAGCCAACAAAAAAAAAGTGCATCAAGTGAAACAAAAAAAAAAGGGTAATATGACACTAGGATTACCAAACATTGTAATCAATCAAAGGTATCAAAACTTCATTAGACTAAATGATCAAAGTACCGTACAAAAACAATTTACTTCATACAAGTCATTCAACTAGACACATGCCACAACAAATGAAAAGGCAATCTACTTACCCCCACTTGATTTCTGGAATTGGATCCTTTGGTTTTTCTTTGGTGATAACTCTGTCTCCTACTTCTATCAAATTTGGATTTATATGCAGCACTGCTTTGCTTTTTGGCTTGTGCTTCTCCAAATTTACTCTGTACGGAGGTGGGAATTTTTTTTACAAAAGGACAGGTACATAACTCAAAAAATGATCGAATGGGTTAAAGAAGTAAAGGGAAATCTGTTGAAGTGGTTGTGCTTGAGAATGACACAAAAGCATGCAGCCCTAACATATCTTCATTGAATTCGTAAACTAAGGGAAAACTGGGACTATTTTTAGGATTTAGTTGCCTGAATGGAAGACCGTATGCAAAGCATTATACATCAGGTATTATCCAAGTCTAGGCATGATAATAAGTTACCCAAACTGCACAGAATTTTATACCTGTACCACTTCCTCTCCTTTGATGACCCGTCCGAATACAATTAGCTTATCATTTAAATCTGGTATTGGTGCAGTTGTGATAACAAGCTCAAATTCTTTGTTGTCTGGTCTAGCCTTCGTAGTTCCAAGCATAAAAGCTTCATGCTTCGGACTACAGGTTCACACAGGCAAGAATAAGCTATCAGCTTTGCAACACAGGACCAACAGGCCACACAACCAATATAAAAGTTTTATCTATGAAACAAACCTCGTAACAAGTTGACTACGAAGCTTCCCTTTTGATATCCAATCTTCAGCTGCTCCAAGTCCTTGGGAACCACCCCCTTTGATTATATAGTGCTTGATCACGTGACTGAACGACATCCCCTTGAAGTGTCCCTTTTGACTGCAAAACTAATGCCTTAGAAGTGCCATGAGGGCATAACACACTATTGCCCTTACAACCAACAAAAACCAAGCAAGTCTACTTCTGGATGCTACTGCTACTCAGAATATTGAAATGATTTCTAATCGTCCAAGTTCTAATTTTATTTACATTTAGCCTCGATATAAGTCAACTAGGCATCCATATCACCAAGGCTATATGAACCTTTAACCTGTTGTTGTGTATTTGATAATTTACAAAGGAGTTATGACAAAATATACCCCTTGGCTTATAAGATGATAAAAATATTAAATAATACACCCCTTGGATGCGAGCAATTTTACTAACAGCTATGTACAAAGTCACCCCGTCCCATAATTTTAACTTTATTCTCTTACCCTGTAGAGAAATAGCTTCAAATAGACATGATTTAATATTACTACAGCAAGTATGTATGCAAGATACATGTGATGTCGAATACTCACCATAAGTCAATAAATCTATCCACAACCTCTGGAGAACCATCCTTGAAAAGTTCCACTGTGATAGGACCTTTTGGTGTATTTAGAATCTACAAAATACACAGGGAAGGGGGAGAAGAAAGAAAGTGAATAACTACAATTGTGGAAAAGCAGATAGGTGACTTACACTCTAAAAATAAAACATCAGCAGAGAGACCAGGAATGAAATAACACCGAAGGAAACCGGTGCAGCAATCCTAATTGTTAAATTTTCCCAACCCAGATACATTCCGAGAAAAGAAGTTTATTGATAAACTTTGCTGCATAACAAATTTAACAGCCGCACCAACACCACAAGGTCCACAACCACCCCGCTACGTTAATTCTAGAAGTCGAAAATTGCAGGTTTATGCAATGTGACACCAAATAGAAAGATGGCAGTATTAAGAGACTTACAGCATAACCGGGAAGATCGCCCTTCTTGACAAACCCATCAAAGTCCTAAACAAACAAACAAACAAAAACCCACCTAATTTAACCAACTACGCATTTACGCATAATTATTATGCAAACAAGAAGATTAACTAATTCTTAATTAATTACACAAATGGAAAATACCCATTCCAAATTAATACCTCTCGATTAGATAACTCCGACCCAGATTGGTCCAGCGACCTACGAGGGCAAATTAGCGCGCACAAAATGAGGTCCACCGTCTCGGTCACCACAGCGGTACCAACCACACCATCAAGTACAGAATCTGTTTCATTTGAAGAAACTGGTGAGAGGAAGAGAAGATACAGGGGAGTTAGACAGAGGCCGTGGGGAAAATGGGCAGCTGAAAAACGCGATCCACACAAAGCTGCAAGAGTCTGGCTTGGCACATTCGACACGGCGGAGGCCGCCGCCCGAGCCTACGATGAAGCTGCAAGACTTCTCTTCCCTCCCGTAGATCCCTCTCTCTACCTGCAACCCATCAACCCCTCTGCAAACTAGAACCAACATCTAATTTTATCAGAAATCCTAAATAGCATGCAATTTGAGCCTAAATAACAAAAACCCATTGAAAATCAGAAACCCTTACCTTGATTTTGGGACTTGATTCGCGTCGGCTTCGAGATTCGCGTTGGATTCGAGATTGTGAAGACAAAAGCTTGTGAGAAGGAAGAGAGATCTACGGGAAATGGAGAGGGAGAGACGAGCACGCAAGAGGGAAGAAGGGTCTATGGGAAATAGGGAAGTGAGAGGTTATCTACGGGAAAGCTTGTGAGAGGGAAGAGAGATATATGGGAAATAGAGAGGTCATCTATGGGAATTGAGAGTTGTACGGGAAAAAGGGTGGAAATAGGGACGTGAGGTCTACGGGAAACTCTTGAAAATTTTAAAACAAGCGCCTATTTTTTGTTATGGTACCGCCAAAATTACCCTTTTTTGCGTGACGTAGGTATACAATTTGACGTCGCGCAAAGCGGTTTTTTTTTTTTTTTTTTTCCTCTTCCTTTTGCTTTCTTTTGCATTGCCCTTGTGCTACACTGCCATCATCAATAGGAGATCAAAATTTTCAATATATTGGGAATTTACCAAACTGAGTATTTATCCTCAATCATATATGCATGGTAAGAACAAAAAAGATCAAAATTTTCAATATATTTGGTAATATTAACAAAAATTTCAATACAATCATATATATAAAAAAAATGGATGAATAACATAGATGTTTTTAAATCACCTGAGTGTGATCAGGTGGCTATGGAGGTCTGCAGGTGAGGAATGGAGGTATGCAGGTGAGGAAGAGGGGAAGGCAGCTATGGAGCTTTTGACTTGGGTTAGAACAATGGAAAGAAAGACAAAAAGGGACATTTTCGTGTTCACTTTGCGCGACGTAGTGAACCTGCGTCGCGCAAAGTTGGAAAAAAGCGGTAAAACATACATAGTTTGGCGGCAAATCTTGCGCGACGCATACCTACGTCGCGTAAAACAGGTTTGCGCGACGCACTTAAACCTAGGTCGCGCAAAGTCCCTTTTTTTTTTTTTTTACCCGTTTTGCTTATAAGTACAAAATAAATAAATTAAAATCTACTTAGTAAATACATATACCATTGAATTTGATAGGAAACACATTATCCGAAATTAGTTTCAATGATCCAACCGTCAAACTTGTTTGTATATACTTGGAGATCTCATACGCCAAATATCACAAAAAACAAACATGCAGAGATTAAGTAATGAGACAAACCTTTTCGACGGCTATAAACACAAAATCACGATTTAACGGTTATATTAACTCCGATTTTGATGATTTTTTACAACTACACTCATTGACCATATATGAATACAACAAACTGATTCGATCTTCAATTTAAAATATTTACAAAAGTGGATACTACAAAATATTATGTAATACTTAATGAAAGTATAAATAAACTCCAAGTGTTAGTGAATCTAATGTTTTGATGGGATACGCATTGTACGAAACTAGTTTCAACGATCCAACCGTCAAACTTGTTTGTATATGCTTTGAGATCGCATACGCCAAAAATTGTAAAAAACAAACGTGTAGAGATTAAACAACGGGACAAACCTTTTCGACGGCTATAAATGAAAAATCATGATTTAACGGTTATATTAGCTCCGATTTTGTTGATTTTTTACAGCTACAATCATTGACCCTATATGAATACAATAAACTGATTCGATCGTCCATTTAAAATATTTACACAAGTGGATACCACAAAATATTATGTTATACTTAATGAAAGTTTAAATAAATTCCAAGTGTTAGTGAATCTAATGTTTTGATGGGATACGCATTGTACAAAACTAGTTTCAACGATCCAACCGTCAAACTTGTTTGTATATGCTTTGAGATCGCATACGCCAAAAATTGTAAAAAACAAACGTGTAGAGATTAAACAACGGGACAAACCTTTTCGACGGCTATAAACGAAAAATTATGATTTAACGGTTATATTAACTCCGATTTTGATGATTTTTTACAGCTACATTGTTTAACCCTATATGAATATAATGAACTGATTCGATCGTCAATTTAAAACATTTACACAAGTGGATACCACAAAAGAAAAAGGCAATGCAAGAACCCCAAAAGAAAAGGAAAAGGCAAAAAAAAAAAAAATAGAGGACTTTGCGCGACGTAGGTACAATTGCGTCGCGCAAGCCTGTTTTGCGCGACGCAGTTGTACCTACGTCGCGCAAAGTCCTCTGTTTTTTTTTTTTTTTACCCGTTTTGCTTATGAGTACAAAATAAATTAATTAAAATCTACTTAGTAAATACATATACCATTGAATTTGATAGGAAATTCATTGTACCAAACTAATTTCAAAAAATCCAACCGTCAAACTTGTTTGTATATACTTGGAGATCCCATACGCCAAAAATCAAAAAAAAAAAAAACATGCAGAAATTAAGTAACAGGACAAACCTTTTCGACGGCTATAAACAAAAAATCACGATTTAACGGTTATATTAACTCTGATTTTGATGATGTTTTACAACAACACTCATTGATTCTGTATAAATACAACAAACTGATTCGATCTTCAATTTAAAATATTTACAAAAGTGGATACCACAAAATATTATGTTATACTTAATGAAAGTATAAATAAACTCCAAGTGTTAGTGAATCTAAAGTTTTCATGGGATACGCATTGTACAAAACTAGTTTCAACAATCCAACCGTCAAACTTGTTTGTATATGCTTTGAGATCGTATACGCCAAAAATTGTAATAAACAAACGTGTAGAGATCAAACAACGGGACAAACCATTTCGACGGCTATAAATGAAAAATCACGATTTAACGGTTATATTAACTCCGATTTTGATGATTTTTTACAACTACACTCATTGACCCTATATGAATACAACAAACTGATTCGATCTTCAATTTAAAATATTTACAAAAGTGGATACTACAAAATATTATGTTATACTTAATGAAAGTATAAATAAACTCCAAGTGTTAGTGAATCTAATGTTTTCATGGGATACGCATTGTACGAAACTAGTTTCAACGATCCAACCGTCAAACTTGTTTATATATGCTTTGAGATCGCATACGCCAAAAATTGTAAAAAACAAACGTGTAGAGATCAAACAACGGGACAAACCTTTTCGACGGCTATAAATGAAAAATCATGATTTAACGGTTATATTAGCTCCGATTTTGTTGATTTTTTACAGCTACAATCATTGACCCTATATGAATACAATAAACTGATTCGATCGTCCATTTAAAATATTTACACAAGTGGATACCACAAAATATTATGTTATACTTAATGAAAGTTTAAATAAATTCCAAGTGTTAGTGAATCTAATGTTTTGATGGGATACGCATTGTACAAAACTAGTTTCAACGATCCAACCGTCAAACTTGTTTGTATATGCTTTGAGATCGCATACGCCAAAAATTGTAAAAAACAAACGTGTAGAGATTAAACAACGGGACAAACCTTTTCGACGGCTATAAACGAAAAATTATGATTTAACGGTTATATTAACTCCGATTTTGATGATTTTTTACAGCTACATTGTTTAACCCTATATGAATATAATGAACTGATTCGATCGTCAATTTAAAACATTTACACAAGTGGATACCACAAAAGAAAAAGGCAATGCAAGAACCCCAAAAGAAAAGGAAAAGGCAAAAAAAAAAAACAGAGGACTTTGCGCGACGTAGGTACAATTGCGTCGTGCAAGCCTGTTTTGCGCGACGCAGTTGTACCTACGTCGCGCAAAGTCCTCTGTTTTTTTTTTTTTTTACCCGTTTTGCTTATGAGTACAAAATAAATTAATTAAAATCTACTTAGTAAATACATATACCATTGAATTTGATAGGAAATTCATTGTACCAAACTAATTTCAAAAATCCAACCGTCAAACTTGTTTGTATATACTTGGAGATCCCATACGCCAAAAATCAAAAAAAAAAAACATGCAGAGATTAAGTAACAGGACAAACCTTTTCGATGGCTATAAACAAAAAATCACGATTTAACGGTTATATTAACTCTGATTTTGATGATGTTTTACAACAACACTCATTGATTATGTATAAATACAACAAACTGATTCGATCTTCAATTTAAAATATTTACAAAAGTGGATACTACAAAATATTATGTTATACTTAATGAAAGTATAAATAAACTCCAAGTGTTAGTGAATCTAATGTTTTCATGGGATACGCATTGTACAAAACTAGTTTCAACAATCCAACCGTCAAACTTGTTTGTATATGCTTTGAGATCGTATACGCCAAAAATTGTAATAAACAAACGTGTAGAGATCAAACAACGGGACAAACCATTTCGACGGCTATAAATGAAAAATCACGATTTAACGGTTATATTAACTCCGATTTTGATGATTTTTTACAACTACACTCATTGACCCTATATGAATACAACAAATTGATTCGATCTTCAATTTAAAATATTTACAAAAGTGGATACTACAAAATATTATGTTATACTTAATGAAAGTATAAATAAACTCCAAGCGTTAGTGAATCTAATGTTTTCATGGGATACGCATTGTACGAAACTAGTTTCAACGATCCAACCGTCAAATTTGTTTATATATGCTTTGAGATCCCATACGCCAAAAATTGTAAAAAACAAACATGTAGAGATCAAACAACGGGACAAACCTTTTCGACGGCTATAAATGAAAAATCATGATTTAACGGTTATATTAGCTCCGATTTTGTTGATTTTTTACAGCTACAATCATTGACCCTATATGAATACAATAAATTGATTCGATCGTCCATTTAAAATATTTACACAAGTGGATACAACAAAATATTATGTTATACTTAATGAAAGTTTAAATAAATTCCAAGTGTTAGTGAATCTAATGTTTTGATGGGATACGCATTGTACAAAACTAGTTTCAACGATCCAACCGTCAAACATGTTTGTATATGCTTTGAGATCGTATACGCCAAAAATTGTAAAAAACAAGCGTGTAGAGATTAAACAACGGGACAAACATTTTCGACGGCTATAAACGAAAAATTATGATTTAACGGTTATATTAACTCCGATTTTGATGATTTTTTACAGCTGCACTGTTTAACCCTATATGAATACAATGAACTGATTCGATCGTCAATTTAAAACATTTACACAAGTGGATACTACAAAAGAAAAAGGCAATGCAAGAAACCCAAAAGAAAAGGAAAAGGCCAAAAAAGAAAAAAAAAAAGGACTTTGCGCGACGAACCTTTGCGCGACTACATATGGCGCTGCGCAAAACACCTTTGCGCGACGCATGATCTGATGCGTCGCGCAAAGCTCTTTTGCGCGACGCCATCCTTGGTCGCGCAAAATTCCGTCGCGCAAATGCCTTTTGCGCGACGTTGTGTGTTTTTGGTCGCGCAAACATACTTTGCGCGACGAAAGTTGATCCGTCGCGCAAAATTCGGTCGCGCAAACATGTTTTTCTACTAGTGTGGGGCCTCGGCGGACCACGGCATCCAGGCTAGAGCAAATGGCTGTGGAAGCTGGAGATGCACAGAAAATATCCATTCCTTTCATGGCTAATTGGAGAATAATTTGAATAAAATGTGGTAGCTTTTGTTTGGTGAAGACTGAAGAGAAGTAGAAGAGTGATACAAGGATCGATTTTCTTCAAAAAGAGGCCAACTAGTCTGCTTTTAAAGTAAGTTGGTGGATGAGAATAGAGAGAGAAAAAAAAAAGATGTACTAATCGTTCCCCACATGGAGAGATTTTTCATTGTGTTAGGTACGCAGTACATCACATGTTATCATATAATTGGTGGAAATTTTTTTTTCTCAAGTGTCTATCTAATTGTATAATTTCATATGTTGTATCACCTTATATTTCGGGCATATTGTACCATCCCGTATTCCGAATATACTGAAAAATCTCTCCACATCATTAAATAGAAGGAAAATTTGTTCTTTTGCAATCAGTGCACGATTTTAGAGATCATCCGTCTAATAAACTTTTATCCCATGTTTAAAAGTGAATCATCCGTCTAATAGACGTTTGATACATTATCAATGGGTGACAAAAGAAAATCACTTGGAAATGCTAGAGAAGGTGATAGTACTTAAGAAAATGAGAAGATATGTAATTAATATAGTCTTCAAAGTTTAAAGTTGTGAAATTTTTTATTGGAAATATTATTTTCCGTTTTAATTGAAAGGTGTAATTTGATTAAAGTTGCGTTCATCCTTATGTGGTATGATTACAACTACTACTCGTACCATGAGCTAGCTCAGCTATTTCTCTAAAGGTAGCATGCAGCTGGTTCTATTATTGGTACATCATTGTTTCTTTTATTTACTTTTATGTTTTCTATCATTCATTTTT
This sequence comes from Pyrus communis, assembly GCF_963583255.1. Classification (NCBI taxonomy): domain Eukaryota; kingdom Viridiplantae; phylum Streptophyta; class Magnoliopsida; order Rosales; family Rosaceae; genus Pyrus; species Pyrus communis. The sequence continues at coordinate 20,191,132 of NC_084810.1, read as the reverse complement.
TAAGAACATTTGTTTTACATTTGACTCTTGCTATATAGAATACTTATGCCTATGGTTGGCGCTAGTTGGGTGCGAATCACATTTGGTTTTCTCATATATGTATGTGTGTATGATATTTTTCTCATATATATATATACGCGAATCACATTTGGTTTTCTCATATATGTATGTGTGTGTATGATATGATATGATGAGACGTATACCTTTTATAATATTTTTAACACAGGTTGTAATGTATTTCAACGATCCAAATCGTCTATCTTTTAGGTCTACCCTCAAAGATTATGGTTACCAAAAATCACCCAAATCTGAAACTATATGAGAGTTAAATTTAGGGTTTAGAGTTTCTTTGTTGAACTGTATTTGTCCATTTTCTTCATTACAAATGTATGTCTTAACAGTTTTGGATTTATTTAGCTTTTTGGAATGATAATCTATTAATGATGTTCTAAAAGATAAGTGATTTAAATCGTTAAAATACATTAGGAGGCTTCACAAAAACATGTGTCCAACGTTGTGTTAAAAAAAATGGTGTAACGGATATGTAATGTAAACAAGTAATGTGATTGTGAAGCTTTATGTTTGTACTCTAAACATTTGTTCTACGTTGTTGAAGAAATTTTCGAGTTCGAATCTTATAAATTAATTTTTTTTTAAAAGAAAATTACTCGACACTTCTTTTCCAAGGTAGGTGTTATGCTAATCAAGCATTAGTAGCCTTAAGCATCATTGGACTAGATCTCTAAATTTTTATGCATCTTTTTTATTTTGTTTTAAAACCTTGATATAACTAGACATTGAAACAAAAAAACAAGATTGAAAGGCTGTAAACTTATGTCCACTTCTTACAATCAGGAACTTCAAAATAATTATATTCTTTGGAGTTTAAAATGTTACCCTAATTCCGGAATAAGCGACAAGGCAATGGTCAATAATGGTTGAATTAATGATGCCAAATTCATGTAACTGGAAGAAGGTGGCAGTGGGTTAAAGAATGATAATCTAACAACTTAGGCTTAAAACACTTTTAATCTTGCATATTAAATCATCAACATTGGATCTACCTGCATGTGATCCTCAGCTCAAAAGAATCTTTCTTATTATTTCAAAAGAATCTTTCTTATTATTTCAAAAGAATCTTTCTATTAAATCCTTTAATTTGTTGGTTTATATTCACCATAGCTCAATCTATAAGAGCAACTTCACCCGTTACCCCTATGCAAGAGATAGGAGGCCTAGGCAGTTAGTATTCATTGCATGAAAGTAATTGCTTTTGTGCAACTTTACCCGTTCAAACATTGTCGAGGTAATTATTATTATTATTATTATTATTATGTAATGTATAATTAGATTTTTTTCTAACAAACAATATTATCTACATTAATGAGGAAGGGATGGACTTAACCTCACAATGAGTTAACAATAATGTGGTTCAAATTCGCCTTTGACGAGAATTGAACCTAAAACATCTCACTTATAAGTGAAGAGGAATATTACTGAACTGTAATACTAAGTTACATAATTAATTAATTAAACTGTATACAAAAAAGAAGTTTGTATTATTTTTTGTGACAGAGTAAAGAAGATGGTTGGCTGGTTGTAAAAATATATTTACAATTTGTTTGAGTCTTTAAATTTATATATATATATATATATTTTTAATTTTCCTTATTTTTAAAACATATTTGTATTTTATTTTAATTTTAGAAGTTGGAAAATTTTGGACCGTTTGCCAAACTGCTAGAGATTAAACAGTCGTTGTCTGGGCCACTTTCACTGACGTCAGCCGGCCCCATCACCACCCTGGGTAGCTGCCTGTCCCAGAATGGCCTAGGAAGCTGTCTGGGCTCCGTGGGCTCCACCACTCGCCCGGGCACCAGTTGAGGAGAGAATTTTTAATGTGATCGGTACACAAGATGGTACATTACATGTTACTATACAAATGATGTGATATATGTGTTAAAAAACTAATAACTTCAAAAATAAAATTTGTCATCACTTACATAAAAACATATAATGTAGCACTTGTACTCTGATACAATAAAAAATTTCTTTCAGTTGAGGGGGACTTTACCAAAATGTGCCTGGTGGCACGTCCACACCGATGGAAGTGCTCTAAGGATTGGCCAATCAACTCTTCAAGAAATCATCCTAATAAAAAAATGTTTAATAGTTCGATTAACGTTGTAAATTTTTTTAGTGTTTAACTAAATAACATAGTTTGTTTCTATGTATTAGATAACTCTTAGAAATATGATTAATTTTTAATAGAATTAATCTTAAAACATGAACAAGAAATTAGACAGTCCAAACAAACCATCTTCTAACATTGTAAAATAAAAAAATAAAAAAAAATAAAACCAAAAAAGTAAAATGAAAAGATTCAAATAAAAAGGTATGTTGTTAGCTTTCCTCAAATATAAATTCAATTTTGCTGCAGTTTACCATACAGCATTGCTTATAAGTGCTTGCTGATCACATAGAATGTTTGATCCTAATTCAATTTAGCTGGTACTATTTGTTATTTAATTGTGAGGCACTTTGCAATGATTACGCATGGAAAATGGGCTAAATGGCTGGCTTGTGTTCCATAAAACAGTGCATTTTGCACCCCCAATCCTCTGGCGACATCTTTGTGTAGATGGAGATGCAAAAGTTGTAAACCACAAGTACGACCAACGCTGCCTTCTGATTAGCTGGGAATTGCAAAGATGAATTTCCTTCTAATTAGTTTCCATGGAAAGCTTACAGGAAAAGAAGGCTTCGACAGGCTAGCCAAATGACGAGCTGTCTTGATTTTGTGAACATAAAAGAGGGAGAGTTTCGAATTCGGGATGTACACATGGAAATCCAAACACCGTATTCATTAGAATATTAAACCACGTGCAAAAGAAGAACGTAAGTTAAAATAGCAAATATTGTTGAAAGTTGTGGCTAGCCAAATTAACATTTGAGTCATTTGGCTAGTTACAATAACAAAAATTTAGCTAGTACTGTTGGAGATACACGACAATCAAACATTTGAATCATCCTACTTCTTGATGCTATTGTTTTGTTTTTGTTCGTACAGTCGAAGGGAAACAAAAAAAAATTAACCTAGACTACTACTAAAACAAATGTTCTCGTGTTTATTATATTTTTATGATGGGAATTAAGGGCAATCAAATACTACAGATGTGCACTAGGAAGGTCAGGTGCATACTTGGCTTACAAGATATTGGAATCGTGTCCTAACATATTCTTTCAACTTCGAAATTTAGGGTTTTCAATTCATGGTTTGAATTTGAGTTCAATTACGCTCACAGAATTAACTCGCTACAATATTAATAACAATATTAATCACATCAACATTGTTCTCACTCATCCGTTTTTATAACTCAAAATATATTTGACTTTTACAATGTGGACCTTCTAATCACGTGGTTAAACATTTGTAATATGTTGTGTGCCTTTTGTTTTATAATCACGCGATTAAAGATGGGGCCTTTCATCATAATTAATGGGAGGGTTAATGCCTAAGCGCCTTTAGTTGTTTTAAATTTCCTTCTTTTTGTAAGGTATCTTTTGCTTTTACGTATAGTTTTGTTTTAAAACTGAGTAAGCTGATTACTACCAGAGAATCCTTGATGTGACTACTGCAAATTTGTTTATCTTCTTTCTTATTGTTCAAATGTCTGTCTTCTTTCAGAAAAGCAACTTCGTGGGTTCCTGTGAATATTAATGAAATCACCCAAGCAAGCATGCAATCTTATGCTTTGTTTTTGTTTTTTTATTTGCAGACAACTTTTTTTTTTTTCCTTAAAAATGGAAACAACTGGTGATAAAGTTACGATAGTTCACCTTTTTATGATAAAAAAGATTCAAAAATGCATTTCAATTTTCCTTGCCCAGCATTGTGTAATCAGTGCTAGGAATTGAACAGAACGAGCCGAATAAAATACAGGCTTGTAATTCATCTCAACCATTGTTTTTTTGTTGATAACTTTATAACCTTTATTATTTATCTTTTTGTATTGGTATATATGGAGTAACATTCTTGAGCCTTTTTGAACGGTCAAGTCCAGGATCTCTATTCTTAATTAGGATAATTCATAACTACTTTATTTTTAATTCTTAGATTTTCTTTTCAGCTTAAAGATAGGGAGGAAATACAAGAGAGAATTGAATGAAGATAGATAGAGTGTGTAAGGAAAATATACAAAATGAAAATTAAAAACAAAATATTTTCACTGAATCTCTGTGACATCCCGTCCCGAAATTACCTAAAACGTGCGTGTGAAATGACACTTTTACCCCTAGTTCGTTTTCGTTACATTATTGGTTGTTTTGTGTGGTGTGGCATGTGTTGGGCCACACACACACACACACACTGTCACTCTCACTCTCACTGTCTCTATCCCTTTCTCTGTCTCTGTCTCGCGTCTCTCTCTCCCTTCCCATTCACCATAAACGTACGGACAAACACACAACTCACTCAAACGTTCACAGATCGAAGGAACCAAGTACATTTTCGAACTCGTGAGGCTCGTGCGAGTGTAACCATACCATTTCCAGGTGAGAACTGTAACGTTTTCACGTCGATTCGAGGTGGTCCGATTTGAGTACTATTCATGCAAATTTAATCTAGCACATTTTTGGGATTTTGAAGCTCGTAGGTAGCTTGGTGAGGTCCCAAGGAGCCTCGGAGTGCTTCGTTGGAAGAATTTGGACGTCGGAATCGCCTGGTTCGAAGTTGGCCGGTTTTGGATAGTTTGCACGGGTAAGATCGCGTGGTTTTTAGCCTTTAAAAGTAGTATATCGTGGTTCTACTAGTCCTAGGCTTCAATTTGGTGTAAAAATCGTGAAAAATGGTTGAGAAACGAGAGAGAAAACGAAGTTAGAAAATTTTTCCAGTTTCCGGCGCCGGCGACGTCGCCGGAGAAGGAGACAGAATATTCCGTCAGACTTGACGGAATATTCCTGACACTGTTGACGGAATCCGTTAGAAATAACGGAATATTCCTCACGGCGTCAGTTGACGCCGTCAGCGTGGCCGGCGCGTGCGGCGGAGAAAATTTTTTCTAAAATTATGGGTGTGATCCTGAGGTTGTGTAGAGCACGTTGGTATATTCATTTGTCCAATTTGAGCAATGTATGAGAAGTTATTACGAGAAGTTGGTTATGTGCTTTAGAATTAATGTTTTTGTAGTTGTTTCGCGTATAAGTGATACGTATCCCGAGGACGAGCGTGGTCACTCGAGGCAGGGGGGCTACGACCCTTCCACTTACCAGTGAGTGGGCTTTTGGTTTTCCGTATATACCTATATACATTTATATTCCCAGAAATTAATTAAAAAGAGTTAATTGTTTTATGCCATTCACCATATTATTATCGTTTGAGCATCATTGCATGCATTAGTAGTGGCATACATATGCATATGCATATTGGGTGCTGTGGACGCACATGTAAGTGCCAGGTAAGTGTTATCCATATTTATATTCAGTAGTAGTTTGAGATGCTTAGAGAGCTCATAACCTGCATCCCCGGTGTTAGTGCTCCCGCCCAGAGTAGGGCACAGTCCTTCACGTGATGTTCACCTCCCGCACCACACGCTCAGCTTGGATCCAAGTTAGGCGCACAGTCCTGTCGTACAGACCACATTAGGTGGTTCCGACTCGTAGGTGACCCGCGATTATTCGCACAGCCTTCACGTGATCGTAGCACTAGAGCGTACATATGTATTACACCCAGGCTTGTCGTACAGACCACTTTAGGTGGTTCCGACTCGTGGGCAGGTTCAGTTATTGACTTGAGATTTGAGCTCTATATGCAGCCGTACAGGTCACGTTAGGTGACTCCGGTTGCCAGTTTATATGTTATTGATATGATTTATACCTGAGCACTTGCATTTCCATTATGAGATTCTGACATGGCATATTCTTGAGCATGATTGGCATATCAATACATACATATATGTTTATTTTCTGGGAAGTATACAGGTTTTACGGCGAGGGGTTAGAATGTATTTTACTAAATGGTTTTAGAAAAGATTTGTTTTTGCCCACTCACGCTTTTGTTTTGCGCCCCTCCAGGTTCTAGTTGCTTAGCAGTTTCGGTGGTTTCCCAGAGGGTTCTCCCGGCTTTTCTAACAGATACTCACCAGCGTAGGGTCACCTTCGGGTGTACTATTGTCGCATCTTTTCTTTTGGACTGCTGTAGACTTGCTCTGAACTTGTGTCTCACTTACGCTAGCACTTGTTTTAGTACTTTGTATGCTAGTTTTTAATTATTCGTACTTTTATATTACTATCTTATTAGCTTCCGCACGTGCACATGGTTACGTCACCTCCGTGTGACGGCCAGCACGCTCTGATCTCGGTCGGGATGCGTCAATCTCAATCACAAAAAAATGCATGAAAACTAAAACACATGTAAGATTTATTATAAATGGTGTCTGAAATTGTCATAACTCATCATTTTGTTTTTTAATTTGAAAATCGATTAATGTCGTCCCTGAATCTTCCAATCACACAACCATTCATTACCATCATTTGCCTTACCGTCTAATACCTATCAAAGTTTGATATGGAAAAAGGTTATTGCTGCCATCTATAATTTTTTGTTATATGCAAGAAGCGTTGTGTACCAGGAAATTGAACGCTGAACCTTATGTCCAGATTTAAATGTTTTTAAACACTTCAGCTATCAACACCTTACAATCAACCATCTAACTTTGAGTACAACAATGGAAAGTTTATTATAACTTTGGTGTCTACAAATGTGGGTTAAACTCATTAACCATTAAGCCTAAAAGAGTTCCTTAGTAAGTTGTCTTTAGATCTTACAAAAGTCCATCTAATTTAGGGTTTTTTTCCTTCCAAAGGGGATGTGATAATAGAGCTGAAGACCCGATTGGCCCAAGTCCATATCCACTTCAAGGACCCAAATGGACAATGGGCTCAACGATCCACAATCACTTGAAGCCCAAATCTAATGGTGAAAAGATCAAATAGTACTACGGATTAGGGTTTTAGAAACATATGGTTATTAAAACTGCAGCCAAGTTCTAGGGTAACACTTCCCGTCTCCACCTTCTTCTTCCAAAGCGAGCAACACCGACTGCAGCAGTAATGGGTACGATCTGCTAAATTCTCATCTTCCTCGTTTAATCTCTTCTGAAATCGAATCTGTGTCGTTCTAATTTAACTTTTTTACAAAAAAATTTATTTAATAGCGAGGATTAAGGTCCATGAGCTTAGGCACAAAACCAAGGCAGATCTATTGGCTCAGCTGAAGGATCTGAAAGCAGAGCTCGCTCTTCTCCGGGTCGCCAAGGTCACCGGTGGAGCCCCCAACAAACTCTCCAAAATGTATCCTCCCTCTCTCTCTCTGTAATTTTTTTTGATTGATTTGACTCGTGGAATTTTTGTTCAATTTTTTGGGGTTTTTTTTTTATTTTTTTATTTTTTTATTTTTTTGTGTGATTTCAGCAAGGTGGTGAGGCTTTCGATCGCTCAGGTGTTGACGGTGATGTCCCAGAAGCAAAAGGCGGCTCTTAGAGAAGTCTACAGGAACAAGAAGCTCCTTCCCCTCGATTTGCGTCCCAAGAAGACCAGGGCCATCAGGAGGCGTCTCACCAAGCACCAGGTACGGCTAATCTGCATCCCAGTAAAACCCGATTTCGGTTTTCATTGATTTTTTCTGCGTAGTGATTTGGGAAGCTGCCCATTTGTTTAAGAGTTGTGATTATGTAGGAAGTCTACGAGTATACTTTTGTTATGTTTTTCCTTTGCTTGAATATGATATGCATTTCTTTGTTTTGTTGACAACCCCTTTAACATTTTTACATTAGCTTATCGACGTGTGTCTTGTGAGAAATAAGTAAACGGACTGTCTTAGAGACCGAAACTAATTGTATCGGGATGAATGTAAGTTAATATGGGTTGGTATATGTTAGATGTTTTATTCTTTTAATTCAATAGTTCGTATACCATTTTGGCATTAGGATCTAGGTTCAATTGTTTAACTTTGGTTTGGCCTGTTCATGGTTAAAATGAAAAGGCAAAATTTAATGGTTTTTCGATATGATCCCGCAATTAATTGACTTGACTAGAAGCGCCATCTCAAATCTACCTTAGCTAATAAGCTCACATTTACTTATGACACGGAGTGGAGCTAGAGAATCTCTATCTCAGGTTAGGCTGCTATGTGTTCTTGTTTGAAATTCAAGGTCTAGTCTTCGTTGGTGTTTGCAATCATATTGGAGACCATTTCTTCTATTTGATTTTCCTAGTTAGACTTACTTGAATACAAATTTATTTTCTATCTGGTTAATATGGTTTTGCGATTAGATTTATTTTTTTGACCAGGATCTTATTTGATTCCAGTACTTGTGCAATTCTTCTTGGCAACTATTTAGATTTATTAAGCTTGTCCTTGCTCTATGGAGTTTTTCGGTTTAACTTCTATTTCTGCATTATTGTATTGTTCATAGTGAGCTCCACTTCTATTGGTGTATGTGAACTGCTGCATTGTTTTGTCTATCACTGCCCACCTCTCTCTCTCTCCACCTTTCTCTCGTTCGTAACATGAACTGTAGGTTACCCTTGCTTAGCCCGCTCCACAGTATTGTAGCTGTCAGAATAATTATCGATGTTAAGTTTTCTGGCAATATATTTTTATCCTAATTCGGTTGTCAAATTGTTTTTTTTTGTAGGCATCTTTGAAGACAGAAAGGGAGAAGAAAAAGGAGATGTACTACCCATTGAGAAAGTACGCAATCAAGGCATGATTATGGATCCAGATTTGAAGGGAATTGAGAGTTTCACCCGTTATATGGTATTCCAAGGACATCAGTTTAAAATGTTGAACTCTCCGTAATTTTATCTACGTTACGTAGGCGCTATCCCAAATATGATTTCGTTGATCCAGAATTTTAATGCTGATTTTGCTTTCGTTTATTGTTTGATCCTTTGCCATCAGATTATCAGAGGTTCAGTTGTCCTTAAATCAACAGAACCAGATGCATTCGAATCTGTTTGCTCTCAGGAGTTGAGTCTGTCGGGCTCTTCTTGTTAGCCAAACTAAATATTTTTATGTTGTGATTTCGTGAGGGTTTAGGGTGCCCGACCACTTACACTCGAGTTTAAATTCCCGTCCTTGTAAATTTTCACTCTGTCAAAAAGAAATACAGAGCATTTGTGTTGAGCAAACCATATGCTTAAAGAAATACAGAGCATTTGTGTAGAGCCAACCATATGCTTGCGACCACAGTGGGAGTCGAACCCGCGACCTTTTGATCCGAAGTCAAACGCACTAATCAACTGCGCTATGCGGTCTTATCTGAGCTGTTGGATGGTATACATGCCACTAGCTCAAAATTTTTTGGTTTCACGAAGTGGGGATCTCGACCTAAGGGCCCCATTCATGTCTATGTTTCAAGCATTCTGTGCGTTAAGAGAAAATAATTGTGAAATTCTGAAAATATTCCAAACTTGCAAAGAAATTTCTTCAGTGGGTCCCAACTTAATGCTCACCTTGTGCGTGTAGAAATTGTTGAGTTAAAAGGCTAGAAATGGCGTTACTAATCAATATATTAATTATAGGGATAACTTGATATAGATCCAATTTTGTGAGCCATTAGTAGAATTAGTCCACTTCATTGAAATAGGTCCAATAATTAAGATTCCACGTATGCTTATTTGTGGTTTGTACCATATTTACCCCTTAGGCTTACGAATTGTTATAAATACACAAAATTTCTTAATTATGGGATTATTTGTCGTTTAACTAATCCCTTAATTGTAGGATTAGTTATAGCCATATAATCACCTCAACCCCCAGTCCGTTTCATCCCACCTTTTTTCCTTCTTCCAAACAATTCCCTCTATCAATCCTTCTCTTTTTTGTCTCTTCTTTTCATGGGTGATATTTTTGTGTTCTTCTCTCCAAATTCGTTCCTTTAATGAAGGTATATTATATCACATTTATATTTATATGTTCCGCCATGTAGGTTCCTAGCATTTTTCTTCTAATACAATAGGTAGTTTATTTTTGTTTTGCAGGTAGATTATATAAATGTGATATTAATAACATTTAAAGAAAATGGTCTACAGTTTAATTACGTCAATGGTAAAGTATTAAGGCTCTGTTCATGTCTATGCATGGTTTTTAAGAGGTGAATGTTAATATCCATCAAAGGGTGGATGAAAGTACTTTCTTATGATTTATGATATTGAACATTTCCTTGCCTGCGTCTCAACTTAATACTTTTTTGACCAGCTTCAATTCAAAAGAAAGAGGTTTTAATATCAAAGGATTTATAGCTCAATTGGTTAAGAACATTTACCCGATAGATCCACAATTTCACGTTTAGGGCCGGCCCTAAGAATTTGGGGGCCCTAGGTGAGCCTTCGAAGTGGGGCCCTAAAATTCTCTGATCTCTGGTTATTTATATATTGATTTGTATAAAAAAGAATTCGCTAAATGCATAAAAAGTTCTATTTTCACATCAAATATTATTAAAAATTAATATCGAAAAAAGATAAATATAAAAACATTACTTAAACATTACACGATTCACGTTTTTGACACAAATGTACTATATGTTTGCAGTCAAGACTCTAAGATTGGGAGTGAAGAACAATAAAACTTGATGATCAAGAGAGTAAATAACAATAAAACTTGATTGACGAGTATAATAAATTCAACGCCAATTGTTTCTCTTGTGTTTTTTTTTTCTTCTAAAATCAACATCATACTAACGAATTGAATATTAAAATAATCCATTGAATAAAAAGTTATTGAAAAGAAAAATAGAAATTCAAAGTTTTGATTACCTTAAAGTACAATCTTTAAGACCATATGATGGTTTAAACATTCAATAGAAATGGAGAGAATGAGAAATTGGTTTAAAGACTTGAGTTTTATAACTTTATATGCATTTGGACAAATGGATTGGTAGTAAATTCGAAAAACAAGAAAAATCTAGTGATTGAAAGGCACCTTCGTGTTTCGAACTCAACACCCCAAAGAAAAATGAAGCCAACATTTCCACTGCACTAACAAAAGAATTATGATATTACTTACTTTTTTGTTATTTATATGTTAATTACAGGATGTAAAAATTTTTTTGGGGACCCTTCCGAAGTGGGGGCCCTACACGTTTGATTCTCTTCTCCTGCAATATAGATTTGTATATAAAAAATCAAATGGTTTGAAATGTAATTAGGTCAATAGTGACAATACAAGGTATATATATGCACTATTCACACACAAGTCCGCTAGCAAACGCAAATGTGGATGTTTGGTTGACACCCGTTATGGATCATTTTCAAGAGTATGAATAATTGAAATTTACACACACCAAAAAGGAAGCGTGCAGGTCATTCTTGTACTTCTCCCTGCATAGAGATTCTTACTTTTAATTCTAACGTTGCTTAATTGACTCTTCCACAGTTTCACATTATCACTTGGTCTCCAGCTGCATGATCGATGTCTAATTTTGAGTCAATTACATGCGGCCTGATTGGACATTCTTGTCACCAAACTTTACGCGGTGACCTCCATAGCACAGCACACAAAGCAAAGACCCAAAGAAGCTGCTTAATGTTGTCAGGTGAATACTTAGAAACTGACAATGCAGGAAGGAATATATGTATACAACTCCTTATGTCCAAAATTTTAGCTGCGTATCTGTGGCTTGATCATTTTTTCTACCAGTTACCCGTTAATAGGAAGAAAATGACATGCACCATACGCGGTATATAATTCACACTACACCAATTTCGTAACATGTTATAATGTGCACAAGGATGAAAACATATATATTCGAACTTCAATAAAAATTAGCAAAAAAAAAAAAAATCATTTGTCCATAAACTTTCACCGGGTTGAATCCCATCTTAGTCTTGGGAGTACGTGTACGTTAAATATAACTACACCCTAAGAATAACCACAGCACACATTACTCACTTATTTTATATTCATGAATCAATAATATATCACGAGACTCGTATTTTAATACCACACAATAATTTTTCGTTAATAAAAAATGTTCGATGGGATCGAATCCGTATTATGCGAGTCAATTATAGTAGAAAGGGAATATAACAAAGAAACAAAATCCATTTTGAAGTTAAAAGCAGGAAGTTTCCCATGTTTTGTTACGTTATATACTAATAAAGTCCACCTAATGCATCACTTTTTTAAATTTGTCAACTATTGCAAAAACGTCACGGATTATGGGAGTTAAAGGGAGACATAAGCCATCCACATCAAGCCACGAGACCCATGACGCAAAACAGAAAAGGGAAGAAGCCAATTACTAATCTAAATGGGAAATGGGGTCTCCACTACTTGATTAAGACACCATTAGGTATACATATTATATAGATAGATTAATGTCATTGATCGCGTTTTGATTTTTGACCATTCTATTACCATCTATAGGTTAAGAGCATCTCCAAGAAATGCAAATTTAAGATGTAAAAATCACTTTTACATCTTATTTTATATTTTTGGAAGTGTATATAATTTTATTGGAGAAATGTAAATTTGGAATTTCATTTCTCTCTTTTTATTGGCGGGATGACCTCCAAAAAAAATGTAAAAAAAAAGGTAAATTTGCATCTTTCTGTGAATATGGATATCTGCATCCCACCATTAGATTGTTTTCCGGCCAACCAAAAATGTAAAATGTCAATTTGAAAGTATTTTGCATCTTTCATTGGAGATGCTCTCAGAACTTGCTAATAAGAGATCACAAGTCTCTATCACAATAATTAAGGGTGAGTAAGAGTATTTAATGATTTATTTTGGCGACAAAACTTGATTAACATCCAATTATGTTGGGGATCTAACCAAAGCCAAAGGTTATAAACTAGAGAGAAAAACAAATAAAAAAAGGACAAATTTAGATAAGTTTAAAAAAGTGCAGTTTTAATTTCCATACAGCTTCGTAAATTCGTAGTCGATGTACCGAATTAAACTTCATATTATACGTAATTGTAAGCTCCAAGGATCAATCCAATGCTGCACAACTGTACACCTATATATACTTAATTTCTCTTTCGTATCATCTATATACATATACACCTAGCTAGAAGCCTATGAGTAGTTTATATCAAGAACTCCATGTAATTAAATGTGAATGCAAGAGGGTCTACAGTACTCGATCACTATAGTATCTGCACTGGGAAAACTTTGTTAATTCGTTCCCATTAATAGAGCTAGAGTTTAGACGTTACTCCATGGATTATACGTTACGTGCATAATTAGTCGAGAATTTACCCGATAAATCCAAGGTTTCGCGCGTGTTCAATTCTCTTCTCCTCCAATACAGAATTGTATATAAAAAACAAACGGTTTGAAATGTCATTAGGTCACCTAAGCAAATGTGGATGTTAGGTGTCACCCGTTATGGGTCGTTTTCAAGAATCTGAATGCTTGAAATTTACACACACCAAAAAGGAAGCATGCTTGCACTTCTCCCTGCATAGAGATTATTACTTTTAATTGTAACGTCGCTTAATTGACCCCTTGCACAGTCTCACATTATCTTTTGGTCTCCGGCTGCATGATCAATCTCTAATTTTGAGTCAATTACATGTGGCCTGATTGGACCATTCTTGTCCCAAAACTTTACGCGGTAAGCGTCAATAGCAAACCACAGAGCAAAGACCCAAAGACCCATAGAAGCTGCTTAATGTTGTCGGGTGAATACTTGGAAACTGACAATGCAGGAAGGAATATATATAGACAACTCCTTATGTCCAAAATTTGTGCTGCGTATCTATGGCTTGATTCTTTTTTCAACCACTTACCCATTGATAAGACAGAAAATGACATACTCCACCTTTAGGGTATGTAGTATGTACATCCGGACGTGCATATATTGTAATTTTTCAGTTAGATCGTAGCACAACTATACGCAGTGTACAATTCACAATACACCAATTTTATAACATGTTAGAGTTAATGTGTACACGAATGAAAACATATATATTTGAACTTCATAAAAATTAGCAAACAAAATTCATTCGTCCATAAACTTGCACCAGGTTGGATCCCATCTTAGTCTAGGGAGTACGGGTCGTTCGACAGTTTGATCATGGACATCATTAATATATACTACATGCTAAGAATAAACAAACGCACTCGGCACTCACTTATTTTATATTTTTTTAATCAATAATACATCATATGACTTACATTTTAGTTCCGCTCAATAATTTTTCGTTGATAGAAAATGGTTCGATGGGATCAAATCTGTATTCTGCGAGTCAATTATAGTAGAAAGGGAACATAACAAAGAAACGAATCCACTTTTGAAGTTAAAAGGAAGTTTCCCATGTTTTGTTTGCGTTCTTTACTAATAAAGTCCACCTGAAACATCACTTTATAAATTTGTCAAAGATTGCAAAACGTCACGGATTATGGGAGTTATAGGAAGACAGAAGCCATCTACATCAAGCCACGAGGCCCATGACGCATAACGGAAAAGGACAGAAGCCAATTACCAATCTAAATGTGACATGGGATCTCTAACACTTGATTAAGACACAATTAGGTATGTGAACTACTAGTTGGGTAGAGAGGAGAGAATATAAATTATATGTAGCAATACATAGATTAATATCATTGATCGCGTATGGAAATTTGACCCATATTCTACTTTCTTCAATTGGTTTAGACCATCTCTAATGGAAAGATACAAATTTGAGATGTAAAAGTCACATTAATCACGTCTCATTTTACATTTTTGAGATGTGTAAATGTTAATTTTACTCCAATAGGAGAGTTGTAAATTTTGAATTTCATTTATTGTTCCCTCTTTGGTTGGCGGGGCGACCTCCAAAAGATGTAAATTTACATTTTTATTTATATCTTCTCCTGAATATGTAAATATATTACATCGTGCCATTAGAGTATTTTCCGGCCAACCAAAAATGTAAAATGTCAATTTAAAAAACCTTTGCATCTTCCATTGGAGATGCCCTCAGCATTTGCTAAATGTCCCTCTATCAGAATAATTACGGTGAGTAAGAGTACTTAATTAATGATTTTTAGCGACAAAAGACCTAACTAAAGCCAAAGGTTATAAACTAAGAAAGAAAAACAAATAAAAAGTACAAATTTAGTTGAGTTAAATACATGTATTAATCAGACAATTAAGTTGAAGAAAGTGCAGTTTTAATTTCCATACAGCTTCGTAAATCCGTCCATATTAAACTTCATTTGTACGTAATAGTAAGTTCCAAGGATCGATCCTATGTTGCACAACACCTAGCTAGACGCGTATGAGTAGTTTTCATCAAGAACTCAATGTATCTGCTGGTAAATTAGGGTTTACATCCTGTGGACAGTGAAGACATGCAACGCGCATGAGCACTATTTGTTGCCATTTGTAGAGCTAGACTTTTGACGTTACTTCATGGATTATACGTTACGTACATAACTTCCCACTCATAGTGATGGACAAGAACAAGAAGATAACAACGCAGCACATGAGATGATATCAACTTCTCCATGTGATGCATAAATATCATCAGTTGTGTACATGCCATTTCCACTACTTGAACCAAGGTTTTACATATTTACTTTGGAAGAAGTTCGTTCAAAAATATACGTAAAACCTAATTCGTAAAAAGTTTAGAAACTAGACTCTGGCACTACATCTTAGTTGTTGTAGGATTGCATACTTAAAATCTAGTAAAAAAATGAGCGTAAAAATCACTTCCGTCCCCTTTTTAAGTAGTAATTTTTCTTGAACATATTTTAACCAAGCTTCCTCCACTTCTTTTGTTCAGCAGTTTCAAGTCCTCTTGTATGAGCTATGTATTCACTCCTTTCAACTCTCTTCTCCTAATTATCAATTAAGAAAATAAATTAATTTTTATGTAAGAGTACTTAAATACACGTATAATTAAAATGCACATAAAGCATGTAATGGGCCTGCAGATAAATCCCCATGTTTTCAAACGCTTCGTCGATCGACATATATATTAGTACGTATAGGCATAATTAGTTACCATGACTTGGTCAGTGACGACTTTCTCAACATATATTCATAATTTAGATAAATTAATTTATAGAACTCGGTTAATCTAATTGATTAGTCTCACAAATTCTTAGCTTGGTACCTGACCATGGGGATAATGTCAATAGATCATATTTAATATCGTTTGCTGTTTTGTAGCTCCGAGATGGCGAGTACTTCTCATCACCAGATTCCACTACAAGGATATGCCCACATATTGACAGATCTATAGCATACAAAATCAGATTAATTAATTGAACTATATGCCGGAGGAACGTTGCATTTTAGCGACAAAGAATGAATCAAAGTACTAAAATTGATCATTTTGCTCCCAATATATAATATGTGTCTATATATATATTGTATTCATGATGCTAGGTATACAACAATTATTTTGTTTTGCATTTAAAAAAAAATTAAATCTATTAAAAAACATCACACAAGTAATCAAACGATCACACACGCGCATACCTTAAAAGAAACATCACAGCTTCATAGTTATAAACTCATCCGTCATAAGTACATTATAATTTCTCTGCCACGGAGAACACACATCAAATCAATAAGAAAGAACTCATGAAGACCTAACTTTGCAAGTCGTAGAACTAACGGAAGGCACCACGAGGAAAAGGCTGCACCACCCTCTAATGGTATTTGATCTTGCAATGTCCATGCATGAGTCACGTCCAACAAACGTCGGGCTTTCATCTCATAATTATTTTCCATGTGCACAAACTACAAGAAATACAAAAACTACCACCTAAAATCTGAACACCAGCCACAATTTAAAGATGTGAGTTTGAGCTAAAAAATCACATAAAGATACTAACCTGTTGATCTTGCGAGATTGTTTTGTGAATAAACACTAGCCCTAAAAATAGAAATAATGTAAATTGCATACCCCAAAAATAATATAATTTAGCTTATAATTATACAATTAACTGATTTTAGTTCATATATAAAGTATAGAGTAATTGCATAGCCTCAAAAAATCTTGGAGTCATCACTTGATAATTATATAACTTTAGTGGATATATAAAGTATAAGGTAAGAGAAATAAATTTCATACCCTCTTTCTCAATTCATACACCTCTTTTATTATGTAGCTGTAACTGTTAGATTGAACAATTAAAATAAAATTAACGATCAAAATTAACAGAAGTATGTAAAAGTAAAATAACGATGTGTTGAAATCACTGCCCATAAATTAAATGCCTAGCTACCCAAAAGTTTATATTGTATATATTATGAACCATTATAAAGATACTAAGGGTGCAACTCGTTTGGTTTGGTTGGGTGGTGGATGGTGAACCTAACTCTAACCCAATCTTCACAATTCAAGTTTGGGTTGGGTTCAAGTTCATGCGAGTTTAGTCAAGTTTGAGTCTAATTGGGTTCAGATTGGCCAACTTTATCGAGTTCAATCTTATAACACATCACCATCCACACAAAAGTTAAAGCAAACAACTTGAAGAGTATTTCTAATGGTTCAACCGAGCGAACTTTTATTTAAATTACAAGATGTATCAAAGCTTAAACCAAGATAAATGTAAAAGTAGCAATGTCATTCATTATCCGGATGAAAATCGACAATAAACTCCAAGTATAGTCAATCTTTTTTTTTTTTTTTTTAATTTACTATTATTAAAGGGAGGGGAAGTAATATATACACATGAGCGAATTCGGCTCAAAATCGGGTTTGGTTTTGATTGACATGGACGGCAATGCATCAAACCAACCCAATCCAATAAATGAAAGGGTTGAGGTCCGGTCAGTAATAGTCTGAAATCGAGTGGGCATAAGCAGATTCTGGTTGATCCAACCTAAATTGCACCCCTTAGAGGATATCGCATAGAACAAGGTTCAAGTAGATTTGACTCGCTTAGCTGATTAATTAAGTTGAACCTTCTAATCATTCCTCATTTTGGTTGGGAGGGATAACAATGGAGGATAGTCCTATGCCACACTTTGTTGGCATATATGTTGGATGCATGCAGAATCGCAGATAATAATAGGTTAAACTTTTTTTTGTTAAAAAAATATGACATTTCCTAGGCAGTCAATGATTTGGTTTGGAATCTTTTAAACAAGAGGTAACATACACGAGAGGTTTTTATGTATCTCAGAACACAAAGTGGTACATTACATGTTATAGTATAATTAGTGGTACATTACAAAATGCATTACATTTCCTAGGCAGTCAATGATTCTAATTTCTATTAATTTTAGGACATATTTTTAATATCTTTCACTTAAATTGTGACATATGATGTACTACATTTTGTTCTGAGTCTGAGCAACTAAAAAATCTCTCGAGATAAAACAAGACAAGGTGTGACAATATTGCATTCATAATACATAATTTATTTTTCCCAAATGGACAAATAATGGCTAGTGCTTAATAGAATTAGTAGTGTGATACATTTAGTGGTGGAGCTAGCATAGGGTCATTCGTTGCTCATGACCCTAAGAACTTCAAAATTCCTATGTATATTTGTGTGTATTTGTATTTGACTCCTATATACTAAATTACAACCTCCTCTTTCTAATTTTATTTTCTTCTATCCTCATCTTTTTTTTTTCATCTCTTCTTATGTGCGACTCTATCATACACAACAAGTACTCTATAAATGCCAAATTTGACAAGCCTTGACAGTGTTCAACAGTACCCAACAGTTTCCTACAATTGCCCTCGACAAGCCTCTACAAAATTATGACCCCATTTAAAAATACTGGCACTGAATACATACAATGACAACTAAATGAAGTTGAGAACTTTGCACATTGTTTCAAAAGGGGTCCTAAATCAAAACCTCGAAATCGAACTCTAAAGTCTACATCCTAAAGCAGTAAATCACGTTCAAAATTTGCAACCAATAAAAGAACAAAAATTAATGAACCATTCGATCACAACCCTACTCGACGTTGATCCTGTTAGCATCGCATGCAAGATTTAGGCAGTTGAAATCTTAGGTAGTTCTTGTTGTAATTTATGATATCATATGGATCGAACCCAACTGTCAATGGCTACGTTTGATCTCATGGTTTTATGTTGCTGCTTGGATTAGACTGTATGAGAACTCGAAAACCACTTGACCAAGAACTGGTCATCTTAATCCTTATTAAGCACTGGATTTACAGCTAATTACACTTTTTTCATCTACAGATTAATTGGGTCAAAGAAAAAAAAAAAACAGATTAAATTCGAAACCAGAGAGTAGGTAAGCAGCAGGAGGCAGGCAGGCCCATTGTTTACTTTTCTCTTCAACTGTAGCAATTAAAATCCTGTTCAATAAAAGCTCAAAACCAGACGAATTGGTGGTCTTCTACAAAAATTTGGTCAACCTCAGAAAAAAAAGGTCTTTCTTCTTTTCTTCGTTAGTAATTAAGTTCAGACTTTAATAATTTGATCCCTTTTACTTCAAAAATAAAAAATAATAATAATATGATCCTTTCCTGCCGCATGCATTCAGTTACATACGTGCTCAAAGCCAGACCTCCGAGGACCAAGTCTCTTATTTAAAAGTTAGATAAGATTGTCTATTTGTTTAGGACAATACCTAAACCAAAGATTTAGTCACGGGAGAAGATGTACACAATTGGCACTCTTGTAATTAATTGTGTTGTAACTTTTATATCGATGAATTATCTTTATCGCTTATGTTAAAAAAAATATTAGACCATTTCGAGACCATCTGGAAAAGAGATGTCAAATGTAAAACATCACATTATTTGATGGCTTATGTGGCAGTTCGATATTTTATACATTCTTTGCTTCACCTGATATGTTAAATAAAAATGTCGTGCTATAATTTTTTTTCTCACTTTGCGGGGTCCAATTATTAAGACAACCAATCAAATACTTATAAGTTGAAACACATAGCAGAGGCCTTTGTCTTCAATCGACTCAGCTCCACATAAGAAACTAAAAGGTCGGTGGAGAGAGTCTTGCTAACATCTTTTATTGTAAGTCTATGTGGCAGTTTTGACATCTTCATATATTTTTCTGACAAAAAGTAATAAATAGGAAATTATTTTTATTTTCAGGGTGGAGAGGAAGAATGAGTAGGATTCTCTCTCCCCTCCTATTCTCATCCCCTTCCTCTTCCCTATCATCTTCTCACACTTTACTTTTTGTCTTATTATCTCAATAAAAAAATTCAATATAAGATATTAACGTGACTTAATTGTAATCATTCAAGTAAAAAGAGAGAGAAGGGAAAAGAAATTAGGAGGGAAGAAAATCATCATCCGAAGAAGAAAGCTAGTAGTTTCCTGGTCCCTTTCTGCTTGACCCTAATAAATCATCATTAGCGTAATCAAATTCCCAACCTTCAAATCTTCATTTACTTTACCATTTGTTTCAGGACCGCGTACGTACATATTCGTATTTCTACTCGCCCAATCACATGCAGACATAAATACACGGACTCATAAGTCAAACATTTCCATTTCACCCTCCCCCACTCCCTCTATAAATACCCCCTCACTCCCCCATACCCTCCAGAAACATTTCACCTTCCATACCTTCATCTCTCTCTCTCTCTCTCTCTCTCTCTCTCTCACCTCCAAATCCCCAATCAACCGATCAAAATTTTGAATTTAGGAACCTGGGTTTTGAATTCTGGAATCTGCAGATGCCTAGGAAAGGAATGCGGACTCTATTTTTCAAATCTCCGTCTCCGTCGCCTTCAAACTCTCCCTCCAGAACCACCGCCATGCTGCCTTCGTCGCCGCGCCACAGCTTCTCCGACTCGCTAATGGAAGAGAACATCGAAATCGCTGAGGCCCTAATCACCAAGTGGGACTCCGACTCTGGTTCCACTTCCTACACCGCTGTCACCTCCATCTTCTACGACGACCGCCAAGAGGCGAGACTCTACCTCAAATCCGTTAGGGACTTGCAGTCCGCCATGCAGCACTTCCTCATCTCCCAAACCACCAGCGCCGAGAAGCTCATTCGAGCTCAGAATCTCATGCAATCCGCCATGAAACGTCTCGAGAAGGAGTTCTACCAGATTCTGTCAGCCAATCGGGAGTATGTAGATGCCGAAACGGTCTCCAGCCGGTCCTCCAGAGCCTCGACCCGGACCAGCGTATCAGATCAAGATTCCGAGTCGGAGGACGAGTCGCGAGTCGCAACCGAGTCGGTGGACCACATCTCTTGGGTCGCGATGTCTGATTTGAAATCCATCGCCGATTGCATGATCGCCTCCGGATACGGCAAAGAGTGCGTGAGAATTTACAACATCATCAGAAAATCGATCCTCGACGAAAGCCTTTACCTCCTCGGCGTCGAGAAGATGACGCTCTCACAGGTTCAGAAGATGGACTGGAGCGTTCTGGAGAAAAAGATCAAGAACTGGTTAAACGCCGTCAAAGTATCCGTTAAGACTCTGTTCTACGGAGAACGGCTGCTCTGCGACCACGTCTTCGCCGCTTCGGACTCGATCGCGGAGTCCTGCTTCAACGAGATTTCGAAAGAGGCTGCAATGACCCTGTTTGGTTTCCCGGAATCGGTGGGAAAAAGCAAGAAACTTTCTCCCGAGAAAATGTTCCGTGTTTTGGACTTGTACCAGGCGGTATCGGATCTCTGGCCCGAGATCGAGTCCATTTTCTCATTCGAATCAACCTCCGCCGTCCGATCTCTGGCGGTTAACTCCCTGGTGAAGTTGGGCGAGGCCGTCCGTTCGATGCTCGAAGAATTCGAATCGGCGATCCAGAAGGAAACGTCCAAGACCCCGGTCCCCGCCGGAGGAGTCCACCCGCTCACGCGCTACGTCATGAATTATATAAATTTCCTCTCAGACTACACCGAAGTCCTCACCGATATAGTCGCCGACTGGCCGCTGGCGATCTCGACACCGCTACCCGAAGCTTACTTCGGGTGCTACGATGCCGAGGAATCGCAGCTTTCTATTCGCTTCGCCTGGCTCGTTCTCGTACTTCTCTGCAAGCTCGACGGGAAAGCTGAGCTGTACAAGGACGTGGCGCTATCCTATCTGTTCTTGGCCAACAATCTCCAATACGTCGTCGGAAAGGTCCGGAGCTCCAACCTCAAGTCCTTGCTCGGGGATTACTGGGTGGAGAAGCACGACTCGAAAGTCAAACAGTACGCTGCGAACTACGAGCGCATGGGGTGGACCAAGGTGTTCGAATCCCTACCGGAAGATCCGACAGCTGAGATTTCATCCGACCAAGCCACGGTCTACTTCAAGCGCTTCAAGGCGGCGTTTGAGGAGGCATACAAGAAACAAACATCGTGGGTCGTGATGGACCCGAAACTCCGGGACGAGATTAAAGTTTCGGTGGCGAAGAAGTTGGTGCCGGCTTACCGGGAGTTTTACGAGAAGCATAGGAACGGGATAATGAGAGCGTGCGGGGAGGACTCGTTGGTCAGATATGCCCCGGAGAATCTGGATAATTACTTGTCGGATCTGTTGTATGGGGTGGCGAGTGGCGGTAGCGTTTCGTCATTTTCCTCGTCCTATTGCTCTTCCTCCTCGTCACACTCGCGTGGGAGGCAGGGTCGTTGAGAGACGTTGGGGTGTCGTTTTGTGGCCCTTGTGCCGTCGTTTAGTGAGCATAATATATAGTGTTAGACAAATAAGGAATATGGTTGGAGTCCTTGTGTAATTGTATATAATATTATTATTGGAAGAATAAGCCGTCCTACAGCAGTCAAGCGGTCCTATAGCCGTCCTACCTTGTCCTATCTACACACTAGTCGTCCTACAGC
The DNA here is from genome assembly GCF_963583255.1 of Pyrus communis. Lineage (NCBI taxonomy): Eukaryota > Viridiplantae > Streptophyta > Magnoliopsida > Rosales > Rosaceae > Pyrus > Pyrus communis. Next base: position 20,168,374 of record NC_084810.1, on the reverse strand, counting down.
CGTCCTACCTTATTCTACCTACACACTAGGACGGTTAACTTGTCCTCTACAGCCGTCCTACCTTGTCCTACCTACACACTAGGACGGCTACCTTGTCCTACCTACACACTTGTATCATGTATATATATCCTTGTAATCTTGTAGAGAAAAATAATGAAAAAAAAGGCATTCTCTTCCATTTTTCCACATTCACGTATCAATAACAAATATATTTTTTAGCCTACATACCTTTTTCTACATGGTATACAGAGCAGGTTTATAACCCTAGCCCTAATTTTTTTTCGGCAGCTTTCTCTGCCGTTCCCATGGCTGACTCTTCTTCTTCCGATGGTGTTTTTTCCCTTCATCATTCCGACCACCCGAATCTTGTCCTTGTATCCAAGAAGTTGAATGGTGATAACTAGGGGTGGTTCGGTATGGGATACCATACCGAAACTAGTATCCCGAATCCCAAACCAAAATTTTTCGGGACGGGAATTTGAAGACCAATCTCAAACCAAATTTTCGGGAATCCCAAATTTCGGGAATCCCGAAATATTTTCAGGATTTTGGGACAAATCGGGAATCCCAAATTGAAATATGAAATTATGAATTGTTCTTCAAATATATAATTCAAGAACACATTCATGAACTAGGAATTTCATTTCATTCACACTACTATTTAATTGAACACTGGCATGCCTGACTGTTTTTATCATAGTCAAAATTCAAATTAATTAAACCCTTTTTGCAATATGTTGAGAGACAAACTAATCAAGCCTTCTAAAATCATCAGTCATGGCAGCAGCAATAATAAAATCCACATGAATATCAAACAAAACATGAAAAATATGCAAGGTGTAGGGCATTCCAGGTTGCAGAGCATGAATTAGAAACTACTAGCATCAATTATAAAAGAATAATATATATATAATAATTAATATTATATATTTTCGGTTTGGTATGGGATTCCCGAAATATCGAGAAGCCAATCCCGAATCCCATACCGAAATTTTGGAATCGGTTCGGGATAGCATCCCAAAAATTTCAGGAATTTCGGTTTGGGAAATTTTTGGTTTGGGATCGGGATTTTTTCGGTTCGGTTCGGGATTTTCGGGAATTTTTTCCACCCCTAGGGATAACTACACATCCTGGGCCCGTGGCATGCAGCTTTCCTTGAGTGCCAAGAATAAACTTGGTTTCATCACTGGCGATATCCAAGAACCTTCTTCCTCCGACGACCCTGATGCTCACGCGGCTTGGCGTCGTTGCAATGACATGATTCTCTCTTGGCTTCTGCATTCCTTGGAACCTGACCTTCAAGAATCTGTGTTTTTTTCCACCTCTGTCCAAGCTGTATGGGATGATCTTCGCGAACGCTTCTCTCAGAGTAATGCTCCACGCATCTTCCAACTCAACCGGGAACTTGCTACAATTTCTCAAGGTTCTTCTTCTATCTCCGCCTATTTTACTCGCTTGAAAGCTCTCTGGGATGAGCTTGCTTCTTATAATGATGGCTGCACGTGCTCTTGCACCGCCAAGCATGACCGTCAACAACTCATCCAATTTTTAATGGGCCTCAACGAATCTTTTGCTGCTGTTCGTGACCAGATTCTTTTAATGAATCCCTTCCCACTGTTCGTCAGGCCTGTTCCTCGGTGTCTCAAGCTGAAAAACAACGCTCCCTGGGCGTCCTCCGCTTTGTCGATCAACCTGCTGCCATGGCTGTTCGTGGCCCGTCCCGTCCCTCTTCTGCTCGTCCTCCCCTCCACTGCACCTACTGCAATTTTGATTATCATACCCGAGACACCTGCCATAAACTTCATGGCTATCCGTTGGCCATCCCCTCCATGGCCAACTGTGGCGACCACCGCGCCGTGCCACTACTTCCAGTTCTTCCCGCAGCCATGCACCTTCCAGTCCTCCCCGGCAGCCACGGTTTTCTGCTTCCCAGCCCTATAATTTCACCCAGGCCCATCACGTGCAAGGCACCTAGGCCCCCGCCTCCTCTTCTACTCCAGCGACCCACCAAGTGCACGGGGCCCAGCCCACTTTGCATGACTTGCAGCTTGCCATGCCTGACCTCTCTGCCGAGCAGCACTCCCGTGTTCTAGCTGCTCTACGTGACACCACCACCCCTCCTCAGGCCAATGCCGTGCTCACTACTGATTTTGCCCAAGGTTTGTTACCTGTCACCTCTCGTCATGGTCAATGGATTCTTGACAGTGGTGCTACGGATCATATTACTTCTTCCGCTTTATGTTTGGTTAATCGTTCTCCTTCACATTTGCCGCCTGTTTCTTTGCCTAGTGGTGCTTCCTCTCCCATTACTTTTACCGGCACTCTTCCTTTAAATTCATCAGTTACTTTGAAGGATGTTTTATGTGTCCCTAATTTCCGAGTGGACCTTTTATCGGTTGGTAAACTTACAGATGGATTATCGTGTTCCATAACCTTCTTTCCTTCTTGGTGTGTTTTGCAGGACTTGGTTTCGAAGGCGATGATTGGTGTGGGTAAGCGATGTGGCGATTTGTATTACCTTGTGGCCTTTACCTCTTCTCTCCCCACCCGTCAACCTCTCTGCAACATCATTACCATCCCCTCCTCCCTCTGGCATAGGCGTCTTGGTCACCCCTCCTCCACTCGTTTGCAAGCTTTAGCATCTAGCTCTCTTAATTGTACTTTTGATTCTAGTCATATTTGTGATGTTTGTCCGTTGGCAAAACAAACTCGTCAACCTTTTCTTTTGAGTTCAATTTCATCAACTTTCCCTTTTGCTTTAATTCATTGTGATATTTGGGGCCCGAATCGTCAATCTTCTCTTTCTGGTGTTCATTATTTCTTAACCATTGTGGATGATTTTTCTCGCTTTACGTGGGTCTTCCTCATGAAACATAAATCCGACACTCAACAATTAATTAAGGATTTTTTTGCTTATGTCACTACCCAATTCCGCACTACCTTCCAATGCATTCGTACTGACAATGGTGGTGAATTTTTATCTCTTCGTAGTTTTTTCTCTGATCATGGGGTGCTTTTACAAACTTCTTGTGTTTATACCCCCCAACAAAATGGCGTTGTTGAAAGAAAACATCGTCATCTTCTTGAAACCGCTCGCGCCCTTCGTTTTCAATCCCATCTTCCTATCAAGTTTTGGGGGGAATGTGTTCTTACCGCTACTTATCTCATCAATCGTCTCCCTACCCGTCTTCTCCATAATAAATCCCCATTTGAGGTTCTCTTTTCGAAAACCCCATCTTATGACCACTTCCGCGTCTTTGGTTGTCTGGCATATGCCACCTCTGTCACTCCCACCACCAAATTTTCCCCTCGGGCTCATCGTTGCATTTTTCTCGGTTATCCTCATGGACAAAAGGCCTATACCCTTTACGATCTCGACAATCACCGCATTTTCACTAGTCGAGACGTCATCTTTCACGAAACTACTTTCCCTTATGCCGTTTCTCACCTTCCTATCCCATCCTCTTCGCCTACCCTACCCATCCCACCCCCTCTGGACTTTACATATAACCCACCCCTTCCTGCCCCGATGCCTCACCCTCCTCCACCTTTCACCCTTTTACCCACGGACATCCTTACCCCCCACAACCTACCAATCTTCTGTTGGAAATGTGCCCTAAAACCACTCATATGATGATACTTTATGGACATTTCACATGTTAAACTAATCTAGTTTAATATTAAGGGCAAAGATTATTGTTTGAGCCGTCTCATATAAATGTTATATGCTTAAACGATAAGTCCAAGGAATATGTGATTGGAAGAATGCGATCTAAAGAAATTAGATTCATGAGACCATTCTTTCGTTGACACATCCTAAACGTTCCTGATCATAGGATTGTCAATTGGGCATTGACAGTCCGTTAAGATCAGTACGTGCTATGTCTTCTCTCAGGGAGAGTGACTAATCTCGAGTCATTGGTGTGTGTGACATCAAGACAAGTACGTAGGTGCTCAATAGAGAATGAGTTCACTGAACACGATCAACGAAGAGTTCTCATATTCATGTCACATGAGAACTCATGGTTGGGATAATGCAAATTAGTCTTTTGACCTGAGGCATCACAGTTGTCTTGTGGTTAGGTCCTTAATCTTTGATTATGTCAAAGTCACTCCATCAGGAGGGTGTCCACGGCATCGTTGGGGTTAAGCCACTTAGCCATGGAGGCAAGTGAATGCGCAACAAGGGATCTCTAACCTTCAAACTGTTTGAGGGAGAATACTCTATGATATGATTAAGAATCTTTGGCCAAAGTATGAATGAGATTTAGGAATGTGTTCCAAATCACATTCAAGGTAATCATATAAGCACAAGACTCACATTGGATAGTAGACATGAATAAACTATCAAACCAAACAATGTGGTCAAGAGTATTGTATTAGAGAAAGACCGTATTGCATTTGTAATCCTAAAACTGAATAGGTTCTCCACCTCTTCTGATTAGCTTGGGTAACCATGACATGCTGCTAGACGTCAACCATGGTTTGTGGAAGCCCTAAAAGTGTATTATCACTAACGGGAGAATTGAAAGTAAGTTTCAATTCACAATCGATTTGAAAGAGTTTGAATCGCCCACTGCCTCGCTAAAAGGAACCTAATGGATCGTACACCGTGTAAGGTAGAGATTGAAGATTCAACGGAGATGAGTAAGAATAATTAAATGGTTTAATTATTTATGGCAAGGATTAATTAATATGATTATTAATCAAACGAATAAGTTTGTTAAAAGACCTCGGGATAGTTTTGGACCTTAAGGCCCAATGGGCTTCGAACGTCAAGTCCATTGACTTAAGTTGTGTGACAACTTAATGAATAATGATTCACAAAGGCCCAAATAGCCCAATAAATCCCATATTAAAGAAGGAGTGGTTTTGGACTTATTTACAAGTTTGCCACTCAAATGAATTAAGGAATAAGTATGACTTTATAGCCAAAATTCATTAAGGGTTGTTTTTGGGGAAATTGGAGAAACACAAACTCTCATTTCTCTCTAGAAATGGCCGGCCACCCTTGAGGAAAACATCTAGCAATCTTACTTCCTCAAGGTCACTCATTTCTTCTCCAATCTTACCTTGGTGTGGAGACTTAGAGGTTCTCAATTTTGGGAACTTGGAGAAACCTTTTCATCCATCCAAATCCATGGATATAAGATGCAAGGAATGAAGGCCCTCTCTTGGGGTGATTAGCCTTTGCTTATGCAAAGAGGAATCTACAAAGGTATTGATTTCTCAACTCACTTTGTTTTGAGTTGAGTCTTGGTTCACCTATCTACTAGGCTTTGAAGTTCATGCGTTAAGTTTTGTTTTTGAGTTCATATAAACATGATTCCGCCTTTTAATTGTTAATTGCATGTTGTTGATGTTGCTCAAATGAACTTGTTTTTCACAAATCTTCCTTCAAGTGGTATCAAGAGCCTAAGTCTAGTAGTTGGTGAATCCTTTTGGGTTTTGTAGTTCATAGTTTGTGATTTGAATGTTGTAATTGTTACAAGCTTTATTCTTGCTTTTTTTTAATGTAAATTTTGTTAGAAAATTTGCCATCTCAAATGTTGTAGATGTAGTTCATATGAGCATGAATTTTGGAGCTAAAATTTGGTGCCATGTTTTTGGGGAAATTCGGCCAAATCCAAAGGGTGGATTTTTGGGTTCTTGTTTGACTTGTTAAAAGTGTTTTAAAGTGACTTTTGGAACCCCTATGTACCCTAGTATGGTTGTATGTTATTTCCCTTAAGTTTGAGTGGTTTTGGTATGTTTTTAGGTGAAGAATGTTCATGGAGCTCTTATGGGTTTTCATGGATGTTCTTCATTGTTCTTGATATGTTCTTGCCAAGAACAAAAGGTTTGGTGTTTTGATTCAAAGTTTTGATTTATTTCATAAAGTTTTTGTTTTGAAATATTTCTTATGTTTAAATATCTTAGATATTTGTTTTGAAAAATTAAAGAAATTTTAGTGGGTAGGTGTGTAATAATTTATTCCATTTCACACACCCCACTTACAAAACTTTGAAATTTTTTTATATACTTTGCTTCAATGGCCGGCCACCCTACTCAATTAGGGTCCTTGTGGGGCTTTTATGCAATTACATAAAGTTTTGATACTTTTGTGTATTTGTAGTTTGACCCAAAAGTTTACGTTTTTACGTAAAGGTCCAAAATCACTAAAAGGACAAATTGTTTTGCTCCTTTAATGAAGTTTTAGCTTTTGTGGAAATTTTTGGGTTCTAGTTGTAATTACTTGAAGTAGTGGACTTTTGTGTTTTTACAAAGTGACCCCAAAAGTTTAAGTTTTGCAAAATGGCCCAAAAGTTGAGGTCATAGCATTTTGGCCCAAATTAGGTAGAGAACAAAATTGTTTTGTCTCTTTAAATGAGAATTGGATTTTCATTTCATTTAGCTCCATTTAAATCAATTCTATGGATACAAAAACCAAATGAAAATGTTGCATTCAAGTTTAATTAGTTAAAGCGTTAATTAATTAAAGAAAAGGTGATTATGAACCTTAGCCTACGATAATTGAGCTATGTGAATGGCCGTTTCAAATTTGTTTGAACCATGGGAATGTGTAGATTAAATTTTGGTTGTAATTTGATATGATCAATTGTTGTAAAAGAGCATAAGCTCTTCTTTACTTTAAAGTAATTTGATTTGATCAATTGTTGTAAAAGAGCATAATCTCTTATTTACTTTGAAGTACTCATTTCTTGTTTTATTCGATATGCATGAAATTGGAGTAGTTGGGTCCAACGCCCAATAAGACAACACGCCTTAATGTGATTAAACGCGTAACTAAAATCAATCACCATCCCTAGACCGAGATTCAACACTAGGCTCGTGTTGAATCGAATCAAAGGTTCATAGTCATCCTAAGGCCCTAAGGCAACTATATAGTCCATCAATGAATGCAAATCTTATGTTAGTAGTACCATATAGTCTTGCTTTAAAAACCGTTTTAAAAGCATAGTGAGAGTATTATATACTACTAAATCAATCATATGGACCAATAGTTGTAATAGGACCAAAATGTTTTAATTAGATTAAAATGTATGTTTATATGTGATGAGACCTAAAACCCTCAACAAACCATTATTAAGTTGATAAGCGAGAGATGCTTTGAATATCTCTTCGTGGCCTTCCACCGTGATGGGCTCCAATCGTTTGTGACTTGTACACCGGCTTTACCCTATCATGGGGGAGTACAAAGTGCATGCTTACACTCAGGAGGAGTCTATACGCATATGATGAGGTGAGTGTAGGCAACGAGGATGGCCAATATCATATCATTGTGAGGCTATTCTTGAACCCCTTCATGAACTAAGCATGGTGGGAATAACTTAGTGCAATGGAGCCGATATCATATCATTGTGAGGCAACATTCTCTAGAGGCCAAATAAGATGGGTACTTGCAAGAGATGCAAATGAGTAAGTGTACTCTCTCATTATTATTAATGCTAGCCGATATCGTATCATCGTGAGGTGGGCTTGGTAATAGTGAGCCTCCCATACCCTACTAAGAGTTTCCTCCAAAACTCTCGAATTCCGATGAGGGATATGGAATTTGCCAAAAATAGTGGGTGGTGCTATTTGATTTAAAGACCCGAATCAAATGGCTTAAAATCAATCAATTTATATTCGTTATGTATTTGTTTACCAATATATTTGCAAACGCTATCCAAAACTTGACAAAGAAAAGCCGAATGCTTTAATTTCCGGACTTAGTTCTACAATCCCATAGATTGTCTTTAATGGCTTGTAGATGTAACTAAGTAGTCTCATCTTCACAATCTTCCTATTGATAATGTATCATTGGAAGAATATGTTAGATAAGTCTAACCTGAGAAGGACAACACTTTTAATGTCATAATTCTTCAAATACAAATTGTTGTATGAAGAAATAAGAGTTGCTTTGAACAACCCTTAATCAACATAAACTATTAGTGCTTGTTTCTTTGTTACATAAACAAGGAACTTTTGAAGTAAGCACAAGGGCATGGATGCTTTATGTGCCATGATTCTTCACTTACAAATTGTTGTATGAAGAAATGAGAGTTGCCTTGAACAACTCTTGAAAGTTTGTTATTATGTTTAGAACATAATGGTTGGTTGACAAAAATAGTCCATCAACATGGACTTATAATGATTTTGAATCATTGAGTGTTGAAGTGTTAGACCACTTAACGAGACGAAAACTAGGCAAGGACTTCACCTTTGTGTCCCTATCCTAATGGTTCACTAAGTTTATTGTAAACTATATAATGAACGATAACCACACGCTCTCCAAATTGTTTGATGTGTATAACACAATTGAAATAAGTTTCAAGAGAGATAGTGGGAGTTTAGGGACCATGACTATTGTAGTCAAAGGAGAAGTCAAATGAAGAAGGCAAAATAACTCCAAGGGAACAAACTTTCTTTATGAAAGGATGGACATTGGAAGGGGTATTTGCAAGAAATGTCTTGCAAGTGTCAAGAACGCACCTTTCGAAGGTGTTGTAAAATGTTCTTGAATAGTTCAAAACAGTTGGTTCTTCTACTTGAATGTTTGATTCTGTATTAGTAACTATGTTTTACAATTGTTGTAGAAGTGTGCTAATAAAAAGTAGAAGATTAATGAGAGAAGAGAAAGTACTTCACATTCGGAAAGTGAATAAAATATAGATCTCTGCGAAAGCGGATTGTACTTACTTCCTCATATGAACTACCAAAGAAATTGGAAAATACTAAAGATTGTCTTTACATTCCAATTTTAAGGAACTTAAATCCGTCACTATAGTAGAGATGGATGAATGTTTTGTTTGACAAAACATTGTTCTTTATTAATCAATAATTAGATTATTGTAATTTAATTGGTTGTCTCTATAGTAGAAATGATGTGGTAGTTTAACTGTTTAGAATACGATGATGCTTAAAACCCAAAAGGTTGCAAGGTAGTGACTAATCCCAACTGAGTTGTGATACCTCTAAAACATAAGTTACGAGTTGGTCATAGTTGGATGCTTTGGATCGTTAGATCCGGATCCAATACCTTCTTGTTAAAATTGTATAGAGACGAAATGTTCGAATCTTTATTCTTTTGGATAGAAGAAAGAATCACAAAGTTGTCGAGGTTAATTCACTTAGATGTTAGTGGCACTTGTCCACAACATAATACTACTCATGTTGTATGACATTCACCGAAGATCACTCTCGGTTGGACTATAGTTTATTTTGAATAAACACAAGTCCGAATACTTTGCAAAAGGTTTTAAAGAATTCAAGAAATGTAAGTAGATGAGTAAGACGTCTAAAGTATTTACCTCCTTAGATTTGATCCAAGGAAAAAGTAACACTTTAGATTAATTTCCTTGAAGAATATCAAGGAAAGTAGCATCGTAAGATAATGAATTTCTCCATTAGGAGAAGAATGAACATGAATAAGATTTAGTTCATTGGACATTATCAATTACCCATATATATATGATATATACTTCTAAGACAACCTAGTTCCTATACCACAAGCTCCAAGGTAGTCCAGAAGGATTTATAAACCGTCTCAGTTGAATGGTTTGAACTTTATGACTATGTCATAGAGTTGCACCTCTTAATTCAAAAGAAATAAGAATGAAAATCCTTATGACTACATTGAGTGTATATACAATATATACTCAAGGAAATGGATCTTAGCAAGTTAGTGGGAGCTATAAGCATCTTATGAGAAAAAGGATCAAATCGTTTGATTTCTCATAAAGATGTAAATGAATCTTTTGTTTACTAGGTTTTACAAAAGATTAGTGGGAGTTAATCATATTCCTAAATTTGAATATATATATATACATGATATATATTAATTTTTGAAAATAAAAGGAATTCTTCATCGTTAAAGTTATGACTTTAAACATTCTATAATGATAGAATGTATATGGGAGACATAGTCTATATACATGGGATGGAAATCTATAATGATAGATTTCAAGATATAATTGGATTATATCAATCCCTAAAATAGACAAGAGATGCTAGGAAGTTTCTCATATAATGATAAACTTCAATTAGAATGACAATTCTAGTGAGACTAGGAAGTTGTTCTTCTCAAAGGGAATGTACCCTTTGACTCCCAAAGAAATAATGCGTAAATAGAATCCTTTATGCATACGCAGAAAGATGATTTATGTATTTCATATTGTATGAAAACGTTGATATAAGTTGTACCTAGAACGGTACAAGATGATATCAGTGCAAGCCCAGGATCAGAACCATGGCAACTGTCAAGTGAATCCTTAGGTATTTAAGAAATACTAAGGATGGATTCCTCAAGAATGAGGAAGAATTAGAGTAACGTAATGGAAGCGTAAATGTATTAGATTATGAATCTAATCCATCATAGAATATCTCTTCATTATGAATGAAGTGATAATGAGATATCTCTTTATTATGACTAAAGAGATATTTGGGTGGAAACGTTAAAAGTAATGACTTTAATGTGTTCCATCATGTATGCAAAATATATTGCCATATAGAAGCTTACAACATTGTTGTTTGGATGGGAAAGTTCATTTATGAACTCTCCATTCGGTTCCAACCAGAAAGTGTATGACACTAATGGGGCGATAGCTCAAGCCAGGGAATCAAGGTCTCATCAAGGTCCGAACTCAAATGAGAGACTGAACCACATGATTGAGAATCATGTATAATGGTGACGTCGTTATTCTCAAGGTTGCTTCTATGGATAACATATAGATATCCATTGTCTAGGTCTACTACTCAGCCATTTATGAAATGACTACATAAGAGGTATCATCACTGATGACTAAGCTGATTGGCTCTAGTGCAAGTGGGAGATTGTTGGAAATGTGCCCTAAAACCAATCATATGATGATACTTTATGGACATTTCACATGTTAAACTAATCTAGTTTAATATTAAGGGCAAAAATTATTGTTTGAGCCGTCTCATATAAATGTTATATGCTTAAACGATAAGTCCAAGGAATATGTGATTGGAAGAATGCGATCTAAAGAAGTTAGATTCATGAGACCATTCTTTTGTTGACACATCCTAAACGTTCCTGATCATAGGATTGTCAATTGGGCATTGACAGTCCGTTAAGATCAGTACGTGCTATGTCTTCTCTCAGGGAGAGTGACTAGTCTCGAGTCATTGTTGTGTGTGACATCAAGACAAGTACGTAGGTGCTCAATAGAGAATGAGTTCACTGAACACGATCAACGAAGAGTTCTCATATTCATGTCACATGAGAACTCATGGTTGGGATAATGCAAATTAGTCTTTTGACCTGAGGCATCACAGTTGTCTTGTGGTTAGGTCCTTAATCTTTGATTATGTCAAAGTCACTCCATCAGGAGGGTGTCCACGGCATCGTTGAGGTTAAGCCACTTAGCCATGGAGGCAAGTGAATGCGCAACAAGGGATCTCTAACCTTCAAACTGTTTGAGGGAGAATACTCTATGATATGATTAAGAATCTTTGGCCAAAGTATGAATGAGATTTAGGAATGTGTTCCAAATCACATTCAAGGTAATCATATAAGCACAAGACTCACATTGGATAGTAGACATGAATAAACTATCAAACCAAACAATGTGGTCAAGAGTATTGTATTAGAGAAAGACCGTATTGCATTTGTAATCCTAAAACTGAATAGGTTCTCCACCTCTTCTGATTAGCTTGGGTAACCATGACATGCTGCTAGGCGTCAACCATGGTTTGTGGAAGCCCTAAAAGTGTATTATCACTAACGGGAGAATTGAAAGTAAGTTTCAATTCACAATCGATTTGAAAGAGTTTGAATCGCCCACTGCCTCTCTAAAAGGAACCTAATGGATCGTACACCGTGTAAGGTAGAGATTGAAGATTCAACGGAGATGAGTAAGAATAATTAAATGGTTTAATTATTTATGGCAAGGATTAATTAATATGATTATTAATCAAACGAATAAGTTCGTTAAAAGACCTCGGGATAGTTTTGGACCTTAAGGCCCAATGGGCTTCGAACGTCAAGTCCATTGACTTAAGTTGTGTGACAACTTAATGAATAATGATTCACAAAGGCCCAAATAGCCCAATAAATCCCATGTTAAAGAAGGAGTGGTTTTGGACTTATTTACAAGTTTACCACTCAAATGAATTGAGGAATAAGTATGACTTTATAGCCAAAATTCATTAAGGGTTGTTTTTGGGGAAATTGGAGAAACACAAACTCTCCTTTCTCTCTAGAAATGGCCGGCCACCCTTGAGGAAAACATCTAGCAATCTTACTTCCTCAAGGTCACTCATTTCTTCTCCAATCTTACCTTGGTGTGGAGACTTAGAGGTTCTCAATTTTGGGAACTTGGAGAAACCTTTTCATCCATCCAAATCCATGGATCTAAGATGCAAGGAATGAAGGCCCTCTCTTGGGGTGATTAGCCTTTGCTTATGCAAAGAGGAATCTACAAAGGTATTGATTTCTCAACTCACTTTGTTTTGAGTTGAGTCTTGGTTCACCTATCTACTAGGCTTTGAAGTTCATGCGTTAAGTTTTGTTTTTGAGTGCATATAAACATGATTCCGCCTTTTAATTGTTAATTGCATGTTGTTGATGTTGCTCAAATGAACTTGTTTTTCACAAATCTTCCTTCAAGTGGTATCAAGAGCCTAAGTCTAGTAGTTGGTGAATCCTTTTGGGTTTTGTAGTTCATAGTTTGTGATTTGAATGTTGTAATTGTTACAAGCTTTATTCTTGCTTTTTTTGAATGTAAATTTTGTTAGAAAATTTGCCATCTCAAATGTTGTAGATGTAGTTCATATGAGCATGAATTTTGGAGCTAAAATTTGGTGCCATGTTTTTGGGGAAATTCGGCCAAATCCAAAGGGTGGATTTTTGGGTTCTTGTTTGACTTGTTAAAAGTGTTTTAAAGTGACTTTTGGAACCCCTATGTACCCTAGTATGGTTGTATGTTATTTCCCTTAAGTTTGAGTGGTTTTGGTATGTTTTTAGGTGAAGAATGTTCATGGAGCTCTTATGGGTTTTCATGGATGTTCTTCATTGTTCTTGATATGTTCTTGCCAAGAACAAAAGGTTTGGTGTTTTGATTCAAAGTTTTGATTTATTTCATAAAGTTTTTGTTTTGAAATATTTCTTATGTTTAAATATCTTAGATATTTGTTTTGAAAAATTAAAGAAATTTTAGTGGGTAGGTGTGTAATAATTTATTCCATTTCACACACCCCACTTACAAAACTTTGAAATTTTTTTATATACTTTGCTTCAATGGCCGGCCACCCTACTCAATTAGGGTCCTTGTGGGGCTTTTATGCAATTACATAAAGTTTTGATACTTTTGTGTATTTGTAGTTTGACCCAAAAGTTTACGTTTTTACGTAAAGGTCCAAAATCACTAAAAGGACAAATTGTTTTGCTCCTTTAATGAAGTTTTAGCTTTTGTGGAAATTTTTGGGTTCTAGTTGTAATTACTTGAAGTAGTGGACTTTTGTGTTTTTACAAAGTGACCCCAAAAGTTTAAGTTTTGCAAAATGGCCCAAAAGTTGAGGTCATAGCATTTTGGCCCAAATTAGGTAGAGAACAAAATTGTTTTGTCTCTTTAAATGAGAATTGGATTTTCATTTCATTTAGCTCCATTTAAATCAATTCTATGGATACAAAAACCAAATGAAAATGTTGCATTCAAGTTTAATTAGTTAAAGCGTTAATTAATTAAAGAAAGGGTGATTATGACCTTAGCCTACGATAATTGAGCTATGTGAATGGCCGTTTCAAATTTGTTTGAACCATGGGAATGTGTAGATTAAATTTTGGTTGTAATTTGATATGATCAATTGTTGTAAAAGAGCATAAACTCTTCTTTACTTTAAAGTAATTTGATTTGATCAATTGTTGTAAAAGAGCATAAGCTCTTATTTACTTTGAAGTACTCCTTTCTTGTTTTATTCGATATGCATGAAATTGGAGTGGTTGGGTCCAACGCCCAATAAGACAACACGCCTTAATGTGATTAAACGCGTAACTAAAATCAATCACCATCCCTAGACCGAGATTCAACACTAGGCTCGTGTTGAATCGAATCAAAGGTTCATAGTCATCCTAAGGCCCTAAGGCAACTATATAGTCCATCAATGAATGCAAATCTTATGTTAGTAGTACCATATAGTCTTGCTTTAAAAACCGTTTTAAAAGCATAGTGGGAGTATTATATACTACTAAATCACTCATATGGACCAATAGTTGTAATAGGACCAAAATGTTTTAATTAGATTAAAATGTATGTTTATATGTGATGAGACCTAAAACCCTCAACAAACCATTATTAAGTTGATAAGCGAGAGATGCTTTGAATATCTCTTCGTGGCCTTCCACCGTGGTGGGCTCCAATCGTTTGTGACTTGTACACCGGCTTTACCCTATCAAGCTGTCAAGCCGTCCTACAGCCGTCAAGCCGTCCTACCTTGTCCTACCTACACACTAGCCGTCCTACAACCGTCAAACCGTCCTACAGCCGTCCTACCTTGTCCTACCTACACACTAGGACGGCTTCCTTGTCCTCTACAGCCGTCCTACCTTGTCCTACCTACACACTAGGACGGCTACCTTGTCCTACCTACACACTTGTATCATGTATATATATCCTTGTAATCTTGTAGAGAAAAATAATGAAAAAAAAGGCATTCTCTTCCATTTTTCCACATTCACGTATCAATAACAAATATATTTTTTAGCCTACATACCTTTTTCTACATTAGGACGTGGACAAAAAACATGTAAAGATTTTTAATACATTATACAAGAATTCTTTGATTTGTGAGACGGATTGAAAGGCAGATTATGCTGTCTGGTGTTGTTGGATTCTTCCTTTTGGAGATGGCATTATAATTTGCCGGCTTTGTTCAAACAAAATGTGATTTCTGACCCCTTTGAAAATTACTAGGAACTATGTCGGTTTACTCGATGGTTTTACTTTATAACAATTCTGAGCTGTTTCGACAATGTGTTAACAGTTGATAGTTATAATAATTATAAGTTGTTTCGACAATGTCTTAAGAGTTCATCATTATTCATGTGTAGCGGCCTAGCGGGAGATGGACTGAACTTAACATTTCTCTAGAATTTAGCTTGGCCTTATCTAGTATTTTATTTGGCCGCCTCTGTTCAAACAAAAAAACAATGCCTTAGTTTGAATATTATTGAAATTATGGTGCCAGTTTAATCATTAAGCGCGCGTAAACAATTATGAGTAATTGTCGTGACATGCATCAATAGTGTGCTGTCACTATATATCAATCTCTTAAGCTATATATCAACGATTCACACTTGGAAATCATGGTAGGATTAATCCCCTATAGTGCACATAACTATATAATTGTAAGCCGTTCCTCCATTACATATCAATAGTGCAATGTCATTTACGTTTGAAACTAAGTTGTGTTTAGTCGCTCTTATACATTAATGTAAGCGAATGTGATTATTTCCATAACATATCAACGATTTATACTTTGAGGTGCACGTACCTATGTAATTGTAAGCTATTTTTTCAGTATATATCAATAGCGCCATATCATTTACGTGTGAAAATATGTTGTGTTTAGTCCCTCTTACGCATTTAATGTAAGTGAATGTGTTTGTTTCCGTACGTATCAACGATCTACACTTTACGGTGCACGTAACTATATAATTGTAAGTCATTCCTTCAATACATATCAATAGTACAATATCATTTACGTTTCAAATTATGTTGTATTTAGTCGCTCTTATCTATTTAATATAAGTAAATGTGATCATTTCCGTAACGTATCAACGATCTACACTTATGGGCTTGTACTTCTCCATCACTTTGACCTGAACCCAAAATAAGCAATAACTTGGAAACAATGGAGCACAATTTTGATTGAGACAGAATCATCCGGTTTCAACAAAACAATAAGTGCTGGCATGCATCACAAGGGAAAGGATGGCTTGATGATTGATCAAAATTAAAGCAGAAAAGGACCAGACGACGTATGAACATATATGGCGTTTGACAAGTTGATTTTCGTCGTCGGAACAGAGGCTCTCGATCGTCTGACTTTCTAACCTTTCGGCTTTAGGGTCCAGATTGGCTGAGAGCCTGTAATAATTTGACCCAAAAGAAAGCTGAGGGTTCAAGGACGTTTCCTAAAGTCTGCGACGCTGTAGAGTCCACGTATTATTAATGGTTACCCTAGGAGCAGCTCTCATTTATTCTATTTGCTGGCCACTCTCCAGTATCAAAATCTGTAATTTCCCACCTTTTATATTACAGTCTTAATCGATTTGGTAATCAAAATATAAGGAATTGAATTATAGAGAAATTAAGTTGAGGAGAAATTAAAATGAAGAGGAATTAGAATCAGATTCATGTTGAAATTGTTTACTTAAATGTTCAGAAATCAGAATAGAAATAAAACTGAGTTCATATAAGTTGTTTACTAATTCAACCGAAGCAGAATAGATATTAATATGATTACTAAATTGCCCTTGTTTATTTTATTTTATTCTATATTTGTGCTTAAAAACATTTTAATTAGATATTTTTATTTATCTATCTATCTATTATATATAAAGCCAGAAGTGTGATGAGCTTGATAAACAGTGTGCATGTCGACAAAATTAATTGAACCAAAATACCCCTACGCCAAAAAAAAACCAAAACAACAAAAATGAATGCATAAGATAATCCAAGGGTAGTTTTGTAAATTTAGTTTTTAATAAACTGATGCCCTCTACAGTCTTCCAAACTATTCATTTTCTCAGCTTCATTCATTCCTCTTCGACCCATTTGGGGATTGGGTTTCTCTCAAACCCTAATTTTTCTCTCTTTCTGATCTCATCTCTCTGCTTGCGCCGATCAGTCGAACACCGTCCAGGAATGCGTCTCCGAATTCATTAACTTTGTCACCAGCGAGTAATTTTCACTTCTCTCTCTATCTCTCTTCCTGTCTCTACTGTTATTTACTTTGCTTTTCAATCGGATTTTTTGGTGTTGATTTTGAATTCTATATTTGTGCTGAATTCCATTCTGATCGAAAGAAATTTAATACCAGAAAGCTTGGCTCCCGTTCTGATTTGAAGAAATTTTTTTCTTGGATTAAACTAGTAGATTAATTGTATTTTGTTGGTTCAATTAGGGATGTTTTTGGGGTCTTTTTTTAAGAATATATTGAATCAGTTTATTTATTATTTACGTTATTCCATTGCGACCGTTTGAAGGTGATCTGAATTCACCTGTTGTGATCACAGTTTGTGGTTTTGCACTCCCTGATGGCAGGTCACTACACGAAGCTAGAGAGACTTCTTCAGCCCTTGGTTAGTTAAAGCCTACATTAGAGTCAATATCATGGATTCTCTTATGCAACCCCCAAGTTTATTTAGCCAATGTAAATTGAAGTTTTTCCTGCTTTAATGTAGGGGCAGTTGCATCCGCTGACGGCTCAGCATTAGCAAAGGTTGGTTCAATTGTAATTACTTATCTCTATTTATAGTTGCCAATTTTTATTTTTTATTTTTATTACAACAATTCTGAAGGGGACTCAATTTTCGGAGTCTTCAGTTATTGTTAACTTTTTTTCTTATCGAAAGTTTGTTTTTCCATCTTTTGGTTTAGACTTCTCTAAGATTTCGAAGCTATATTTAAGGATTTCATGTTTTTTTAATTGTGTTACATCTTAATTTGATGGTGTTTACAGAAGGATACATGTAGATGTAGCAACAGTTTTGTAAGAGCCAAAGAAACTGTACATGGGCTTGGGTTAGCAGTTGCTATTTCATCCCACAGATCGAGACGCTATTGATACTGAGTAATCTTCGAAGAAAGTCACCTCTTCAGAGAAGTAATCTGGTAGCATTCGTTAAGCACTTTCCAAGGTACGGACTTCACCAATCCCAGGTTTTAGTTTGTTTCTAATTTATTGAGTTTTTAGGGGCATATTCTGTAATTAAAGGGGAATGAGGGGTCCAATTTGGTTTCAAAATCTTGAATCTGATCAAATGAAAGAATCAAAATTTAAAGATAATATGCCACCAATCATAGGACCCTGACTTCCAACTCTGCTGCTGCACTGAAGCATCATACTTTTCTTCATACGTTGGAAACATATGTTTTTTTTGTCTGGTTTTTTGTACTGATAGTAGTAGCTTTTTAGGGTTGAACTATTTGATTTCACGGATTCATTATAGACACATTAAATAGTTACATTTTTAATTCGTATTTCATAACTTGGTTGCTTGATGCTAATGTCGATTCGTTACAACAGAAGTAAACTAATTCTACTTTAAGCATGGAATTTTTGCTCTTGTTTTTATTGTTGTTGCCTTGATTGTGGTTATCTGACTGATTAATACTCCATGAAATATTGAGCAATATCGTGCGGCTCAAGAATTTCGTATGTGTTTGTGCGTATTTTTGTACTCTGAATAATTCTAATCAAATTCCATTGCTCCTAAGCTAAGGTCAGAATTTTTAGCATATAAGGGAAGGTTAGCAGATACTTACCAATTATCCAAAGCTGGATATTAAGGTCTTTAAGATTAATCTCTTTTTGTATGTGTAGCATATGCTTGGAAAAGGTTTCGACTTTATTTTTTATTTGTTAGATGATCAATTGATGTATTTTATGAAAGTTGATCTGCAAGATGTAAAGATAATTTCTTTGTTTATGTATACTGTTTAATTATATCAATGGAAATTGGTGCTGCCATTGTGGCAGTAGATGAGTTTCTGGCTTTTAAGACGAAGTACTAAAAAAATTTTATTTCTTTTTTCTTTACATGCTTTTCTTTTAATTTTGCAGGAATTCTCACGTTGCTTTCATTAAGTTATACATGGCCATGATAAGGTATTGCTCATCCCCTCAAACATTTTGTACATGTGTGGCATTAATATATTTTGTTTTTTGATTGAATTTGTTTTCATTCAATGGGGTTAGTGAGCTAAACAGCAAGTCGCTTTTTAATCGTGTTTAAATTGAAGTCCTAATTTCGTTGGTTTGTTCATAATTAGTGTGTTATGTTGTTTTCCTGTGTGTTTTATGTGATTGGTAATTTATGGGAGTCTTCACAAGAAATGTTGTGTACAAAAATATTTTGCTTCCATCAAAATGTATGATAAGGTTACATTGATTCTTTTAATGTTTAATTCACTTTTCAAATCCACGTAGATAAATACATTTAAATTGTATAAGTGGAGCGTAGAACGCTGTAATTATAAAAAGGCCTTCCGCGCGCGCGTAAGCACGTGTAAGGAGGCTAGTTTAATTAAAGTAAAGAGTCATGCGCGTGCAGGAGGCTAGTTTAATTAAAGTAAAGAGTTAAAATATGCATTAAAATATGCAGTATTGATTTATTGTGTATAAATTAGATTATAATCTAATTAAAAGTAAAAAACCTAACCACATTCATCTTCCTACCCGCAGAAGAGAGAACCCAGAAACCTTCAGAGCCGTCAAGATGTTCCTACCCCGCAGAAGAAAGAACCCATAAACCAATTGGAGAGTCAAGTCCTTCCTACCCCGCAAAAGAAATAACCCAGAAATTCAAAGAAATTTGTTTGCTCATGCCTATTTCTTTCTCAGGTTTATGGTGGTGCAGTGGTGATACAGAAGGGAGATGGAGAGGGAGAAGTGGTTAGTGCTCTAATTTTCAAGATTCTTTGATTCTTAGGGGCAAACAGAGAGTATTTGTAGTGGGTATGGGATCTGGTCTTGGTGGAGCAGCATCTAGTCATGAGGTAGATGAAGAAGCAGCGCTGGTGAGGGAGATGATCACAGTAAGATGAAGGGCATTATTGGAATAATCACAACCAAGTGACGGCATAATTGGTAAAAGAAGTCCATTCCCGATTCCCCTCCAGTCCAGGAAGTCCAATTCCTCCAAAATAAGGAGTGGGATTCCCAAATTGGTGTGGACCCCACATGTATTTTGATTCTTTAAGATTACGTAAACAAAGGTGTATCCCGTAATCGAAATCCAATTCCATAAATTGATTCTAATTACGGATACGTAAACGTGCCCTCGAAGTGAAGGAAAAGAAGCAGAAAAAAGTTGCTTCTCCTGCCCCTTCCTGCTCAATTTCTTTCATTTTTCACGTGCATTTAAGACACAGCGTTGGAAAAAAAAAATTACGAAGTTTTTATTACAAATAATTTTTGAAATTGATTCGTTTAATTAAGATAGTATTTTAAAACTAAAAATGGATAACTGTAGTTCTTAATATTGTTGACGCAAATCAATGTCATCTTTTTATTAGAATTATGTCAAAACTTTTGTTAGTATACTGATATGACACATATATAGATCCCACATAGATAAAAAAAATTAAATTAAATTATAAAAATAAGAACAAATAATTAAAAATGAAATTAACAAAAAAGGAAAAGAAAAGAAGAAGAACTAAAAACTTCATTAAAGCCCCAACTACGAAGCTATTATCTTCCCCACCCTGATTGCATAAAAAACCCCAAGCCCACCCCTCTGTCAACACTAGCTATGGAAAATGAAAGCTTAAGTATCTAGAGAGAGGGTAAATCTGCAACAAACTTTTCTCATTATAGTTAATGAATTATTACAAGGGTGTTTTCACTATAAATACATTTCAGCATAACTAACTCAACTTATAACAATCCAGTGACACATGTCACAATCCTGACCACTAATATATGCTAACATTCCCTCTTAATCTTATGTCTTAGTGGAACCAAGTATAAGATTGGAACAATGTGTTGTAAACAAAGAAGAACATAAGCCTTTTGTGAAAATGTCTGCATATTGGTCTGTCGAAGCAACAAATTGCAGAGAAATGACACCTTGTTGAAATCGTTCTCTCACAAAATGACAATCCACCTCAATGTGTTTGGCTTTAGAGTGCAAGATAGGATTAGTAGCTAAAGTGATGGCTGAGATGTTGTCACAATGTAAGAATGGAGGAGAAGAAGTATCAATATGAATATCTTTCAGAAGTTGTTGAAGCCAAACAATTTAGGCAGTGGCGGTTGCCATAGCCTTGTATTCAACTTTTATCGAGGATCTGCTAACTATGTGTTGTTTCTTAGAGCTCCATAAAATTGGATTGGAGCCTAAGGACACAACAAAGCCTGTAATAAATCGCCTATCATTGGGATCACCAGCCCAATCATCATCTGTGCATGCTTTTAAAACCAATGAGTCAAGTCTAAAACAAATGCCCCAGCCTAAAATACCTCTGAGATATCGTAAAATTCTCTTGACAGCAACATAATAAGATTCCAGAGGAGAATGCATAAATTGGCACACTTGATTCACAAAATAGGCAATGTTAGGTCTTGTAAAGGTTAGGTAAATTGGCATAAATTGCCCACACTAGGTATTAGAGATGAAATTGACGATTGAGTAAGTGCCAATTGAGCAGAGGTAACCATTTTCAATGAGAAAATCACAATCCGTGCAATGCAAGTATAAAGAATTCACAAACGGAGTCAATCCATAGACTACAACACAATAATCGAACCAAGACTTCTTATCATCAAATGAGTGTTTGACAAGATATAAGCGTGTTGTACTCCTTTTCTTTTCAATCAAGGGTTTATCTCATCAAATTTTATTCTAATAAGGTTGTAACAAAATAGCATTACACACGACGACCACCTGATCAATAATTCATAAAAAAAAGTTGTACTCTTTTCCTTTCGCTTAAGTTCTGTATCACCAAAGTTTTTAAATAAAATTTAAATGAGCAACTATAAAGAGTAATCGATCCTAAGCCCTAACTACAAAGAGTTATTAATAGAAATCAAACGGGCCAAGGAGACCCTAAAACATCATCAGCTAGACTTTGGCCCACCCAAGCATGAAAGCCTATGTGTGCCTAATCTCCCGATAAACATGGTGGATTTCATTGTTTTGAATGTTATGTTTTGGGCCAATATGGAAAACTAAAAACCACAGCAAGTCATAGAAAAACAAAGTATGATGGGTTGAGCATTTCTCTCCTGCGGACGGTTCGTGCGGACGATCTGTGCGGACGAAGATTTGGGCTGTCATTAGCAGTGTCTTCCGGTAGAAAAGGGAGGGGGGGGGGGGGGGGGCGCGGGGGTGGTGTGGGTGGGGAGGAGGGTGGGGTTGTGGGGGTGTCCTAAGGACCCGTATAGTTCAAGAGCCAAATTGCCGAACTGATTTTAGAGATATTAGAAGAAGGTGCTGACCAAAGAGGCTCCATTGGTGGTGGCCAAGGTATTGGGTTGATCGAGACCATCGAAAGCCTGAGAATTTTTAGGGAAGAAATTGAATTTTTCAGTCAAAGCTCGACGGATCTGAGGTGTTTCAGACAGAGGAGATAAATAATTCGATTGGATTGTGATGGTGGTTTGATTGATATGGGTGGTTGCAGCGCATCAAGCTAAGGGGAAGCAAGCAGTAGGAAGTGGGGTGGTTAGGAATGAATTATTGGATTATAGCACCAAGTCGTTTGGATTTTTAAAACCATACATATCCACTAATGTATGGTTAGAGTTTGAGTTTAAAGTTAATAAAAAAATATTTCGTTGATTGGTGCGTGACTGGAAACGTGATATATTCAATGTGGTACGTTCAATATACCAAAACGATGAGCACCTTGTGATTCATTTGATACAACTTTGCACCTTACTTCGTATTTTCTTCAATATGTGCCACGTGACATCTTGTGATTTGTTTGATATAACTTTTCTCGAGTTTTTTGGCATCAAAATGATGAGCGCCCTTAAATGAGTCCGCATCAACTTTTAATATGTGCCATGTGACACCTTGTGATTCCTTTGATACAATTTTTTTCGATTTTTCTGAATCAAAACAGCGAGCACCCTACAAACGTCCATAGTAACTTCCGAAATATTTTTTTCCATCTTCCTACGTTTTTACGAATTTCACACCCTTTATTATATTTTATTCAGAATTTGTCCATTAATTAACAGGTCATTTATGACCTTTTCCACCAATGAGCTCGGTTGGCTGTGAGGCATCCAGATCAAATCGAACGACTTAAAAACATCCACACAGTAAGTCCGTATTTGGTGATACACACAAGAGAATTTGTGAGGATGGTTACCATAACTCTTCACAAGTCCCGACTCAGTACTACAATCTAATGGTATTCCTCTTCATTTGGAAGTGAGAGGTCTTAGGTTCAAATCTCGTGAATAGAAAATTCAATACCAAATTAGGTTACGCATTGTGTGGTTTAGCTGAACTCCCCCTCTCTTTAATGTAAACATATTGATGTATTCCAAAAAAAAAAAAAAAAAAAACTCTTCACGAGTCACAACAAGTGGGATACAAGACCCAGTAGAGGCGGGTTAATATGCTAGCAGCCTAACACATTTCAATGTTCACAGCCCGTTAAATGTGGTCTTCCTCATTATCAGTCTTTACCCTTGAGCAGAGGGGAAATTAGAATACTCCACTCTTTTTCTACATTTTTTTAAGGGAATTGTTATTGGCACTTCAAAAATCTCATTCTACACTTCAAATTTTCTATATTTAGAAAGAAAAATACACTTGTAAGGAGTGTAGAATGAAATTTTTGGAGTGCCAATAACACTTCATTTTTCTAATTAAACTTTTGTGTCTTTTAAAGATTTGATCAAAACGCTTGGACTAATGGCCACCTAAGCATTTAAAATTTTTATTTAAATTTTTTTTATTTACATATCATTAGTTTATTTCTTTTAAATGAAAAATATTATATGTTGATTTCCCACTTTATCTTTTTAGTCGATGGAGGTTTTTTTTTTACGTGCCAGAATTTATGCCCCTTTTTAAGGGATATATTAACTATTAAATGGATATTAACTATTAAATCATCAAAATTATATGTCCATTTTTAAGGGATTATTAATGGATATTAACTAGTAAATCATCAATATTATCTCCTAAATTTTGAATTTTGAACAATTTTTTTTATTTTTTTATTTTTTCTATTGCAGCTCACTTTCACTTGTATATTATCTGTACCTCATGTCCTTTATCTCCGGCAGAGATTTGCAGAATTTGAGGTACGTTTCATGGTTCAACAAGTATACCTAATAATTGGTCATGCTGCTTTAAGGAATGGTGTAACCATAAAAATGTTGGTTCAAGTAGAGCATTAAGGATTTTCTGATGGAGAGAATCCATCATTGTTTCATTTTAGTGCTAAAAGAAGAACTCTTGCTTTGTATGTTGTGATCTTTATGATTATTATGCCATTTGAACACTACAAACATCTTGATTCTTGGGAAAAAAAAAAAAAAAAACATCTTGATTTCTTTCCCAAATAAGGAGTCTCTCAAAATGGATTCATGAAGAACAAAGAGGAGGTTCCATTAAAGAAGAGTATTGCATATATGGTTCATGTGTGTTTCTCCGTCTATCCATATGCCTAATTTGAATTGTACTCATGTCATGTTGAAACGTATTAATATTGGCTTGAGACATACCAATGCCAAATTGAAACGTATCGATACTAATAGAAATGTACATGTGCCAATTTGAAACATACCAATGCCAAATTGAAATGTACCACTACTGATAAAAATGTACCCATGCCAAATTGACACGTACCAACATATTGGCTAGAAATGTACCACTACTGATAAAAATGTACCCATGCCAAATTGACACGTACCAACATATTGGCTAGAAATGTACCAATGCTAAATTGAAACGTACCTTTTAACACCTACCACCAGACTCTATTTTCCAAATGTACCATGGTAAGGATCCTCAAATGTATAATGCTAAATTGAAACGTACCTAATACCATCTACCACTAGAATCTATTTTCCAAATGTACCATGGTACGGATACTCAAATCAAAAGGTGCATAAAATGAAAATACAAAGGAAATGAATATAACTGACAAGGGAGAACAGAAGAGTGTACACTGACCTGAGCAAAGAAATGGCACGAAAAGATTGTTGAATGGTCGTGGAAGAAAATGACCGAAGTATATATCACGTTAGAAGTAGAAATAGATCAAATTTGAATAGTTCTTAGATTTTTAAAACATACCTCTACTAGATTCTAGGAGATTTGGAATATTAATATAATAATTATTAATTAATTGGTACATTATATATAATGGAAAATTATGTAATTTTGAATTAATAAAATGCTACTTATAATACATGTGGCACCTAAAATGTAGGAAAATATTTAATAAAAAATCTAAAAGCTATAGATGTTAGATTAGTTTTTGATGGGGTTCAAACCCACATCATCATGCAAGGACTCAAGTCTAGTTATTGATAGGGTTCAAACCATTGTAGTAAAGGGCAACTACAAAAAAAACAAAAAACAAAAAAAAAAAAAAAAAAAAACAGAAAGAAACTGATTTGATATTAGGAAATATGCTTTTCACACTTTTTCACTTTTTATTTTTATTTTTAATCATTAATTAAACAAATCAATCGGAACCAACGGCCAAAATTAAATAAGAGTGTGTAAGAGGCTAAAAATTGTGTGTTATCATTGTCCTTTGATATTTTACTTCTAAATAAAGTTTTGTTTTCTTTATTCAATCAAGCACATGATTTTGGTACAAAGTTGAAAGATCTTCATCACTTGAACTAAACGAACTATGTGAAGAGTATAGAATCGAATTAGGTTCTAACAAGATTTGTTGGCTTGGGTCCTAGTTCACACGATTTTGCTCTTGGGAGTTCAAGCTGAAAACACAGCTTACTAGTAGATTATGACACATGATTCACATTTTCGCACCAGAACAATATGAGACTTTGGTACCTCACATGGTCACCACATTTAATCTAATCTTTTCATGTTGAATATTGTATTTATTACAACGAATAATGAATGAATAATTGGATGCCCATAATTGTAGTTGTATTCAGAGTGGAAGACAGTCAAAATGGGTTATTTTTCCAAAGATGATGAATTACCTGTAAGTGGCTTGTAGTACTTTAGTTGGTTAAGAGTTTTTGCTTATGCATTCGAGGTTTTGTTTTCGTATCCTTCTTTCCATAGTTTAGATGAATTTAGTGTAGATTATCTTATCATTAAAAAAAGATAAAATTATTTTATATAGTACAAAGAAAAACTAAATATAACTGATTAGTTGTGAATCACTTGACACTATGAAATCTTGATATATATATATAGTAGAGAGCAAGTTCTTTGACTAGGCCGAAATTTGGTCTTTACCTTTGAGTTAATATTTAAACTTTGGGCTTCTAGGGAAGGAAGCCCAAATGAGCTCAATAAAGAAGGTTTGCCCAAAGCCTGGAGTCAAGCCTAGGACATCCATCTCAGGATGAAATAACGGCCCCCCATTAATGCAAAGGCTAGGTGCTTACAAGAGAAATGACAACCAATGGAAATCCACCTACTACCGGCCCAAAGGTACTTTTGGATGGTAGAACATGTAAAAATGCTGATGATTCACTATCCTTCAGTTACTTTTGGGCAAGAACAGAAACAACATAGTTGGGTTAATTCATCTATAAAAGGAGGAAGAAGGCCTATAGATAAGGACACTCAACCAATCAAACAAACAAATAGACAACTTGTCTCTCAGTCAAGCAAATACTCAAAAAGTTGCACTTTGTCCAGATTCTGCACCCTTTTAGCCTTAGATTTCTCGTAGAAAGACATCTTTTATCTATGTAAAATCTCTGCTACCGTCCCCAAATGCTGTATTATCGATTCTCTGGTATAAACTCATTTACCCCTCGTCCTTTTTTATTACTCAACTCTTTGTAACTGCAAAGAGAAGAGATTGCAAGACGTTTTAACGTTGCCTGACAAAGTGAAATCTTGCCCGACTATCTTTGTTTTTGCCTTTCCATTAATAGATCTGGTGTTATAATGGATCCCTTAGTATATATGCAAGTCATTTTCGGTCTCTTGATGATCCAAAGTTTTATTAAACTCTCAAATCTGGTTCACTTAGTACTTTTACTATCGTAAAAGTAAATGAAACTGATGCCTTGATCAGATCAGATCAGAACCCCTACCCTTTAAAGCATACAAGATAAACAAAATTCGTTGATCTCAAGGCATAGAAAAGAACTTAATGTGGACTTAACCCATCTGCGACAATCCTTTGATGATAAGAAGTTAGAATAACTTGTGGGCAAGTAATCGGCTTAATTACACTCATTCTACATCTGCCATACAGAGATGGCAGTGGCACGCCTTAGCACTTAGTTAGTTTTGATTGCGAGTCTCACAACCTACACCTAAGGCCTGACAAATGCACCTTTCAGAATTAATTATGTCCTCTTCTTACAGCCCGACAAGCGAGTGAGAGCCCAATAGCCAAGCAAAGTGCCAACTCCTCAGGGAGCTGTGTGCTCGAGCCAGGCACCCTAGCAAAATTCATGCTTGTACATAGTTTTGGCACACCCATTGCGACACAAATCTTGTATGCCAAGAAGACGAAGGAAAGAACAAACCTTCAGGTGGAAAAAAGAACGGAAACCACCCTAGTACACACCAAAGATGTAGCATGGAAAATCTCCCCAAAGACTTGCAAGGACCTGTCCTGACGAAAAACCCAATTGCTTTTGAGAAATCAGGAGAGAAGGTCACAAATGAAGACTTGCAGGCTACCATGATGGTAGCCATAAAAAGCATGGAGAGAGATTCTCTACAAACGAGAGAAGAAGTCAGTAAACTCTTTTCCCCAACAAATAGTCTGCAAAGAAAGCTAGATCTAAAGTGTTCTACCCCTAGGAAATGATCGTGCTGGAAAGATAATGAGGGAAGCTAGCCCAGTGGAGGAGCATGTTATTCCTTTGTTTCCTCTATTTGAGGAAAAAAGGAGTGAAGAGAAAAACAAGGAAGAATCTGGAAATAGTCAACCAGTGTTGAAAATAATCAAGGAGCCAGAGTTGCCCGACCCCGTGTTATTGGATAGCAGGGGGCAGTGTGGGTAAAAAATAAAGCGGTTACTGAAAGAACCATAGACTAATGTGACAATAGATGCTGATTCTCTTCTACAAACCACAATAAACATGATCAACCTAAAATGGGCAGAGAAAGGGAAAGAGAAAGCTACCTGGGAGGTAAAAGCTGAAAGGCGACAAGTTGATAGGCCGACTGAATGAGCTATCAAGTTGCCCGAAAAGCCTAAAGCAGCAATAATCAAAGGGGTGGGTTTGTGTAGTAAATGTCAATGTAATTGTGAGCCAGAGGTACCAGCGATATGAACCAACCTTGATCAGGAATTAATCAAAAGAAGGGAGAGAGAATAGCAGAAATCCCGAAGAAATAGTATGCGAGCAGCTGAGAAGGAAACCTCTCGGAACGTCTTCCAGAGGTTGGGGGTGACTCTCAGCCTAAAAACTTGTCAGAAGTATTTAGAAACTATGAAGCTTCAGAAGAAGGGAGGACAAGGAGGCCAAGGTGCCAAAATGGGTAGATGTGAGGCCACCCCAACCAAGTTATGATGGTGAAGATGTTAGAATGAAGGAAAAGATCGAAAACCCAGTCACAAAGAAGAATCTTGCCCGACTTGGGCAGCAATGGTACATAATTGGAAAGGATGAGAGGCCTGCTAAAGAAATGGAAGCCTCCATAATCAGAAGGGTCCAAAGGCAACATAAGGCCCACATGAACTCATTGAAAGTCCTCACCACTTCAGAAACCTCTGAAAATATAAAGATGGACAAGGTACCTGATGAGGAAAAAAAATCAACTCCACTGAAGAACCAAGAAATAGGTGGAGAAAGCTAATAGCAAGACCGATGAGGAAGGAGACCATGCATCATCGAGCCTTCATCTAGGGAAGTGTAGAATCCTGAAAAGAGCTTAGAAGGATATGGTAATGATGCCAACACCTAAGTGAAGCCCGGAGCCAATCTCTTTTGAAACAATCTCGCCCGAGAAGAGAATACCTTCACCATTGCTGGTTGATACTCTCTGTGAGAGCCTAGTGTAGGCGCAGAACTTTGGCATAACTCAAAAAGAGGCGTTGCCTGAGCTAATGCTGCCAGAAGAAGCACATGCTTGGTTAGATGAGTTTATGAACCATATCGGGGGGAAGGAGAAAGATTTACTCGGACCTAGCAACTTCCATGTAAACATGACATATGTTTTACCAGACATGTTTCGCGCCGAGCATGATCAACCTCCCATGATGGAAGGTGATTACATGGTAACAGAACCTATAATGACACATGTTAGTGTTAAAAAGGTGGGAGAAGGAGAACCCAGCTATGCAGGATTGCCCGAGCAACCAATAAAAAAGCCTAAGAAAATATACTCAGACAAAATGGTCTTTGTTTGCCCGAGTTCGACCCTAGCCAACCATCTCAAGCCCATATATGTAACTGTGCACCTGGAATGAGTACCTTTCAAAAAAGTGTTGCCATATAAGCAGAGGAAGAAAATGTGTAGGAGTGAGGATGATCTTATCCCCACCGATCTTGCAGTTTATAGTTTCTTGGGAACTATCACCAGAGCGCATGAGATATTGCCATTAGAGGTAGACTTAGGTTTAAAACAAATCATGCTGGCATTTTTTGTTATAGACAGTACTTTCACTTATGGGGCTTTACTGGGTATATATTGGATTCATTAAAGTTTCTCTGTGTCATCTACCTTACACCAACGAGTGGCTATCTATTATGAAGAATGAGAAACAGGACCTGGATTCTGGGAGATGATGGAAGTCAAATCACGGCCATTCTTACCTACAACCAACATCGTAGAAGCCAACTTCTACGGTCCTAGTATTGGGATTCTTCAGTGTTCAGGAGATGATAAGAAAGGCAGCTCGACTAAGGTGACGGCCCAAAAGCTTCTAGAACAAGGGTTATCCCTTACAAGGGAAGAATGATATCGGCCCTATATCATCCCAACTCTCCAACACCATTAATGTTAGAATAGAAAATGAGAACTTAGCCATGGAAAAGGAATAATTGAGTGGAGAGGCTTCGAGTAGCCAGAACTAAGAAGTAGAGTCTTTTGGGGAAGAATTAGAAGCGGCCATCCAAATGCCTGAGTGCATATATGACATGGACGGACCAGAAGACTTGCCTGAAAACCTGGAGCTAGTTGAATTTTTTTTGTACAGAACCTGATAAACCAACCCCAGAAGTACAAGACCCTTTGGAGACCATTGACTTGGGAACTGAAGAGGACCCAAGGCTTATACAGGTTAGTTGTTTATTGAAAACTGAAGATCGGGCAAGGATTGTCAACCTTCTGCATGAGTTTAAAGACTATTTTGCTTGGCACTACGCCGAAATGCCAGGTTTAGATCCAACCTTAGTAGAACACATGATGCCTATCAATGAGGGGTTTAGACCTATCAAGCAAGCACCACGAAGGATGTCGAAAGAGATCAAGGAAAAGGTCAAAGAAGAGATCGAGAAACTAGTAAAAGCTGGATTTATTAGGCATGCCAAATATGTTGAATGGTTGGCTAACATTGTACCTGTATTAAAAGCTATAACTAAAGCAGTTAGATGTTATATTGGCTACAGAAACATTAATGGAGCCACTCCTAAAGATGAATACCCCATGCCCATGGCTGACTTATCCATAGATGTAGTTGCCAAACACAAAGTTTTGTCTTTTATGGATGGAAATGCTGGATACAATCAGATAAAAATGGCCAAAGAAGATATACATAAAACAGCTTGTAGATGCCCAAGTCATGTTAGGGCATATGAGTATTTGTTAATGCCATTTGGGCTCAAAAATGCTTGTGCAACTTATCAAAGAGCAATGAATGCCATTTTTCATGACTTAATCGGCCAGAGTATGGAAGTGTATGACATCATGGTGAAATCCAAGACTGAAGAGTAGCATTTAATAGATCTCAGACAAGCCTTAACAAGAATGAGGCTCCACAAGCTAAAAATGAATCCAAAGAAATGTGTTTTTGGAGTAAAATCGAGCAACTCTTTGGGATTCCTTGTTCATCAAAGAGGAGTAGAGGTTGACAAGAACAAAGCTTGAGCAATCATGGAGACACTTCCCCCCACCAATAAGGTACAACTGCAAAGGCTGCTGGGGAAAATTAACTTTTTGAGAAGGTTCATCGCGAATTTAGTTAGCAAGCCGCTAACCCCTTTACTTAAGTTAAAAGACAAAGAAGAGTTTGAATGGGGCCCACTACATCAAAAGGCTTTCGATAGCATAAAAGCTTACTTAGTCTTTCCACCAGTAGTTATGCCACCTCAGAAGGGAAAGCCATTGAAGCTTTATATCTCTGCTTCGGAGAGGTCAATTGGGAGCCTGAGGGCCCAAAACAATGAAGGAGGAAAGGAACAGGCCATATACTACCTTAGTAGAATCCTTATTGAGGTAGAGACAAGATATACTCTAATGGAGAAACTATGTTTAGCCTTGTACTTTACTGCTTGCAAGTTAAGACATTACATGTTGCCTTGCCACATCCATATCATTGCCAAGACCAACGTGATCAAATATATGTTGTCAAAACCAATGTTGACAGGGAGGATTGGAAAATGGATCCTAGCACTTCAGAGTACAGCTTCCAGTATGTACCTCAAAAGGCAATTAAGGGGCAAACAATTGTAGACTTTTTGGCCGATCACCAAGAATCTCAAGAGGAAATGGTTAGCATCTCAGGAACTCTGGAAGTGGCAAGTGTATGGATCTCGCCAAATAGAGTCTGTTTGGGCAAGGAAGAATGGGTCTAGCAAAAAGTGAAAAGAATAACTAGCATTTGGATCACTCATTGGAAACTATATTTTGATGAGTCTTGCTCTTGCACTCAGAATGTTACGAGAGTTGGAATTGTCATCATCGATCCCAAAGGCTTTCACCATTGTTATTCATTCCTCTTAGATTATCAAGAGACCACCAACAATCGGGCAGAGTATGAAGCACTGATAATTGGCTTGGAGATTCTAATAGAATTGGGGGCAACCGAAGTAGAGGTGTTTGGCGACTCAGAATTGGTAATTAATCAGCTAAGTGGGGAATATAAATGCAGACATATCACCAAGGCCAGTTATTACCTAGCAACCACTCAATTGTTAAGTTATTGGGGGCACCGAAATATCAGTCGGTCACATCCCCAGAGAATCAAATGCAATGGCCAATGAGATAGCCCAATTAGCTTCAAGAGCCTATATTCGAGAAAGAAGATTTGAAGTAGAAGTAGAGGTGCAAAGAAGAAATCTCCCTTTTATCTTTGATAAAGGATTCAACTTGGATGTAATGACCAAAGAGCCCAAGATAAAAGATTAGAGATCACTCATTATTCAATACCTGGAAGATCTTTCTTTTCCCACAAGTAAGAAGAATAGGCAACATGCAACTAAATATGTGTAA
This sequence comes from Pyrus communis, assembly GCF_963583255.1. Taxonomy (NCBI): domain Eukaryota; kingdom Viridiplantae; phylum Streptophyta; class Magnoliopsida; order Rosales; family Rosaceae; genus Pyrus; species Pyrus communis. Next base: position 20,136,111 of record NC_084810.1, on the reverse strand, counting down.
TGGGAAAAGAATCTGCTAAGAAAGACCTCGGATGGATTGTTGCTGAAATGCTTAGGCCAAGAAGAATCTATGATAGTCATGGCTTAAGTACATAAGGGAATTTGTAGAGCTCATCAAGCTGGAACCAAAATGAGGTGGCTGCTTAGGAGATACGATTATTTTTGGCCCAAGATGGAGAAAGATTGCAAAGCTTATGCCCGAGGGTGTGAAGAATGCCAAAGGCACAGACCCTTCCAACATGTGCCCTTTATGCCCTTAAACCCCGTGGTCAAGTCTTGGCATTTCAGAGGGTAGGCAATGGACTTCATCGGGCAAATTCACCCAACCTATAGCAAAGGACACACATTCATAATTGTGGCAACAGATTACTTCACCAAATGTGTAGAAACTTCAGCTACTGTTAAAAAATTCATCGAAACCAAGATCTTACACATATTTGGAGTGCTCGAGACAATTGTCACAGACCACAGACCATCTTTCATTTCAAATGAAGTAAAAGAATTTGCTGGTAGATTCAAGATAAAGATGATTTAATCCAGTCCTTACTACCCCCAGTCAAATGGTCAAGCAAAAGCCAGCAAGAAGATCTTGGTTAACATTATTGAAAGAATGGTGACAGATAGTCCAGAGAAGTGGCACGAGAAGTTGGGAGGTACTTTATAGGCTTATATAACTTCTAAGAGGGCAGGAACTGGGACTACACCTTATGCTTTAACCTTCGAGCAAGATGCCGTGATTCCCATGGAAATTAACGTGAGTTCGGTCAGGATTCAGAATCAGTTCGGGCTACACAGTGAAGAATACATTGAGGCTATGTGTCAAGGAATTGAAGATTTAGATGCAACCCGAATTGAAGCATTAGACAAGATTCATGAAAGAAAGAGAGTTGTTGCCCGAGCTTACAGCAAAAGGGTAAAATTGAAAACTTTCGAGGAGGAAGGCTTAGTATGGAAGGCAATCTTGTGCTTAAGAGCCCAAGTTCTGACTTGGGAATGCCCTTTCATTATTCATCAAGCATTGGATAAATGAGGATATTAATTGGCCGATTTAGAAGGAAATTCACATAAACATCTAGTTAATCATAAATTTCTGAAGAAATATCGACCAACTTTATGGGATATTAGGGATTGTTACGTCGAAGAGGGTTAATTGGTTTGAAAGATCTAAAGACAATTAGCATCTTCATCACAATTGAGTTGAAAAATGAAAGAACAAGCTAAGGTAAAGTAAAGAGAACATTTTCATTTCATTAAATGATGAAGTTACATAAAGATTCTACTCAACTTCTCTGGAGCAACTATCCTAGGATGATATGACAACATAATAATGAAGATTCTACTCAACTCTTCTAAAGCAATAAAATCCCTCTGCATCCACGCTTGGAGAACCCAGGGATTTATTTGGGAACACTAAAGTCTCTCTGTGGAATGGAAAAATTAGGGGCAGAGACTAAGGCTGAGACCCATTACCAATCTCATGGTTGAACCCGACATTCGAATAAATGAGAAGCTAATGGATACTTTGACGCTTGAGGAAAAGAAAGCTTGGGCTGATGATAGTCCTCCCAAAACTTTGATATTGATCCCAAAGCATACACCTATGATGATGATGAAGTGACCAAGAATACATAGGCTAAAATTTGCCTTAAGCATGTTGCTTTTTGTGGCTATTGAAGCCTGAGATATCCATGCAGGTCCCAAAGAAAGCACTCCATCTTCATCGAAGAAAAACTCAGTACGCAAGCCAGCCCGAAGGCGATGAAGGCTGTATAGCAAGCAACGTAGAGTGGAAATCTCCTCACTAATCTCACAAGATGGCTGAGTTCTAATTTTAGGTAATATCAAGAACTAAGAAAGCTAGGGAAGATTTTCTAGAAATTATGAAGGTTCTGAGAATTTTGAGAAGTTCAAAATATATTGAAAGCTCGAAGGGTGTTTAACCAAGTAGTCAATGAGGGAATTTATAGTGAACAGTCAACTTAGAGATATAATTCATGGGTTAATGCAAGAGTCTAAAGTACAACGGCTGTTTTAATTAATACAAGTCCCGAAAGAAGGCATGCACTTACGACGACTGTTCAATCATTATTAACACCTCGGGTTGCAGGCTTAACAACGATTGAAGAGGGCACTATTTGGGTTAATATTTAAACTTTGGGCTTTAAGGGAAGGAAGCCCAAATGAGCACAATAAAGAAGGTTTGCCCGAAGCCTAGAGTCAAGCCCAGGACATCCATCTCAAGACGAAATGACGGTCCCTTATTAATGCAAAGGCTAGATGCTTACAAGAGAAGTGACAACCAATGGAAATCCACCTACTCCTGGCCCAAAAGTACTTTTGGATGGCAGAACATGTAAAAATGTTGATGATTCACTACCCTTCAGTTACTTTCGGTTAAGAACAGAAGCAGCACAATTGGGTTAATTCGTCTATAAAAGGAGGAAGAAGGCCCAGAAACAAACACACTCAACCAATCAAACAAACAAACATACAACTTGTCTCTCAGTCAAGTAAATACTTAGAAAGATGCGCTTTGTCCAGATTCTGCACCCTTTTAGCCTTAGATTTCCCGTAGAAATACATCTTTTGTCTATGTAAAAGCTCTACTACCGTCCCCAAATGTTGTAGTATCGATTCTCTTGTGTAAACTCATTTACCCCTCGTCTCTCTTTATTACTCAACCCTTTGTAACTGCAAAGAGAAGAGATTGCAAGACATTTTAACCTTGCCCGATAAAATGAAATCTTGCCCGACTCTCTTTGTTTTTGCCTTTCCATTAATAGATTTGGTATTATAACATATCCCTTAGTATATATGCAAGTCATTTTCGGTCTCTTGATGATCCAAAGTTCTATTAAACTCTCAGATCTGGTTTACTTGGTACTTTTACTATCGTAAAAGTAAATGAAACTGATGCATTGATCAGATCAAAACCCCTACCCTTTAAAGCATACAAGATAAACAAAAGCGTTGATCTCAAAGCCTTAGCATTTACTTAGTTTTGATTGCGAGCCTCACGACCTACACCTAAGGCCTGATAAAGGCACCTTTCAAAACTAATTTTGTCCTCTTCTTGCAGCCCGACAAGTAAGCGAGAGCCCAATAGCCACCCAAAGTGCCAACTCCTTGGGGAGCTGTGTGCTCGGGCCAGGGATCCTTCCCAACAAAATTCCTGCCTGAACAACCTTACCATGCCCGAGTTATCAAGTTTAATGCCTTGCTTAGTATAGATAATATCGTTTGTTCAAAAAAAAAATGTCAATATCTTGCATTACTCCCACTTGAATGACCGACGCGGAATTGGTGTAGCCCACTATGTGATGGTCTCACGTGGTGGTGTGGTGACAAATACAAGAAACATCCTTCATCCCCACCACCAAAAAAAAAAAAAAACCCAAAAAAAGAAGTCAATCAAATTAAATGACTATTATTATGTGGTTCTACTTCTAATTAAATTGAGTGATAAAATCCTCATACTATGTAAGATGCAAATTGTAGAACAATTGGTAATGGGCCGCGAGAAACCCTTGACACATATACTCAAAATATTTCTCTTTGTGTCCTATATTCAACTTATGACTAGTTAATATCCCACTTTAACACCACTTGCACTTGCTCTGGGGTAATGAAAATGATATTTGCGCTGAGATTATATGAAGTACTATCAATTTACCTATTTTTACTTCTCACACACCTCTCTTAATTTTTTGCCGTTGAATTCGATAAATTGAAAAATATCAATGTAAAAAATTAATAAAGATGTATAAGAAGTAAAAATAAGTATGAACATGACCATCATATAGCCGCGTACATTTAAGCATCCAGCTTTAGTTGGAGCGAGTGAGACGTATTGCCATCCAACACGTGCAATGATTGTTAAGCATTAAAGAAATTCGATATTTTATACCTAAACTGTATTGTACTGCAATTGGTGTAGTAGCAACAATACTGTAGGGGAGGTCCCGTGGAAAAATTATTAATCAAAAAGTTAATAATAAACTTAATGAATTGTGTACGCAAGTAGGCAAAACTTGAAAGCAAACGGCCATGTAATTTGATTTTTTAATATGCATGTGATTAGGGTTATAGAATTAGCTGTCCAATTACATCAATATTTATTGATTCAATTGTTTGATGTGAGTTGCAGATATAGATATGTATACATATAATATAAATATACCTATATTCAGCTGAACTGCATCTGCATAATCTGCATGTGTATATAGTTTTTGGTCAAAAAATAAAGACAAGAATGACATAGTGAGATTGAGGTTGCAGCCATTTATCAGTTAGATGTTTATCTCATCATCTAATAATTTGTCTCTCGTGATCTTGTAACATAAAGAGGATTTTATACGTCAAGATATAAAATGATTTTTATGGATAGAGTTATATACAACTTGGGTGGTTTAGACTTTTTCTACTTACACTCTACACCTATCAATTTGGATAAGAGAAACTTGCAATATTCCTTTTGAAGATGAGCTCATTTCCTCATTCTGAATAATGTATCTTGACCGTACAAATTTTATAATAGGTACCGTTCAGTTTCTCTCTTTCAAAAAATCATTTCAATTGGAAATCGTTTAATCATTCAAATATATAAAACAAATAAATGATGTACATACCAAGTAAAATATTCACGATGAACCGTTCATTTATTTGATGCATTTGGATGATTAAATGATCTCGAGTTGTTGTAGGAGTGATCCTTCAAATGAAGACATGTGCATCCCATGTAGGGATGCATGTATTATCCTACCAGCTTATCCACATTTTAATTTAAATTTCCTCCCAAAAGATTTGATTAAGTTGCAATGTTGTGACGAAAGTTGAGGTTCCATCATAAAATCAATTAGCAATGTGAGGAGTAGCCCAACATCTTATAAGCTCTTGCAAAATTTCTCTCTTTTACCTTCACATTCTCACATGTTGAATATCTACTTAAATTTTGTTGAGAAATTGGGGCGGAGGAAGGCTTGCCGTGTGGTGGGTGGACCGTGTAGGGATATTGGGTTGAATTTCTTCTTTTCCTTCATTACTTGGTTTTAGTTTAAATTTTTCTTGTTTTTAATATTTTTTTTCTAGTTTAGCTTAAAGTAGTAATATTTTTTGTAATAAAAATCTCTTTTTGTCCTTACATGGGAATGAACTATAATTGCTAACAAATTTCGATAGAGGTTTGATTAACAAGTTTTTTTTTTACCACACTGGCCAACTTAAAATTAGTCTCACCATAGCTCATACGAATCACATATATAAAATTTAGCTTTTCTGTTTCTTGTAAAGCACGGTTCTATCGGTTCTAGATAAATGATTATACTTAAAAGTTAAGGATACCACCATCAAACTAGCTTGATTATCAATAATTTTCACAGTAGTTGTTATTGTCACGGACCTGCTGCTATCTTCATATCAATAAGCAGGCTTTTTTGAAGTTCTTCTCGTCATATATTTTTCTTGAATGCTAATTAAGGAGATTTTCTTTAAATGAGATTTTTTATAGATTTTCCAATACCTTATAGTTTAACGTCATTTCGCATCAACATTATCAAACATTATACTAAAAACATGAATAAATATAGTTTTCTTGGTATTGACTTGCAGAACTAGCTTGGATGGAATGAAGATCATATATTTGAATGAGCAAGCAACTTGTACAAATTTTCTTCATAACATCTTTAAAACTTGAAAACTCTGAGTTTAGACTCTAGAATGGGAGATAATTAAATTTTTATCAAACGGGTTGAAGCGCTTCTTTTATATCTCTCTCCTCACATAACGCTTCCGCTTCTTTTTTTCCTTCTTACGTGAAGAGAAAGAGAAAGAGAGCTTGGACTCATAATCCAGAGTGTTTATATATACCTAATGCTTGAAACAAGTAATAGGTTTATTAGGTCAAAGTCAATACATATATGCTAATTAAGTCTACAACGGTCGGATTATTTGTATAATTTGGCAAAGTCCCATGCATATCAACTGGCGACAGCTACAAACTGTCATGCATATTAGGGAATTTGCTTTCAGCTTCATCCGGATAATCGCCAAAGTTAAGAACAAATAATTAAAAAATTCAAGGCCCTGGTTGACCGTAACCTGCAAGAGGCCAACTGGTCAGGTCACGTCCCAACTACATTTTAGTTATATAATTAAACTAAGCTTTTTCTAAACGTTGAACTAGTTAAGTGTGGACCGATAGAGTACTTGTACTCTCGCATTCACAATAAGAGTTCATGAACTTCCATTAATTTTTCGTGCGTACGTCCATCCAATATTTCAATGGTAATTTAGCGAGTTGTTCCCTAGCTCATTTGATCACTGCATCCGAGTTGCAAAGAGGTTTAGGCTTAATGGTCAATACAGTTTAGTAGAATTTTCTTCTCTATTCGCAAGTAGAATGCCTCTTATTCAATACAATATCTAATTTTGACTAACTCATTGTGTTGTTAGTCCAAAATTTCATTCCTACAATATAATATATAGATTTTTTGGGATTGACTTGAGAAGTTGACGCAAGTGGATCAGAGTGAATGATACACATGTAGTCTTGAGGTCTTAACACTATTAAAAAAAATACTTTGCGCGACGAAATAAGATTTGTTGAGCAAAGTATGATTTCGTTGCTCAAAACCTTGCGATACGAAATTTTTGTCGCGCATGATTGGTTGGGCAAAGCTCATTACGATAGGGTTTGCGTGACGAAATATTTTGTCACGCAAATTTTTTGGTTTTTTATTTTTTTATTTAATTAAATTAATTTAATATTTTGCGCGACGAAATTAATTGTTTGCGAGACGAATTATTTTGTTGCGCAAGGTATTTTATATTTGTTTTATTATTTCTCTTATTTTAATTTAGTTATATTAATTGTTTGCATGATGAAATTTTTGGTAGCATAAGATTTTTCGAATTTTTACTTTTTTTAATTTAATTTAATTGTATCTTTATTTTTTTTAATTATTTTAATTTAAATTGACATATTCAAAATAAAATTACATATGAAAAATAGTGATCAAATTATCCATAATATATATTATATTAAAAATGTACACATAAATTAACAAAGTACAATAATAAAATCCTAATACAAGTCTAATGTGGTGGTAGTGGCGGGGGATACAGTCCGATAGCATCCTAATCCTCAAATTTTGCTGTCAAAGTCTCGATGATTCCCTACAAACAAAACAAACATGGTCAAATAACCAAAAAACAACATAAAATAATACAAAAAAATTAGCATAATCTCCCCTAAAATTGTTAATTAACTCCAAAAACACATATTAATGAAAGAAAAATTAAAATTTGGGGGAGAAAATACCTTTTGGCAAGATTGAGAGTGAGTAAGAATGAGAGAGAGGAGTAAGTGTGAGAGAGTTAGAGGAGATAGTGAGAGAGAGATGAGAGAGTGAGGGTGAGAGATAGAAAAGAGAGAGCGAGTGAGAGTGAGAGATAGAGAAGAGAGAGAGAAGAGAGATTAAGTGAGAGGAGTGAGTGTGAGAGAGAGGGTCGGATTTGGGGAGAGGGAAAGAGAGGAGAGGTAAGAGAATAGAGAAAGACATTGAGAAAATTGTGGAGGAGTTATTTTGGTTTTGAAAGGCGTATCACTTTGCACGACGAAGGATACGAGTTTGTGTGACAAAATATTGGTTGCGCAAAGTCTCAAAAAAATTTTAAAAATAAAATTTCCCGCGTCTCATTTTTGGCGCCCGCCCAAAATTTTTAGGGTTTCGTGTGACAAAGTGTTGGTCGCGCAAAGTTTGGCGCGACGAAGGATTCATCGCACAAAGTCTTAAAAAAAATTCCCGCGTCCCATTTTTGGCTCCCGCCCAAATTTAAGGATTTTGCACGATGAAATATATGTTTGTCGTGCAAAATTAAAAAAAAAAATTATAAATAATAAGAAAGAAAATTATTTTATTTTACAATTTAAATATAAATAAGTTAAAATAAATAAGGTTTAAGCGACCAAATGTTGATTTGTCGCGCAAAGAAAATAATTTAGTTTAACAATATAAAATATAAAATTAAATAAAAAATGTAAATAAGGTTTAGGTGACGAAATATTGATATTTGTTGTGCAAAGTTAAAAAAATAAAAATAAAAACTTATGAAAATAACTATATTTTAAAATTTATAATGTAAAATTAATAAAAAAGAAAATAAATTGGTTTAGGCGACGAAATATTTGAATTTCGTCACGCAAAGGTTTTCAAAAAATAATTTGTTATTTTTGTAAAGACTTTGCGCGACAAAGTTCAAAATTTCGTCGGACAAAAGTAACTTTAAGCGATGATGTTTGTTTCGCCGTGTAAGAAGTTTTTTTTACTAGTGTAAAACCTTTGTACAACTTGAGTTAAGAGCTGAGGCCCTAGCTTGGACTGACTTCGTTAGGAAGGCATTGTCTATATACCTAACGCTCATATCAAGGAATAGACTGAACGGAGTCAATACAGAAATGCCAAGTTTCCAACCATAAAATTTTCTACATTAATGTATGTTCTACCAAAGTGCCAAAGTCCAACACAAATCAACTGGCTAGTTACAAAACTAACACAAGTCAACAGACACCAGATTCCAGCAGAAAAATCCCCAAAATTAAAATAATATACTTTTATTAAAGTAAGATATACAATACCCTAGTTGATTGTAAGAGATAATGTATCTTCAGTTCATCAGTTGTGGATCCATTATTTGTTTGAGGGGCTCTAAGTTATAAGAAGATTGAAATAATGTTAATACAACATATGTGTTTACGTTTGTTCGTGCTAAGTGAAACGTTTATACTACTTAAGTAGTAGAGCACTTTACTCACACTCACTACTACGTTTAACAATTATCAAAATGAAACAAAGGCTGTCGCACAAAGAAGATTTTCGTTGCGCAAAAAATTTATCACGACGAAACAAAGATCGTCGCGCAACTTCAGTAGTAGAGCACACTTTACTCGCACTCACTACTGGTTCAACTCACGTTCTCCTTGTCTTTTTCTAAATTATAAAATTTTGCTCCTACTAAATTTGTTTATAGTTTTGGTCATTGGAGAAGTTACACAAAGAGCCTAGAACCCAATTAACAATCCCCAATAGCTTTACTTTTCCACGCTTAAAATGCGACTTAATTTGATCAGGAATAAAGTTTGATATCAAGGAAAATGATAAATACACACCTTTTTGTTTTTGTGACTTTGGAGGTGATCCCTATTTATCAATGTTCTTTTACTCAAGCCTTATTGATTTTCAGTTTTTTATTGAAGTCCTTGAAATTAATGCAATGATGCATTTCTATGTAGGTTATTATAATTTTAGATTAAAATTTGACATTTGTAGTTACTTATATTAATGAGATTTTAAATAAAATCTATGATTTGTTGTATTGAAAATATTAAAATAAATTGTATTTATATTATAAAAAGTATAATTTATCTTAAGGACATGATTTGTCATTAAGATAAATTATTATGTAAATAAAACTCATGATTTGTCATTACTTATATTAATGACATTTTACATACAAAAAATTGGTAATTTTTATAGGGTACATTTTACTTACAAAAAGTTGATATATTTTATATATAAAAAAGATGGTATGTTTTATATAAAAAAAAGGGGGGTACATTTTGTATAAAAAAACAGTGGGTACGTTTTATATAAAAAACCAATGGGTACATTTTAGATTAAAATAAATAAATAGGTCTTGCATTAAAAAAATAGTACTTACAAAGAAAAATTGGTACATTTTACATATAACAAAGTGGTATATTTTTAAAGACAAATGGGTACACTTTCAATAAATTATGGGTACAAATAAAAGGTTAAAAAAATATGAGTACAAATAAAAGTTTGGAAAATATGGACACAAAAAGAAATTAATATATGTGTACAAAACTGAAAAGAAAATTGGTACAATTTAAAAAAAGGGTTGCAAATTAAAATGGGTACAAACTAAAAACAAACATATATGATACAAAATTTAGCCACAAATATATATATATATATATATATTTCAAATGTTACATTTCTAACACTAAATGAATATATTTAGAAATAAAATTTAGTTATCTTGACGTGTAAAATATTTTATTATTGAAATAATTGATGACGTTTATTAAAACCAAGGGACCTCAATAAAAATTGAAAAGGAATAAGGTTTCAATCAATAGAGTTGAAAAAAGAAGGATGTGAACCTAATTTTTTTTTTTTTAAACATATCTCTCTTTATTATTATTATTATTATTTTTTTTTTGTGATTATTATATTAAAAAATTAAATTAAAACATTAGCAAGAGTGTATGCATGGTTATCTTACTTGTCTTTTAAAAAAAAAATTATTATTATTAATAGGAGAGGGAGAATTCAAAATAATTTATAAGAGAGGAGAGTTCAAACTCAGAATGTATGAGTAGAAACGTCGCGCCTTGAACCAAATGCAGGCTATAATTTACTTGTCAAAAAGCTTGAGCCACACACACATGGGATGGTGGGGGTTGAGAAGTTGCAAATGAGTCTTTAGCATCTTCACATGTAGTGTACCTCTTCCTCCTCTCTTCTTATAAGACTCCCATTTTCAATTCCCCATCTACCCAATAAGCTCACATTTCCATCCACCTCTCTCTCTCTCTCTCTCTCTCTCTCTCTCTCTCTCTCCATTTTATAATGGAGCTTCTTGCTTTAGTCTGTGTTTTTTCAGCCTTGTACTTCATTTTTATTATGTGGAAGCTTTTTGATGAGAGGAGAGAGCAAGAGTGCTACATTTTGGACTACCAGTGCCACAAGCCCACAGATGACAGAAAGCTAGACACTGAATTCTCAGGTGAGATTATCAAGAGGACCAAGAATCTTGGTCTTTTGGAATACCAGTTCCTCCTCAAGGCAATTGTAAGCTCAGGGATTGGTGAGCAAACTTATGCTCCAAGAATCATGTTTTCAGGCAGGGAATCATGTCCCACATTGGACGACCGCATCTCGGAGATGGAGGAGTTCTTCCATGATAGCATCAAGAAACTCCTTGACAGATCAGGGATTTCACCTTCAGAAATTGATGTGCTTGTTGTGAATGTCTCCATGTTTGCATCTGTTCCATCTTTGTCCTCCAGGATTATAAACCACTACAAGATGAGGGAGGACATAAAGGTCTTTAACCTCAGTGGGATGGGCTGCTCAGCATCCCTAATCTCAGTTGACATAGTGAAAAACATTTTCAAGTCACACAGAAATGTTTATGCACTTGTGATCACTTCTGAGTCCTTGAGCCCCAATTGGTATTCAGGCAATGCCAGATCCATGATTCTGGCAAACTGTTTGTTCAGGTCCGGCGGTTGCGCGATCCTTCTGACGAACAAACGGGCCTTAAAACACCGAGCCATGTTCAAATTGAAATGCTTGGTGAGAACCCATCACGGCGGGAGAGACGATTCCTACGGGTGCTGCATCCAACAAGAAGATACACAAGGGTATCTAGGGTTTCACCTAGACAAATTCTTACCCAAGGCGGCCACACGAGCTTTTGTGGACAACCTAAGGGTAATATCCCCCAAGATTTTACCCATCAGGGAGCTAATGAGGTTTTTGCTTGTAACCCTAGTGAAAAAAAAGACCTCCTCACAACAATCCACCAAGGGAGGGGCTATTTCTAGCCCATCACCAAAACCTGTGATCAATTTCAAAACTGGGGTGGATCATTTTTGCATCCACACCGGTGGGAAGGCGGTGATCGACGGCATAGGATTAAATCTTGGTCTCAGCGAGTATGATCTGGAACCTGCAAGGATGACACTCCATAGATTTGGGAACACATCAGCTAGCAGCCTCTGGTATGTGTTGGGATACATGGAGGCAAAGAAGAGGTTGAAGAAAGGGAATACTGTTTTGATGATAAGCTTTGGAGCAGGGTTTAAATGCAACAGTTGCTTGTTGGAGGTGGTAAGGGATTTGGGGGATGAAAATGTTTGGAAGGAGGACATTGCTACGTACCCACCAAAGACGCTCACAAACCCTTTCTTGGAGAAGTTTGGTTGGATTCATCAGGAGGATCCAAGCACATTCAACCTGGATAATTATTTGAACCTTTAAACTAAAGGTGATATCAATCTCTCTGATTGTTTTTAATTACTTATAAAAAGTATAACTTCTTTGGGGCTTTTACTCTTTAATTTCTTTGTTTTTGTTGTATTTTGATTTTTCTTTTCTTTCCTGTATACTATAAAGTTCTTATTGTTGAATCCCTCTGCGGATTTCATGACCAATAAGATATGCTGCTGCTGCTGCTGCTGCTTTGAAATTTAAATCCCTTTTCTCTTCTTTTAGGTTTTTCTTTTACATTTCATTTGAATTTATCTTTACCTTGATTCAGAAACATTTATGTAAAACAAGTTTGTCCTACATATTAATTTATACAGATTTATTTGGCTTTGTATTTATTTCCATTGTACAAAGAGGATGCATATAATAAGAACCTTTTTGCATTTGATTTTATGGAGTGATTGCAATAGCTAGCAGATGGGGCCCAAATCCTGGGTGTATAAACTGTGGTAACATGACATGCTTTACACGCTGGACTACCTATAATAAATTTTCTTTATTAGGCAAATAAATTCACCCATCTAACCTAATCTGTACAATGGCCATGGATGATGATTCTCTTACATAAAGTTCAGTTTGAGTTGTCTGTGTTATGTAGTTTTGTTATAAGCAAGGTTTGTGGTCTCGTTATTAGTGAGTTGTCAAGTGTACTCTCTTTAGAGATTCGTCGTGTTTTATCGAGTTGTAACTAATGACTTTTGTCATATTGGTGGTTGAATCGTGAGTGTTCGTCATATTTAGCTCCGTGCTTGCGTGATTCTTGTTTATTGTTTCATTTCAATTAAAATTATATCATTTCTTCTCATTAAAAAAAGGGAAATCTCATTTCCTAAACACTAGGGGGCATATTTGCTAATCCGTAATCAAATTGAGAAGAATTAAATTAAGGAGGAATAAGGTGGAATCAGAATTAGATTCATGTTGGAGTTGTTTACTAAAATTGTCTGGAATCGGAGTAGGAATGATGTTGAGTCCATATAAGTTGTTTACTAATTCACTTCAATCGGAATGAAAACTAGGTTGATTACTATATTACCCTTACATAAATAAATTATTTTCATACTCTTTCTTTATCATTCCAAATTCTTTTTTCATTATCCCCAATTTTTTTTTTCTTTTCCTTTCTCCATCTTCTTCCCCTTCATCCTTGCTCCCTGATACTCTTCTTACCACACCCCCCCCCCCCCCCCCCCAAATTCTTTTAGCTTCCTCATCTTTTTTTCTTTTCTTTTCTCCATCTTCTTCCCTGTCAATTCAATGCCAGATGGGCACCGAACGAGTTACAAACCCAGTTGTCGCCAACGACAACCTATTCTTCACCAACTACATCTTCGAAACCCATCCTGACAAAATCATCCTGAACCAACCAGCTTGAGCCCCGCCATCGTCGGTGGACAGGATTGAGCTAGAGTCGGCACTTTGTTGAAAGGCATAAAGACATGGGTAGTTTGGGTAGAAAAGTCGAATTCCTGATGGTGGCTTCTCCCTGGAATCTAAATACCTCTATAGAGGGGATCCAATTCCGAGAGATTCAGGAGTTCAATTCCTGATTTTGTGTAAGCCCCACCTTGTTTCCAATTACTGAAATGTTGGTAAACAGTTGAATGCCTCGAAAAAAGTGCAAATCCATTTCTTTGATTTCCATTCCAGTTACGTAAACACGGCCTAGGGTTAGAAACATTTTTTCCAAAATAGCTATGGGTATTATACTTTTTTTTTTTTTTTTTTGGTCGAAGGAATTATATTGATCAATCAAAATTCAAATGGAAACATTTGCATCTTCTGCTAAGATATTACAAAGAAATTATGGTCATAACTCATTCTAACCAAAACCCCCGCCATGTTTATGGGTATTATACCTTAAGGAAACCATTTTTCTAATGTATTCGTAATCCCTTCAATTTTGAAACCGCCTACGAAATAAAGAAACAAGGGCAAAACCCATGTTATTAATTGTGTCTAAGCATGTTTTAGAATTGGATTAGTGAGTTAATTTTGATGCTGACTTAAACCATCTTCAAATGAGATATTAAATCATAAGTGGAATATCAAATTTAAAGGTAGGAGCAAACTCCAACCGATATGTCAATCCTATGTGGATTGAAATATGAGTTTTCATATATCAAATTTGCTATATAAGAAAATGTGATGTCAAATCATTTTTAATTATTTTATTGTGTGGATCCTATTAATGCACCAATTATAATTTTGAAAAATTATTTTAATTGATTTCTTTTTTAAAATAGGTAGTACGAATATCATTTATAATAAAAAAAAGTATATCGATTGGAAAAAAAGAAAATCTGACATTGTCACGTTAGCCATCGAATGAACATTTGAGATTCATCTTTTGACATCTCCATTGGAGATGCTCTTACAAGTCAGGATACCCCAATGAATGATTCTTGCAATTTGATGTCCCAAAGAATGGTTCTTGCAATTTGGGGAGTCACATTAAATATATGTATACCCTTGTACTGTAGTACATATGGAATGAGAGGATACTTGTGAGCCTGAAATTGGCACGCCATTGGACGTTGGGGGGATAACTTTGAGAAAGTATGACTTCATTTAATTTTCGGATAATGCTAAAGAGATTAAATTTTTCAGACCAAAGATAGGGTTGTAGATCATTGGATTAATAATTAAGTGTAGATTAATGTGCTTGTTTTGTTATTGGTGACACTTTATTTAATTTGCAAATTTGGTGTAAAAATTTAGTCTCTCTAACATTATCCTTAATTTTCTTAGAGGCTTGGAAGCTTCATCAATAAACTTTTTGTTTTCAAATTTACGATAAGAGTTCGATTCGCGTGAGTTCGATGAATTCAAACAGCAAATAACCGTATAAATATAATCTATTTCCCATAATTAGTGAAGAAGGGTGCATAAATTTCATATGCATCAGAAAAAGGTATAAAATTTACAGATATAATATGGCCTGCAGCAAAATCCACACACAGCTGACACTCCTTTTATCCTTTAATAATATGCCGCTAAGATTGAGAAATGGGCTAACTAGAGAGAGCATACGTGCGATTGATCCACGTACAGCTTAGATGCAACTGGAATTAGTATCACCACCAATAACTGAACTGCTGCAGGTTGATGGAGCTAACGCGATCTACTGCATTAACTTTTACACATCTACTACTCCACCATCATCATTAATTTAATCAATTCAAAAAATTATTTTTAATCAAGGGTCCCTACTGTTGGATTTTTGGATCATTAGGTCTACTTCATTCTAACGACATCGATACTGTTCTCAACTTTACCATCTCCCCAATCAGTTAGGTGTGCAGTTTACCACAGAAAATTTCATTATTAGTTAGAGTAGAATAATACTATTTAAACCCATTGGGTTTCTTTGAACCTACCGATGTAGGACTTTAACACCTACTCCATAGCCGTTGCAATGTGTGTGTGTCTGTGTCTGTGTTAACAGCTTGGACACATGCAGAGAAGAACTTTAGCTCTTCTGTGGCCACCCTCTACAGCAGAAGAACGTTCTTCTGGAAAGAATATTGAAAATCTAATTAAGATCTTTTATGCATATACCAGTTTTCTTAGTTTCTGCTGACACATGGGTACGGATAGTGGTCCATCAGCCAATAGTTGATGTAGGGAAGGTGAGATATGATGGTTAGTCATCCACGCATACATAGACAATTTGTATATGTTTTTTTTATTGTAAACCCTAAACTTTCTAATTGTATTTGTATACAATGTATATGTTGAAGGAATAAATGAAAAAAAAAAAAAATTATGTTCAACTTGGAGGTTGAAGATGAATAACTCATGAAAGGAAAGTTATAAATTAATTTCCTTTGTATCTGATTCATATCTAATCTCTCACCACTTAGTACTATGGTCTAGTAATATTTATCTTCACTTGTAAGTGAGAGGTCTTAAGTTCGATTTAAACCACATTATTGCAAATTCATTGTGAGACTTAGCCCACCTCCTTTCCCCTTAGTGTAGATAATATCGTTTCTTCACAACAAAACAAAACAAAACGAAAAATTCATTTCTAAGACACTAAGAGGAGGGAGAGCTCGGCTAAGTCACATAATGGGCAGCCTAATTTGGTATCGAATTCGTCATCCACGAGATTTGAACTTAAGACCTCTTACTTTCAAGTGAAGAGGAATACCATCAAACCGTAGTACTAAGCGACCTCTACTTTTAATATACCATGATTATAGAAGCTTATTCATTTAAATCCAATCCTTATTGTGTTATAGTCAAGATAAGACGGTACTTAGGGTTTAGGAGTGGTTTAGGGTTTATGGTTTATATATGGGTAGTTTAGGGTAGTTTGAAATCAAGAAATAAACAATTAGAAATGTGAAAACATAATTCCTTCTGTCCAGCCTTCAACCAAAAAGGAGAAGTGAAAAGTAGTAGGCCTGTCTAGCAGAATTTTCTCCCTTGAGTTACACAGTTAACTTCTCCTGTGAAAAACCAAACAGGCGCATTAATTTGCCACTAAACTTAACAACTCTTCGGCCAAATTGTGATTTCATTAAAATCCTATCCCTCTTTTTGCGTTATTAGCCGAATTTCTTGGTGTGATGACTGTTGAACCACATGTGAAAGAAAGCCGCTGAACTGCTAGTTGTTGCAGCTGTTGCTTGGTCTATTTTTCTTCTTTCCGAACTTTTTCAGCTCGAATTTCGAGACAGGGTTTTTAGTTCAATTACCAAACCGAAACCAGCCCTAGTTTACAACATTACATTTGGTATATTTGTATTTATAGCTAAATTTTTTATCACATTTTTTAGTTTTATTTATGCCTATTTTCTAATTTGCATCCATTTTATAGTAATTTTTATTTTAGCTTTTATTTGTACCCATATATTTAATTTCTTTTTGCACCCACTCATCAATTTCGTGTAAGATTATGAGTATGAAACATATACAAGAACTAGTTATGGAAAAGTCTTGGTTAAAACTATTTAGGTTGTCCTTATTGTTTTAGGATAACAGAGTTGAGAGAAGTTCCAATTGGTTTTGGTAAAGAACTTAGTGTTGGAACTTCATGAGGTCTCGTAATTCTTTATGGTTTGTATGAGCTTGAATCTCAATCCAATTCTGATAGGGAATGGACATAGGAGCACTATATATTTATGGTTCAAACCACTGTTCTTGCAATACTAGCTTATGTTGTTCTAAGTCCTATTGATTAGAGAAGCTATTGTGATCGTAAAATAGGAGAAGGTTTTGAACACAGGGACTACAATGGCTTCTTCATCAGGATCGAGCAACGCAGGTATGTTCTAAAAGGTTTTGGTTCTTAAGTCTGTTAAATGCAAAATTTAGACTAGTTGTGATTCAATTGGATGAATTCTTGTTTCTTGGATAAGTTGCTGCGATATTATTCTTCCATTTCGTCCATAGCTGCCAGATACGGAGTAAGATTTGAGTTCGGAGTTCGGTTTGGGTATGAAATTCACTAGTAACCTATAAATACCATTCGTCAGAGAGTATACATAGACATTACCATATTCAATTTAATTCGTTCTAAATTCGCAATGTTGAACCTTTCCTCTCTCCTGTGCAATTCATATCCCATCCACTCTCTTCCCCTCGGTAAGCTCTCCTTAATCTCACTTTCCTTCTTTTCTCTCTCTCTCTCTCTCTCTCCTTTCTTCTCCTTCCCCGACAACCACAAGGACCACAACGGTGGTAAACTCATTCTGACTTTCCCTCTTCTCAGTCTCTCTCTTGCTCCCTCATCTCTCTCTCCTTTTTTCTCCTACCCTGACCTCTTCTTTCCTCTCCTTCCCCGTCAACCACAACCAAGACAACGATAAATTTACCTCCGATTTTACAGTGACCAAATGCGTTTTTCTTTTCTTTAATTTTTTTTTCTAATCTGATTAGAGATCTAGATGAACCATCGAATCGCCAAAGTATTGGTTCGTACGTACCGATACAAAACTCGGACCCTATTTTACCTAATCCAGCAACTATGATTTCGTCCTTACCATCCATCTTTGCCAAATTTTTTGTTAATTTGCTAACATGCCACTTTGTGGGATCCATACGTCGGGTAACACATTGACACATGGACTAAATAAACAAAGTAAAAGTAACATCTAAAAGTTTTAAAACAATAAGAAAACTAAAGAATAAATAGAAATAAGATTAAAAAAAATTTAAAATATATGTTGTCAATTCTCAACAACCCGAACTAGCCACCTCCACCTTACATCACAGTCGGACCCAGCCCCCTTAACCCCATCCACTAAATGCCAACAATGACAAATCTGATTTAAAAACTTGCAAGTGCCAGTGTTAGATAGGGACTAAGCGAACTCCATTCATAAGGGCTAATTCGCAAGGGAATAGGATTTTCTCCCTTTCTATATCTATCTTCTTTCATTTCCTCATCTCATATATTATTTCCCCATCTCATATATTATTTCCCAGCCACCTTAACCCCATTCACTAAATGCCAACAGTGACAAATCTAATTTAAAAACTTGCAAGAGCCAGTGTCAGATAGGGACTCTAAGCGAACTCCATTCATAAGGGCTAATTCGCAAGGGAATAGGATTTTCTCCCTTTCTATATCTATCTTCTTTCATTTCCTCATCTCATATATTATTTCCCAGCCACCTTAACCCCATTCACTAAATGCCAACAGTGACAAATCTAATTTAAAAACTTGCAAGTGCCAGTGTCAGATAGGGACTCTAAGCGAACTCCATTCATAAGGGCTAATTCGCAAGGGAATAGGATTTTCTCCCTTTCTATATCTATCTTCTTTCATTTCCTCATCTCATATATTATTTCCCAGCCACCTTAACCCCATTCACTAAATGCTAACAGTGATAAATCTGATTTAAAAACTTGCAAGTGCCAGTGTTAGATAGGGACTCTAAGCGAACTCCATTCATAAGGGCTAATTCGCAAGGGAGTAGGATTTTCTTTCTTTCTATATCTATCTTCTTTCATTTCCTTATCTCATATATTATTTTTTGTTTTATTGTCTCTATAAAAAAAATTAATATAAAATATTGACGTAGCTTAACCATAACCGTTCAAATAAAATGAGAAGGAAAGGGGAAGAGATTAGAAGGGGAGATTCCTCCATTCGCAAGGGCTAATGACATGACCGCATAAATTAAAGAGCTCCACCACTCTCCATCGATGTCCACCTAAACATCTAGACACCCTTAATTAAATCAACTCAAGTTTACGTCAAGAGGTGACATTATCCTCGCAACTTGTCGACATTTCATTGGCATGCACCAGATTCATTGTAAATTTGTCACTTCAACGCTCTAAAAATGCGGAGAGGAGCAAATCTACCACGATCACCGGTAAATTCATCACTTCAACCCCCCAAACAGGGGCTGACCGATCTAAGAAGATCCAACTCATTTCAGTTGGGATAATAAAGCCCCAAGAAGACTTGAGGTGAGACAAATCCTTGACCGAAAGTCTAGCATCGAAGGGCTAGGAGAGAAAGCTCGATCTCCACATATAATGGGAGGAGTGGCTAGTTTTATTTTCTTAGCCAAATTGGTTTCAAAGGAGCGGGAAAAATAATCAACTAGTGTGAATTTCTATTAAACTTCAAAATAGTTATCATACATCTCTGTCTTCCTTTTTTGTTTTTTTTAGAGAGTGCACAGTGCCCTATTTTAAAGTGGTATTAACATAAGAGAATTGGTTGAATATGATAACTTCAAGATTCAAGACATATTGAATGAAGAAATTGACGACAACTTCCAAAAAAATTCAAGTTGAAAAGTATAAGATGGATTACTAATTAATGAAAGAAAGGTATCCATTCTAATCCCCAAAAAAAATAGTAGGCGGTTGGTGGTTGGCCTTCTACACCTTCCTTGCGGCAGCGAGGAGGGCCTCTCTAAGAATATCTCCAATAGACATGTCAAAAGACAAAGATCAAATATTAACTTGATGGTTTATAAGGTAATGTCAAACTTCCTCCTTTAGATCTAACCCACATGCATTTTGTTTGACCATGTTTGACAATAAAAAAAGTTATTATCTTCAGTTGACAAAGAAAAGAGGAGTGCATGGTGTATACATCTTCGAGTGACAATACCAACTCCCTAGCATACAAACCTGGTAAGCCTAACGGACCAAGACATTGGATTGGTCAATGGGCCTGCCCGACTCGATCCAGGCCTGATAAAAAAGCCCAAACTTTTTATCTTGGGTCCTAAAATTTTAAAACTAAGCTGGCCAAGCCCATCTGAACCATAGAGCAAGTTGGCAACCATCCTTGCCAGTTGCTTGCAAGCATTGGCCTCTCAAAGTTCTCAGAATCCCAGAAGACTTTCATCGACATTGGTCTGCGCTTGCTATTCCAATGGAGAAGGCAGAGATTGAAACGATCACTAAGCCTTACAGGCTTCTGCTCTCTTGCCCCTCTGGTCTTTCGCCCTCGCAGGTTCTTCAACTCTTCGTTTCCATCATTCACTTGATTTGTATGATTAACAAAGCCATACTTCAATGGTAATCTTTTCAAATGCATATGATTTACAAACCTGATGAATTTTTTGTTTTGTGGGTTTATAGATTTCTGTGGTTTTTGATGGAGTCTATGATCGAATTCCCCATCCAGACATCAACTTGGAGAATTCTATTTCTGAGGTGATCTTTTGATTGTGTAATTTTGTATATGTGTGATCAGGAAGCTGCATTTTATATATTTATGTTTATTTATGTATTTATTGTATTTTGGGTTTCTTTAATTTGATTTTTACAACTGATTTTTGAGAGAGTTGTAAATTTAAGGAGAAATGAAACAGTCCAGTGTGTTATGGGTTGCATTTTGGGGAGCCCAGTTCTGGTAGGAATTAGATGAGCTTGTTTGTTCTTTTACAAAATCTGCAATTTTGGATCCTGGGATTGAGTTTATTTTCTTGAATACGCAAGCGTCTTTCGGTGGTTTTTTCATCACAAGCTTGGTTTTCTGATTTGTGTTCACTCACATTTCTATACCGTATGGCTAAGCTGTTTTATTTTGTTTTTATAGATATGGGATCAAAGGGTCCAGAAAAATCCATCACTGTACAATGGGACAAAGTTCAGGGTATGTGGATCTTCTTTGACAATGAAACTTATGTAGTATGATGGCAGGATCATTTAGTGTCTTCCTGACACGTATCGCTCTGTCTGAAATTGTAACCCGTAGTTTCATTTGATTTTCGATATTCATGTAATGTACTGATCTAGTGTACATTGTTGATAATCATACAGTATGGACAACATGTATGGAATGGTGGAGGTGGATCTAACCAAGAGCCTCATGTGTGCCTCCACCTTGGTCTGACAGATTATAGGTCTCTCTCTCTCAATCAAACAAACAAAATGATCGGCATATATACTGTCTAAATCTGATTCTGTAATGCAACATTCTTAGATTTATGCGCTTACTCACAGTTATTACCTCTTCTAAAAATAAAAAAACAAATATTGACAGTGGATAGCATTTTAAGTAATTTAGCTTATTTATACAGTTTCATGAAGAGATGGTTTCTTGAACAAAGTAGAAATGTTTTTCGTTCTGTCTTGGCAGATTCTAATTCCATGATTCTTGATAAGCGAAATTAGTTTGTAATTGGTTCTTTCCGCCTATGAAACTAGGAAAACACTAAACCAATTACAATCGGATGCCACTTTTTTAAAAGGATATACAATCAGCCTTTTACTTTGCTGGTTTTAAATCAGTTACCTACTTGCTTTGCAGGACTTTTGTGGGCACAAACTTAAATCCTTTGTGGGAAAGATTCCTGGTTCAATCAGAAGGTATTACTGCAGGAATTAGTACATTTTTCTCAATGAGCTTCCATTATTTTTCTCATTTTTGTCTTTCGCACGCCCACAAACTTGAGTCCCTGATCATCTTTAATCTTTTGTCCTATTGGAATCCTGAGCATTTGGTAAAATTAATGATAATGAAGCCTTACGATGGGTAAATTCAACTCAGAAGGCATATAATTATTCACTTGGTTCGTAAATTTCTTTGACATTTACAGCTTTGCTTATCTGTAGATGATGCCATACGTTGTCAACACACCTCAAGTTCATTGGGTAATGGTGCTATTGTGGAGACATCTGACAAGAAAGTACTAGTGTTGCAAAGAAGTAACAATGTCGGGGAGTTTCCCGGACACTTTATATTCCCAGGAGGCCATCCAGAGGTATCATAACTGAAACAAAAATAGTTTGCGGCCTCATTTTTAGCTGCATTGTGAGATTTTATCGTTGGATATACGCTTGCCTGTGCATGACTTCATTGTTTTGGGATCATATCAATGCCTGCCACGCATTATCTAGATCATTTCAAACTTTTTTTTTTTTTATCCTTGTAGTTATGGTAAGAAGGTTTTTCTATTGCCTTGTCCTTTTGCGGGGGTTTATCTCGACCTCTAATTCCATAATATTTGATGATTAACAGCCCCACGAAGTTGGAATAATATCCCATCACCATAAGGACGTGACAGACTCCAAAGCTATTAACAACAAAGTTTCTCAGGAGATGTTTGAGAGCATTGTTCGTGAGGTAGTTGAAGAAATCGGGGTACCTTCAGCTTCCCTTGTAAGTACATCTGTATGTTTGTTTCCTAATTGTCCATTACACATTTTATGTGTCTTCCCCACTCACGATGAGTTTTATTTACTCTCTAGGGTTTTAGTATTTTAATATCGGGTTTTAGTTATTTGATTTCCTACTTTTATGAGGATTAAGATTACTTCCAGTTTCATTGGGATTAGATTTAGTTTCCTAACATCCCTTGTAATTCCAATAGTTGTATGAATGAAGAGTTTATGAATAGAAAAGCTGTTCTTCTCAAAAAAATGAATAGAAAAGCTGTGTTTTCCAGAGATTGGAATTCTGATCCTGCGATGGGATTATTTTGTTGAGATGACAAAATTCTTGGCGAGAGGCCAAGAACGGGTGTGATGCCCCTGGAGCGATTCCAGTTATCTTTTGCGCTTGTTTTAGTTAAAGTTAAACTATCTAAATTCTTCTGCCTTCACCAATCTGACTCTCTAGGTTTAGGGCATTTTATTATCCAATGATAATAAGCTTTTTCTTTTGATACTACTTAGTAACTCCTCTCCTCTCTGACTAAAAAGTATCTAATGTTAATCATTTGGCCATGATGCAGCATGAGCAAGTTTTTATCGGTATATCCCGCAGGGAGCTTAATGTGAGGCCAACTGCATTTTTCTTCATGAAATGCAGTCTCAGCTCAAGGGAGATTCAAAAACTGTATCCTAGTGCCCAAGACAGCTTTGAATCAACTCAGCTCTTTACAGTTCCAATGGTAAGTTCAAACTTTTATCCAACAGAGACGCACCATCATGTATTTATTTTCTAAACAATTGTTTGCGTTGGAAGTCTTTCGTTTACTTATTTGTTAATATTCAAGTCACGGTCAATGATGGTAGAATGGCAAGAGGTAATTGTGCGGTAATGTTGTTTGCGAGCTATGGTGATACTGACTGAAACATGGTTGAATAGTGATGCAACCCTATGGGACCACTCATGAATCTCAACTTCCGTTTTGAGTTTCAATGCAAATCTCATGAAATTTTCTTTATACCAGATTGAATTAGAGAACATGGTGTCGAAAATGCCAGGCTGTCATGAAGGTGGATTCGCGTTGTATAAGATGACGGTTGAAGCCGTGAAGAATGTTTGATGGAAGATCTGCTCATATCTCTCAGCCGTTAGTGTCTCAGCAGCTTTCCGTAACACTTCTAAGGCTCGGACTCCCTTTCTTCATCATTAGCGATTCAGTACAAAAACAGATAACCTTGCTTGTTATACTCAGTTATTAGCGATTCGGTACAAATACAGATAACCTTGCTTGTTATACTCAGTTTCACACACATGCTTGTAAAACATATAAACATATTTTACAATCTGTGATTATGGTTTTTTTTTTAATTGGTTAAATTGCAGCAACAGTCCCTTTTCATTTGGATTTTCGATTTCGTCCTTGTAGGTTTTTTGTTGCATTTTGTAGTGAAACCGAATGAAACCGCCAGACGAACATGCAACAAAGAAATACTGCAAAGTCGAAAGTGAAAATCCGAGCAAACTAGGAAGGATAATTCTTATGAGGGATTCATGCCGATAATTTTTCCCGGTTACAATTCATGTTGGATTTAAGTACATTGGTAAAAGCTTCCGTCAGATGATCTGTGTTTTTACTGCGATTTACATCTGAGACTTCAGCAGCAAGGTCAAAACTAAAAAGTGCCCATTTCTGGAGAGTAGGTGCCTAGTTGGAGTCCATGAAAGAGAAGGCTAGGCAAAGGGGTTAGAGTACCTTGTCTTATAATTGCCCTAACAATATTTTTCCCACTTGACCAGATGCATTGTTTATGATCCATTTTTCTGTTGCTTCTTCTTTTTCTTTTCGCTTTATGGGCTTGTGTGGCAGAGAACTTACGGGGGACGGGTGCATTGTCGCTTGGTGTCATTATTAATGAAATAAGGATATGTGGACAAAAAATTGCACGTTTTTATTGACACAAGACGCTACTGTGGTAGTATGCTCACGTCTTGTAAATTCTTCTATGTGTGGTATACATTGTATAGGCTGCTAATCTTTATAATTTATTTTCTTTTTCATCCTTTCAATTTTGGCAATGTTTGTCTTGTAATTTTGTTTAGTTTGTGATCAAGTTCAACCATACATAACTGAAAGACTAAGGAGACGTTTGATAATTATTTCGTTTTTAATTTTTAGTATTTAATTTTTACTTTTCTGAAAAATGAAAACTTTGGTAAGTACTTTTAGTTTTCAAGTTTCAAAAAAATAAAACCTAAAAGACAAAACTAGAAACTCAAGGCCAAGTTTTGAAAACTCAAGAAAGTGGTTTTCATTTTTTGGTTTTGAAGTTTCACTTTTTCTAAAAACCGAAAGTAGTTACCCAATTTCAGAATTCAAATAAGTAAAAGCAAAATAATTATCAAATGGTCTTTAATATTGTCAGAATTAAAACATGTATCAAAATAAGTAGATCGAACGACTTAGATATATTAACCGACACATTCTATTTATGGGAGCTTAGTAAAATTTTGCAACCTACACGTGTACATGAACAAAAATTGCAATTGGGCTAATAATTGATCCATATATAATTACTAGACCTAGAAGCTTTCCAAGTTGCACTGCTTTGACTGGAAAACTGGACACTTCAGTTTAGCAGTCGACACCCACGGTAGTGTGTACGAAAAAAAATGCTGATAGACGTAAATGACAATGAAAGCAATCGGTATTTGGTGAGTCAATGGTGGCGAAAGCAAAGCCCAAGTCAATAAATTTTTTAATAAAAATATAAACCATACATTATATTACTAGATAAGCATATGATGTTTACATGTTGTACCATATTTCAAGAAATTTCACTGTAACACAATATCACGTAACGTCATTAATTTGTCTTATATTAAAAGAAAATTGTAGCAACCGTATCTTAATTTTAACTTAATTGAAGCAATAATTCATTAACAAAAAATATGTGATCATTGGTCATTAACTCATGAAAACGTGCAGTTATAATCTATTTCGTCAAGTCCGTCAGAACGTCTATCAAAATGAGTCTTGTTAAAAGATTCATTGCTACAATCGGATTAAATTTGAAGAACCATTTATTAATTGTGTTTAAGTTGAGGGATTATTTCTCTTAATTGGGTTAAAGTTAAAAGACCATTGCTACAATTTTCTCATCTGATTTTTCATATTTTCTCCTTGATTTAGCCTCACGTACGTGGCACGTGACTTATTTTAACAAAAATTTTAACAGAGTTGAAAAAAAAAGAGCATAGCTACATAGTTGAAAATTTTCTGTCTGTATATCTCCTCAATGAGAAAGAATGACATCAACATTTTAGTTTTACTAAGTAGCTGAGGTGGTCTGTGATTGGGTTTAGGGGAACAAACAAACGCCCAAACAGTGCTTTTCCCTGTGGCTTGTTTGTGTATAATTATAACATAATCTAGCACAAGATTACATTTATATAAAAATATATTCTATTTTTTTCCTTTAATTTTGGCCTTTGTGATTTAAATAAACAATTAATTGGTTCTGTATTTACCACCAATTATGCAGCTTTCTGTGCTTCCTTCGACACTAAGTACTTGTATTTTTTTATTTTTTGTTTCTTTTTAAAAAGGTCGAAAAGCCACCATTGACTTGTAAAGAGATTCTGCTGCATTTCTTCTTTATTTTTGTATCTCAATGTTATAATTTATTTGGTTACGGAGCAGGTGTAGGATTCTTCATTTCTTATTTTTATCTATTTTTCTTTCCTTCTCACATATTATTTATTGTCTTCTTTTGGTTATTAAAAAATTAACACAAAACGTTGATGTGATTTAACTATAACTCTTCAAATAGAAGGGGAAGAAAGAAGAGGGAAATTAAGAGATGAGAGAATCCTACTCCGAACCAATAATGGTGATTGCAGTAGAAGCAATAGGTTGAAGCACAATTTTTTTTTTTTGGGCACACGTCCACAAACACAAAAACAACTAAACAAACTTGGTCCAGCAACCTCCCATAAGTCTTCCTGAACTAAACCACTAACATCATCGGAAGGAGCCTCAAAAATATGAAAACCATACTTCAAAGGACAAATTCCTGCTAATTTATCCATAACATAATCTCCCTCTCTATAAGTATGCTGAATCCTACACATATCACCCTGCATTCAAGATTTACAAAAAGCCCCCACGAAAAATTTTAATTGTATAAAAATAAGTTTACTTGTCCGTTAAGCTAAAAATTTTCTACCAACATATCATAGTTATAAATTATTTATGTACAATTATTTAATTTCTCTCGTAATATTCATGTTCATGTGAGCCTCATTTGTATATAAAGTTATATACTCACATGTCTTAATCTTTATATGTGAGTGTGAACAATTGATTAATCTAGACTTTAGATAGAAGTTTTGACATATGAACAATTGAATTTGGATCTGTTGATCCTAAAAACTACCAAGCCTACATAGCGCGCATGCCGAATAATTAATAAGCTAACTACATCCTTCGGTTATGTGCGGGGCGTGCCAACTCGTCAACTGAGCTAGGCCGGGGAGTAAAATATGTTGATGTGGCATTGGGTGCGCTGTTGGCTTCTCGATCTTGCAACTGCAGCCGAGGAAGGAATACACCTCGGCCTTCGGGTTCTAGAGCTTGAAGACAAGGTTGATAGTTCTGCGAAGTTCAAATATCAAACTCGACTTTCAATGTGCCGAATGTAGTAACCTGGTACCACCTTACTTCGCCGAAAAGGCTGATGAGATGACCTCTACCCACAAAGACTCTTGTTGACCGAGACTTGGATAGGTAACCAGTCGCCTCTAAACAGTGTTGTTTATCTAGGTGCTCCTTGGTCGGCTGATTCTACGGCTCTAGTGCTATTTATCCAAATTGGAGATGTCACTGGTTGCCTTCACAATGCTGTTTATCCAAACTGAAGATGTGTTAGTGGAAAAAGAAAAAGAAAAAGAAAAATCTCAAGGTTGTTGAGAGGTTTCGCGTAAAGCGAAGGTTTGCACAAGGTAGTTTATGTGTTAAATTTGAGAGGGCTTTTACGTTGTGTGCAGCTTTGTATTTATAATACCAAACCGCATGATGGCCGCCTTGTAGAGCCTTTGCCGCGAACAACAAATCACGTATTGATACTAAAGGATAATCAACCACTGTTTGATAATCATATCGAGCAATCCTTATCAACACAATTCGTGGCATGCATGGTTGCACGAGTTCCTAATATTCATGTTAAGTGAATCTGGCTTCACAAAGGTCTTCATTCTGACTCACGGTATAAAGGCATATGCCAATATGCTAAATCTTTTAGCATAAAAAACCAAAAGTTAACTATCTGATTGTTGCCATCTTGTCATCACCATCATCCAAAAAGTCCTTGTGTTCCTTCATACCAACCTGATACATACAGTCTCACTTCAACTGTAAATCTTGCATGCAATCCCTATTTCCCGTAGATGTGATAATGCATGCAATTGCATTATCCCATTTGAATTAAAATACCATGGATATTCGGTGATGATAATTACCCCATCTTGCATGCTTCATCATCTGATGCCGTGCCTTGTAAATTACAGTCGTATCATTCCACACGACATTGCCAGATTCTATCAAATCAATCTCGTAATGATGCATTACCCCACGTGGCCAAAGCAATACATGAATAAGACAAATTATTCCATTTCATTCAAACCGATTGGGATCTTAGATAATATTAAATTAAAATAATTTAATATACTATTAAGAGATAATAATTATGATTAAAACCACAATATTATCCCTCAATAATGATAAGAAATTACCTTAACAACTCCACAAAGGTCTAGAACTCTACTCATTCAACGGCCTCAATCATTCGACTTGATGGTGTAATTTTGGGTCCAAATAGGATCAAACAATTGATAAGTGTAGACTTCTTTGCTCATCGATAATAGATGACAATCTAACATTTTGATTTCAAGATAGTATATAAATTGTTAGAGCATCTCCAAGATAAGCTCTAAATTTTTGTTAACCTAGACAACGAACAATGTCAAATAACTATTTTAGCTACTCAGTTTAACTTTTCATCTCTAACAACACTATATTTAAACAAACTTTGAATATTTTATACTTAACAATTCAAACACAACCCACTTATTTTCTAAAACATTATCTCTCTAAATTTAGAAAGTGAACAATTGCTCTCTAAATTTAAGAGTGACTGTTCATTTTTCTATAATATAAAGTCTTTTGAACTTAAACAGTAACTTTTTCTTACTTAAAAAATCACCTTATTGTTCTTAACTTTTTTATTGTGATAAAAGACAAAAATGTATTTTCACTCTCTTTTAGTTGACAAAGAGAGTTTTATTAATATGTAATTTAGATATAGAGAAATGTTAAGGGAACTCTTTCAAAAGTGAGGCTCTTCACGAACGCACTATCACCTCACAATTTAACATTAATTTCAGTGCCAACATTATAAAACATGTGAAAGAAAAATATAAGATAACAGAGAGTTCCACTTTTATAAGAGTCCCCTTAGTATTTCTCTTAAATATATTATATAACTTATGAGATCAAAAGAGTGGTTATTGACTTCCGATTCGTTGTTTTGGTCTTTTATAAGAGTTCCCTCCTCTCACACTTTACTTTTGGTCTTATTATTTTTATAAAAAAAATCAATATAAAATATTAACGTGGCTTAACCGTAACCATTCAAATATGAGAAGAGAGAATGAGAGAGATATTAGAAAAGGAGAGAATCTTCCTCCAAGAGCCTCATGTGTGCCTCCACCTTGGTCTGACAGATTATAGGTCTCTCTCTCTCAATCAAACAAACAAAATGATTGGCATATATACTGTTGTCTAAATCTGATTCTGAAATGCAACATTCTTAGATTTATGCGCTTATTCACAGTCATTACCTCCTCTAAAAATAAAAATAAAAACAAATATTGACAGTGGATAGCATTTTTAGTAATTTAGCTTATTTATACAGTTTCATGAAGAGATGGTTTCTTGAACAAAGTGGAAATGTTTTTCGTTCTGTCTTGGCAGATTCTAATTCCATGATACTTGATAAGCGAAATTAGTTTGTAATTGGTTCCTTCCGCCTATGAAACAAGGAAAACAAGAAACAAATTACAATCGGATGCCACTTTTTTAAAAGGATATACAATCAGCCTTTTATTTTGCTGGTTTTAAATCAATTACCTACTTGCTTTGCAGGACTTTTGTGGGCACAAACTTAAATCCTTTGTGGGAAAGATTCCTGGTTCGGTCAGAAGGTACTACTGCAGGAATTAGTACATTTTTCTCAATGAGCTTCCATTATTTTTCTCATTTTTGTCTTTCGCACACCCACAAACTCGAGTCCCTGATCATCTTTAATCTTTTGTCCGATTGGAATCCTGAGCATTTGGTAAAATTAATGATCAAGAAGCCTTACGATGGGTAAGCTTTGCTTGTCTGTAGATGATGCCATACGTTGTCAAAACACCTCAAGTCCATTGGGCAATGGTGCTGTTGTGGAGACATCTGACAAGAAAATACTAGTATAAAATTTGTAACAATGTCGGGGAGTCGCAAATACTAGTATTGTGAAGCCGAATGAGACCACGAGACGAACATGCAACAAAAAACAATTGCGAAAGTGAAAATCCGAGCAAACAATAGAAAGGATAATTCTTATGAGGGATTCATGCCGGATAATTTTTCCCGGTTACAATTCATGTTGGATTTAAGTACACTGGTAAAAGCTTCTGTCAGATGATCTGTGTTTTTACTGCGATTTACCTCTGAGACTTTAGCAGCAAGGTAAAAACTAAAAAGTGCCCATTTTTGGAGAGTAGGTGGAGTCCATGAAAGAGAAAGCTAGGCAAAGAGGTGGAGTATCTTGTCTTATAATTGCCCTGTCACTATTTTTCCCACTTGACCAGATGCATTGCTTATGACCCATTTTTCTGTTGCTTCCTCTCTTCTTTTCGCTTTATGGGTTTGTGTGGCTGAGAACTTACACGGTACGGGTGCATTGTCACTTGGTGTCGTTATTAATGAAATAGAGATATATGGACAAAAAACTTGCATGTTTTTATTAGCACAAGATGTTATCGTGACAATACGTTCGTGTCATGTAAATTCTTCTATGTGTGGTATACATTGTAAGTTTGCGACTATACATAACTACATGACTAACGTGACGTTTTATAATCATTTTGTTTTCAATTTTAACTTTTTTAAAAAATGAAAACTTTGGTAATCACTTTCAGTTTTCAAAGTTTGGAAAAATATAACCTAAAAAACAAAAGTTTTGAAAACTCAAGAAAGTGGTTTTCATTTTTTGGTTTTGAAGTTTCGTTTTTCTGGAAACCGAAAGTGGTCACCCAATTTCAGAATTCAAATAAAAAACAAAATGATTATCAAACGATCTCTAATATTCATAATTAAAATATGTATCAAAATAAATAAATGGAACGACTTTGATATATTAACCGACACATCCTATTTATCGGAGTATAGTAAAATTTCGCAAACGACACGTGTACATGAACAAAAATTCCAATTGGGCTAATAATTGATCCATATACAATTACTAGATCTAGAAGCTTTCCAAGTTGCACCACTTTGACTGGAAAACGAGACATTTCAGTTTAGCAGTAGTGTGTACGAACAAAATGCTGATAGACATGAACGATAATGAAAGCAATCCGTTTTTGGTGAGTCAATGATGGCGAAAGCAAAGCCCAAGTCAATAATTTTTTCATAAAAATATAAAACCATATATTATATTGCTAGATAAGCATATGATGTTTACATGTTCTAAAATTAAAGAAAATTCGCTGTAACATAATAACACGTAACATCATTAATTTATGTCTTGTAATATAAATAAGAAAAAATTGTACTAATGGTCATTTAACTAAAAATATGTGACTATTGATCATTGACTCATGAAAACGTGCAGTTATAATCTTTTTCATCAACTCCGTTAAAACTTCCGTCAAAATTTGTCATGTTGAAAGACCATTGCTACAATAGGGTTAAATTGTGAGACAATTTCTACAATTGTGTTAAAGTTGAGGGACCATTACAATAATTTTCACATTTGATTTTCCATATTTTCCCCTTAATTCAACCTCACGTACATAACATGTGACTCATTTAACTGAAGTTTTAACAGAGTTGAAGAAAACGATTATAAATGCACGTTTTGATGAATTAAGGACCTAATAGGCACGTTTTTTAAAATAACCATTACTTCAATTAAGTTAAAATTAAAGAACTTTTACTATAATTTATTCTATAAATAAATAATAGCACTATGTATCATGAGCCTTAATTATAAATTAGATATGATGTAGCGTTGCACAAGCAAACGGAAAAATTTCTGTCCCATTATCCCCCCCCAGTGAGAAAGAATGACACCAACATTTTTGGGGCACTATACGCAGTGCACAGATTCCCACATAGGAGGACTGTTTGGACCAGCACGTGCAAACCACACGTGCGGAGAATTACTCTTCATTTTTTTAATTAAAAAAATAAAATCACTTATAAAGAGAAACTGGGAATACAATCCGTTCAGAAAGTATTTCAAGGGATCCTTTTCCTAGAGATCCTAGGGATCCTGTGATCTCATCCAATCATACGGTTATAAATTATTTTAAAATTTAAAATTTAAAATTAAACATGAATAGTACCTTACGAAAACTGACCACACGATATACAATGAACGGGTGAGATCACGGGATCCTTAGGAAAATGATCCATCCTAGTCGTTTATTGTACATCGTGTGGCTAATTTTCATGAGATACTATTTGTATTTAATTTTAAATTAAAAAAATCAAATGATTTCTGACCGCACAATATACGATGAACGACTAAGATGTAGGGATCCTGGGATCCAATTCCTGTGTATAATTATAACATAATCTAGCACAAGATTACATTTAAGGAGTTTTAACGAAAAGCCCACGGTACTGTTCACTTTAACGAAAAACCACATTTTAACATTGAAAAGTCAATCCTGATACTATTCACTTTACCCTTTATTTTGTCCTTATCCTTAAATCTTAAAGTTTTCAAACTATTTTCATTAATTTTCCTTTATATTTATATAAAAATATATTGGTTTTTTTCTTTTTAATTTTGGCCTTTGTGATTTAAATAAACAATTAATTTTTTCTGTATTTACCACCAATCATGCAGCTTTCTGCGCTTCCATTGATACTAAGTACTTGTATGTTTATTTCTTTTATTTTTTTTTTAAAGGTGGAAAATTATGATTTCTGCTGGCCATCATTGACTTGTACATTAAAGAGATTCTGCTTCATTTTTTTTTTTTTTTTTATCTCAATGTTATAATTTCTTTGGTTATGGTTTAGCAATAAGATTTTATTTCCTCTTATTCCCCTCTATTTTCCTTTCTTTCTCATATATATTGTTTTTTATCTTCTTTTGTCTATTAAAAAATTAACACAAAACGTTGACGTGATTTAACTGTAATTGTTCAAATAGGAGAAGAAGGAAGGGGAAAAAAATTAGGTTGGGAAAGAATCCTACTCTTATGAACAAGTGGTGGTGATTGCAGTAGAGCACTAGGTTGAAGTACAATAACAACTAAACAAATTTGGTCCAGCAACCTTCCATAAATCTTCCTGAACTAAACCACTAACATTATCGGAAGGAGCCTCAAAAATATGACAATCATACTTCAAAGGACAAATTCATGCTAATTTATCCATAACATAATCTCCCTCTCTATGTGTATGTTGAATCCTACACATATCACCCTGCATTAAAGATTTACAAAAAGCCACCACGGAAAATTTTAACTGTATATAAATAAGTTTACTTGTCTGTTATGCTAGAAATTTTCTACCAACACATCACAGTTTGAAATTATTTATGTATAATTATTTAATTTCTCTCATAATATTCATATTCATGTGAGCCTCATTCGTATATAAAGTTATATACTCACATGTCTTAATATTTATATGTGAGTGTGAACAATTGATTAGTCTAGACTTTAGATAGAAGTTTTTACATATGAACAATTGAATTTGGATCGAACAATTGATGCTTGTAGACTTCTTTGCTCATAGATGATAATCTAACATTTTGATTTCAAGATAGTATATATATCAATTGTTAGAGCATCTCTAAGAGAAGTTCTAAATTTTCGTTAAACTAGACAACGAACAGTGTCAAAAAAACTATTTTAGTTACTCAGTTTAACTTTTCATCTCTAACAACATTCTATTTTAACAAACTTTGAATATTTTATAATTAACAATTCAAACACAACCCACTTATTTTCTAAAACACTCATCTCTCTAAATTTAGCAAGTGAACAATTGCTCCCTAAATTTAAGAGTATCTGTTAATTTTTCTATAATATAAAGTCTTTTACATCATCTCTTGAACTTAAACAGTAACTTTTTCTTACTTTAAAAATCACGTTATTGTTCTTAACTTTTTTGTTGTGATAGAAAACAAAAATGTATTTTCACCCTCTTTTAGTTGACAAAGAGAGTTTTATTAATATGTAATTTAGATATTGAGAAATGTTAAGGGAACTCTCTCAAAAGTGGGGCTCTTCATAGACTCACTATCATCAATTTCAATACCAACATTATAAAACATGTGAAAA
Organism: Pyrus communis; assembly: GCF_963583255.1. Taxonomy (NCBI): domain Eukaryota; kingdom Viridiplantae; phylum Streptophyta; class Magnoliopsida; order Rosales; family Rosaceae; genus Pyrus; species Pyrus communis. The sequence continues at coordinate 20,101,828 of NC_084810.1, read as the reverse complement.
AAAATATGACATAACAGAGAATCCCACTTTTATAAGACTCTTTAGTGTTTATCTTAGATATATTATATAAATGAAAAGAGTGGTTATTGACTTCCGATTCGTTGATTTTCACCTCATTTTGGACTTATACAGTCTCTCATCCATCATTTTCCTTTTGGACCCTTGCATTGCATATATATATATATATATATATATAGTTAATCAGTCTCCCTCTGAGCCACCAAACTTCAATTTGTCCTCCTATTTTATATCACATTTTTCTACGAGATCATTGGTAATTAGGATTAGGGGGATCTAATTAATTGACTTTGTGTTACACTTAGGAAAATAACACCTCAAAGTTTTCTCTCTCCACTACACTTTTCACAAAGTCAATCGTACATCATCCATGACTCATATAAGTCTAGAAGATTACTTTATATAACTACGAAGATAAACCCAAAACTTATGAACCACTAATGACATATAACAAACTTAGTCAAAATTTTAAGTTAGAACAATACCACATGGCTCATGCTTGCTTACTCATGATCACTATGAAAGATTCATTTACATGGACGAATATCATATAAACATGAGAGGTAATTAGCAATATGATCAATAACCTTGATGCTCTCTGTGTGTGTGTCTATATATATAGCGTTTAAAGGAAGGGATCCCCATTTTTCAAAAAAACTGGGGACATCTTTTTAACCGTTAGATTTAACTTTAATGAAATCCTGTGGTTGAGATTCTGTGGCATGTGATTTAATCTCAGCCACAGAATTTCATTAAAGTCAAATCTAATGGTCAAGAGGGTGTCCTTATTATTATTATTTTTTTTTTAAATGGGGATCCCTTCCCTTAAATGGACCAACTGATGTCTTTGCCAAGGCAAATTACCCTTCCGGGAGCTAAAATGACTCACAGAGGCATTTCAGCCTCCCCTGATCACCATCGTGTGATTCACCACTACAAAAAATCAAACCCAAGACGTGTCATGTGGAATACTGCTTGAAATTCATCTCCAACCACACTGAACTACCCCATAATAGTTACTTGTCGCATATATATGATTTGAATATATGTTGACGCATGTGATTAGATTGAAGAAATATTCTCTGTGTCACATAATTTGAAAAGACAGATTCTCAAACGGTTAATCTAGACTCTTCATTGAATTAAGTCTAGTTTGAGGAGATTATAAAAATAAACATTAAATCACCCTAAAGAAGCATACTCTTGTCAAATAGGCTGAAACTGTAAGTTGTTATGTGCTAAACTATAAACAGCGACTATCAACTTAAATGATTATAGTTCGAAAATGTTTTTAGAAATCAACACCACCGTCAAGCCACATTCTCTTGTCTGATAATAATTTGGTAAAACAATCTATTATATTATGTTGTTAAACTATTAATCTCGATTTTCGATCCAACGCTTTTCAAAATCCTTAATTCTATTATATGAGTCCAAAAATCAAGTGGATAAAACGATTAAAAACGTACATATTTAATCAGGAATTCCAAATCAGAGGGATATTTCTGAGCCGAAAAAATCAAGGAGAATAATCAGTTAGCTGAAAATTAGGCAATCTTGCTTGTTCTGGTGTCGGGTTGGTGTGCTCTGATAGTTGGGATCTCCCTCTCGTTATCGAGAGATTGTTCAGTGTGACTGGTAAATGAAGTAGTATATCATGTATCATTATATAAATAATGTAATATTTTTGTTAAAAAGTTAATAACTTAAAAAATAAAATTTTTCACCAATTAGATAAAAATACGTGATGTACCACCGTGTTAAAAAGTTAATCCGGATATAACCCATCTGAGTTTATCAGCACTTGTCAGCCCACGCATTCACATCCCTGCACGCACATTACGCGGCGCGTGCTTCCACTCTCCAGCAATTGGTGTGATGCGTCCAGCGATAGTAGGGCGCGGGCCCGCGGGATTTGACAAATGAGCGTGGGGTCCACTTCACTGGTGGATTTTGTCTTGTCTTGGACTGCCGTGGCAACGTGGGCGTTATCGCCTCCGTCCACAACCAGCCCCGGTCCACCTACGTAGAGGTCCCAAAATGTTGAAGCCGACCCGGGCCCACCTTTGGCAAATTTATTTTTTTTATTTTTTGGCAAATTTAATCGATTCACACACTGTGTAAAGTATGCAATCATTGTACGCTGGAATTCACATTACCTTCTAAGACTCTAAGGTTTTTAATAGACTCTTTGATAGCTTATATTTTTTATATAATATTACATAAAATTGGTATAAAAATTAACGTTAAACGATAAGATTACAGAATATTTTTAAAAATTCTCACTTTGAGAAAATCTTTTTAGCATTTTCCTTCAAATTATGTACCAATAATGAATGGAAGAAATGTTTTATTGTCAAACGATTTAATTATTTGTATTAGTGTGTGATTATAATGCATGACCCTAATTCTAAAGATGGACTCACGTACTCCATGTGTGAAAATCACAAAAGATTATTAAATTATGAATTTAGGAGAAATCGTTGTTGAACATTTATCCAAAGGCTATTGTCAACTTTTGTTAATTTGATGTGATGTCTGGCAATCTGAGCCTCTAGTGGTGTTTTTCCCATCATCCATTCTATTTTGTAAATCCAATGGCGGCTTTGAGGGGAGAGATCCAGATTTCTTCTACCTAATTCTCCTTATCAAACAATTGAGATCTTTAAAATTTAATTCAACGGTTAAAAACAGAGGTTTACTCTAAAAATATTCATAACTTTAGCCGTTGGATTAAATTTCAAAAGTCCAAATTGTTTGATGAAGAAAATTAAGTAAAAGGGATCCGAAAACATATCCCTTTCCCCTTGGGGAGATCGAAAAGTGCAATTGCACGTGCCTCTAAATTTAAAGGAGCTCTCAAAAAAAATTTGTCATTTAATATTTATATGCAAAAATGTTATACATTTGTTTTTTAAAAAGTTTCTTTTATTAGCACTTCAAAATTTTATTGTGCATTTTTCATAAGTGTAAATATTTTTGTTCTAAATATCAAATTTGGAGCACAGGATGAAATATTTTGAATGCCAATAACATCCAAAAAACGATTTGTTTTCATTATATATAATCCAATATACTAAAGTGGAACATTAAAGTTAGAGTTTTGAAGCTTTTTTTTTTCTTGTTTGATTGTTTAATGTTGAATTGTTTTTAATTATTTATTGAAAGTTATGCTTGCAGTTGTTTTTACTTGTTATTTAACCATATATGTGAACTTATATCAGTGAGTTCTAAAGTTTGTTTTGATTTAAATTATTTTTTTCTAGCATCAATACATTGTCTTATATTTTTGGAAACTACCTTAAGAAGGAGGGTCTCTTTTATAAACTGGCACAAGGCTCCTGAAATCTCAGAGACATTCCTATGTAAACCAAACCAAATCCCAAATTATATTTGTGGAGTAGAAAAAGCAACATGTTGTGTGATAAGTGCTTTCCTCACAAGCACTTTTATAGAGCTTCATATAAGCACTCAATAACCAACAATTTGGTATGCAAAAACAAAAATAAAAAACCCAACAAGTTTAGGGCACTCTCGATCCGTTTATAAGGGAAAATGATTTTTATACACATTTTTTCTCATTTAGTCATTTATGTTTATTTTTTAATTTTAATTATTTTCTACTTTCTTCGGTTTATGAGTCGCAAAAAAGTAACGGTGTGGTGTGCATGAAAGAAAAAGTGTGAAAATTATTTGTTATTTGATATTTGTTTAACTTGTGACGCAAGCAAAAGAGGTGTGATGTTGCATGTCCCATGGCAGTCTTCTTCACGGGTCAGTTGTTTAGAGCATCCCCAGCGTGGGGTTTTGCTCGGGGGTCTGGCTCCAAAACAAAGGCCCGAGGGCCGGTGGAGAAGCTCCAGCGTGCGGGAGGCCGAAGGCAGGGGGAGGCCCGAGGGCCAGGCCCGTGAGGGATTGCCAGGCCTTGAGCCCGAGGTGGGGCTGACGCAAGGCTGACGCCAGGGTGGCGTCAGCGTAATATTTTATTTTTTTGTGTCAGGCGCGTGCACCCCACCCGCGCGTGGGGGCGCGTCGCCGACACAAAAAAAATAAAAAAAGGCAATTGTCAGTTACCGTTGGGAAGCCACGTGGCTTCCCACGGTGCGTTAGATCCTAACGGTCACTTAATGTGGACCGTTAGATCTCAACGGTAAAAAAAAAAAAAAACAGTCAGATTTAATATCCACCGTTCGATCTGAGATCAACGGTGGATATTAAAATGCTTTATAAATTACAAAATAAATGAAAAAATAGTTTTAAAAATTTGAAAAGTTACCGTTGTGACACGTGGCACAATCTGGAGCGTTGGAATTCAAATTTTTTTATATCTAACGGCAGAGATTAATTAATTGAATAAAAATTTAAAAAAAATTGTAAAAAATTCAAAAAAATTCAAAAAAATATCTGAAAAATCTGAAAAAAATGTAAAAAAAATTGTTTTTACTTTTCTATAAATACCTTCTCATTATCATCTACCTTACACAACAATTTCATAATTTCTCAACTACTTTCAATCACATTCCTTTCTTTGTGTCAAAGTTTGAATCCATTTTTTTTCAACAAAATGACCACTGGTGCAGGTACGAATTGGTCGCTTATTGAAGATGTTGCGTTGTGTACTAGCTGGGTTGAAGTTACTCATAGTTCGCTTACGGGTAATGAGATGCAGTTGCGAGAAATGTGGAGTCTTATTCATACCAATTTTCTTGAGAAAATTGGTGGGAAAAGAACCAAAGAATCGATGTCCAGTCGTTGGAAATTACTTAGCCAATCGTTTAGTACGTGGAGAGACGCTTTAGCACAAGCTAGTAGTAATATTCGAAGTGGGGAAAATTACTCGGATCAGGTAACAATATATTATTTATTTGATACCCAAATTTACATTATAATTATTTGTTTGTATTATTTATTTGTTACATACTTACATTATAATTATTTGTTTGTATTATTTATTTGTTACGTACAAAATTTATTATTTATTGTTACTTATTTGTTACATTATAATTATGTTGTTTGTATTATTTATTTATTTGTTTGTTTGTATTATTTATTTACTAAACTTGGAACTCTAGCCCCATGTTATGATTAACATGACATATATATATATATATATATATATATATATATATTTATTTATTTGTTACTTATTTTCATTATTTACTAAACTTGAAGCATTCTTACTTATTTTCATTATATTTGTTACTTTTTATATATATATATGTATATATTTGCTAGTTACTTATTTTCATTATAATTATTTATTTGTTACTTATTTTCATTATTTACTAAACTTGAAGCCTTCTTACTTATTTTCATTATATTTGTTACTTTATATATATATGTATATATTTGCTAGTTACTTATTTTCATTATAATTATTTATTTGTTACTTATTTTCATTATTTACTAACTTGAAGCCTTCTTACTTATTTTCATTATATTTGTTACTTATATATATATGTATATATTTGCTAGTTACTTATTTTCATTATAATTATTTATTTGTTACTTATTTTCATTATTTACTAACTTGAAGCCTTCTTACTTATTTTCATTATATTTGTTACTTATATATATATATATATGTATATATTTGCTAGTTACTTATTTTCATTATAATTATTTATTTGTTACTTATTTTTATTGTGTAGGAACTTCAAGCACAAGCTTGGTACGCTGCCAAAACCAAAAGCAAAAATAAATCATTCAACCGGTGGGAATGTTGGAATATTGTCAAAGATTGTCCTAAATTTAGAGTTGTGCCAGTCGGTCCAGAAGTGCACATGAACAGCACCCCTCTACACTCTACACCCGATCATGTTCATGAAGATGATGCAGAAGAAGTGCCCGAAACGCCCATCCCTGAACGCGCGTCGGGTTCGACCCGTTTTCCAATTAGGCCTGAAGGTAAGAAGGCTTCAAAGAGAAAAGGGAGTGCTTCCAAGAACGATTATGCAAAGTTCATGGAAGAACTTACTCGCCAAGGTGAATTGACTTTGGCGAGGGACCTGGCGAAAGATGAGGCTGATAAGGCTAGAGAGGCATCAAAACAAGCAGCTGTTGAGAGAGAATTTTATGCTAATGAGAGAGAAAGAGAGCTACTTAGGCAAGAAAGGGAACATGTTAGAGAAGAAAGACGGGCTCAACAAGATCGTGAGATTATGAACATGTCTTTAGAAGGGAAGTCTCCAAATTCTAAATTTTTTTGGAAGTCAGAGAAAGCGGACGTTGTGCGAAGGAGGCGTGCAAGAGAAGCAATAGCAAGCCAAGGTGGTTCTAGCACCGCAAGAGAAGATCATCCTAGCACCACAAATTGGTTAAGTGATGATGAATAGAGTACTTTTTGTAATCGGAGCCCATAATTTTCCAATCACTTTGGGTTGTAATTTATTATTTATTGTTTGTATTATTTATGTTGTTTCCAATTTCTTGAATATTTATTCAAATTAATTTGGTAAGTTATTTATTAAAAGTCCATTGTTCAAATTAAAAGTCCTTGTATAAAATAACTAAAAGTCCATCGTTCTAATTAAAAGTCCTTTACATAAACATAAACATAAACATACTAAGAATTACATAAACATAAACATAACAAAATTACATAAACATAAGCATAAACATAAACATACTAAGAATTACATATACTAAGAATTACATAAACATAAACATAAAAAAATTACATAAACATACCAAATAATAAAACACACCAAATAAAATAACATAAAGATACCAAATTAAAAAAAAAACACACTAAATGAACTTAAATATCTTCAGCTTGTTTCAATGCCCACTGGTGCTCTATCAAGTCAATTTGTCGGGCATTGTGCATGTCTGGCATTTGAAATGCAGTATATCGTTGAATGAGCCTTTCATTGTAACGTCCATCCCTTTGTAATGGCTCATGTTGCACGGGCTCATCGGTGGCGTCATGAGCACAATATATACGTGTTCTTGAATTGTTCATCGGGTCTGGCTCATATTCATCAACGGCTTCATAATCGTACTCATCTTCCACAATCATGTTATGAAGAATGATGCACGTCATCATGATGGATCGAAGCGACTCTACATCAAACAATCTGGCAGCACCCCTGACGATCGCCCAGCGAGCTTGGAGGATACCGAAACAACGCTCCACATCCTTCCTGCACCCCTCTTGACAGCTTGCAAAGTGTTTTTCCTTTGCACTCCGTGGACGTGGCACTGTTTTGACAAAGGTTGACCAGCGCGGGTAGATGCCGTCAGCTAGGTAGTATGGCCCGTCGTACATACGTCCGTTGACCTCATACGTAACTTTTGGTGCCTTTCCTTGCAGGACATCGTTGAACACTGGGGATTGGGCAAGGACGTTGATGTCATTTTGAGCTCCCGGGACCCCGAAAAAGGCGTGCCAAATCCATGTATCAAAAGATGCCACCGCCTCCAGAATGATACTTTTTGCTCCTTTTCTGTCCCCGTAAGCGCCTTGCCATGCACTTGGACAGTTTTTCCACGTCCAGTGCATACAATCAATGCTTCCAATCATCCCCGGAAAGCCACGCATCTCCGCCTTCTTCAACAGCCGCTCCAAGTCCATGTGTGTAGGTTTGCGGAGGTACTCAGCGGTGTAGATAGATTCGATTGCTCCGCAAAACCTCATCAGGGACTCAAGAATGGTTGATTGCCCCATCCTCGTTATCTCATCCACTTGGTCTGCAGATGCTCCATATGCAAGCATCCGCAAGGCAGCAGTAATTTTTTGCTCAGGCAGTAGACCCATAGCACCAAAAGCATCTTTTTTTTGCACAAAATAAGAATCATGGTTGCAAACAGCAATCATGATTTTGTTGAACAAATGTCGTTCCATTCTAAAACGACGTCTAAAGTACGTATCAGGGAATGCACTATTAGGAACAAAATAATCATCCAAGAGTTCCATACCTCGTCGTTGCCTGCTTCTATCAAGGTTTCCGGAACGGCTGGGCCTGCAGATCTGAGCCGCAGCTTGGATGACTCGACGGGAATGTGAGGCTCTGCCCCTTCTTACTTCGTCATTTCTCATTTGACGCTCCTCATCCTCATCCCTCTCATTTCTTACCCTCTGCTGATTAAAGATTGCTTCAGATTCGTTAAACAATTCTTCCTCTTCCTGATTGTATTCCCACATCATCCTTGAGGAAGAAGAAGACGACATTGAAAGAAAGAAACAGAAACTATGAATAATGATACAAATTTTTGTGAATAAGGAAGCAGAAACTATGAATAACGATAGAGATCTTGAGAATTTTGGTGTGAGATTTGTGAGGATGGATGGTGGATTATATAGAGGATTCAGAAATGATTAGGTTCTGCATAATGCCACGTGGCATGCCGTCATTCGTTACAAATCTGATGGAAATCTATCCTCAAAGATTATGAACGGATTATGACACGTGGCATGCCGTCATTCGTTAAAAATCTGATGGAAATCTATCCTCAAAGATTGTGAACCGATTATGACACGTGGCGCGGCGTGATTGGTTAATAATCTTATCAGAAATCCATCACCAATAATTGTATTATTTTGTATTATTTAATAATACTTCGGATAATGACACGTGGCGCAACGAGAACGATTAAAAATCTTATCCGATATTACAATTAAAATTATTTTGTTTTATTTATAAAAAATAAAAAAAATACTAATATTTTATTGCCTATTGCCAGGGCTATTGAAGTGTAACGGTGGAGATGCAAATTCTATTGCCAGGGCTACTTACTGTTCATTAAGGGCAATTACTGTTCATTAGGTGGATTGAATAGTGTATTGCCAGGGGGGAGGGCTCCAACGCTGGAGTTGCTCTTAGTGTTTATAAGCCCCTCCTCTATCTTCTACGTTTAAGTCAACGGAAGCTTTGATAATCAATCATATTACCATTTTTACTGCTCAAAAAGATGGAAAAAGGAGAGAAAAGATGTTTTTTAGTATGAGCTAGTTTGGAAAATGCTTTTAAATGATTGCAAGTATTTTTAGATAAAAATTGTTTGAAGTGCTTCTTCACTAGTTTCAAAAACTTTTTTTTTTTTTTTTTCTAAAGCGTTTTCAATTATTTAAGGGGTCGTTTAAAAATACTTTTGAAATGACTGAAAACACTTTTATGAAAGTGCTTTTGTAATCAATTCTTAATAAAAATGCAAGTGAATAATGGAAAAAAACACTTTAAGTGTTTCCTGCAAGAAACGTATACTTGGTGCTTCTTCCATCGTGGAAAACCAATTTCACCAAAAATGTTTTCATTCATTTTAAAAGTACTACCAAACAAGTCGTAAAGGGAGAAGCCATATAACTTGTAAAAAATCATAAACACATATATCTTAAAGTTATGTAGAATTAGTTTTTTGGTTGAAACAAGTTTGTGAATTTATTGAAACAAGTTTGACATTTTCGAAAAGTAAATGTGGCATTCTTATCCATAGAAGGTCATGACTCATAAATATCAAAATTAATAACAGAAAATGGAAAATATAACAAAATAAAAACCTAAAACAACAAATTAATATAATTAATCCAAGCTTTTTATTAAAAAAAAAAAAAAGTTTTTTGGTTTCTTCCCCTAATCTCAACATAAAAAAAGAAAAAAACTTATTGCTTTCAAGAATTTCAATGGTAGGTAACCTGTCACCAGAAATTTTTTTAACGAATATAAATTTCAATATGTCTAGTTCATAACCAATTGTTTGTAAAAATCAAAATAAATAAAAAGAAGAATAAGAACATCAAAACCCTGCGCCAATCCATTGAAAAGCGCGCGTGGTCCTGTTATTTCCATTATTTCTTATATTTTGTCATTTTATTCTGTTTTTTACTCCCCCCATTTTATTCCCTCTTTTTTTTTCTTTATTTCAATAAAACAATATTTATTTAAAAAAATGAATAGTTTTCACATAATATTTTTACTGCGGTGTTTTATCTACACACTTACTTTTACCTATTACACACACTCCCTCTCAATTTTAGATTGTCAGATCAAATGAATTGAAAAATAATAATGATAAAAAATTAACAAGGATATGTGAAAAGTAAAAAAAAGTGTGTGAATACTCTCTTATTTTTCTCTTCATACACACCTGGTCATTTTGGTTGGAAAAAAACTGGCGAGATGATTTTAAATAGAAACGTACTGAAGAAAATAAAAACGTGTAAAAATCATTTTTCGGGAATTTTCTCTAGAGCCAAAACTATTGTTATATATAACCACTATGAGGTGACTCAGTGGTTAGGACTAGTTCAAGGCACATATTTCACGCGACACGTCATGGATCCAATTTTTGCTCGAAAATGTTGAATTCTATGAGTCTTTCCAGTCCCGAAAGAGTAGACTGCCTTCGCCACTATCTGATCCCCTTTTAAAAAAAAAATATATATATATATATATATATATATATATATATATATAACCATTGTTATATATCAACACAAACTTTACAAAAGGCAATCATTTATTGGTTATTCTGGGTTCGATTTAGATTCACATAAAAGTTGCAGCTGTTGCTGTTGTCGCATACAAGTGCCTTTTTTTTATTTAATTTAAAAAATAATTTTCCATTTCTTGGCCTATTTTATTTTCCTTAAATGTACATATTCACCCGCACGTATATTACAAGTTAATTCCTTTGTTGCTCTTTCTACCTCCGAAATAAACGGGCTTCTCAGAAAAAAAAGTTTCTGTTTCCTTTCATTTGTCTCCTAAATATCTTTTTACAGCGTGTTTGTTCGATCCCATTGCTCTCTAGAAACTGCTCCTGAATTTTATGGGCAGTTTTTAGTTACTGGTGCAGGAGAACATACAAGCTTCTTCCTGTTTCTTCAAGCCCAGGTGCATATCATTTCTTCATTTTATTTTTCCCTTTTTTTTCCTTTGGTTTTTAATCCAATTTTTCAAATTCTATTGGATTAAAAACTGAATGAGAAATTGGGATGTGTTGGGAAAAGTGCAGCAACAAAAACCCATAATTTGTTTTTGTGATTTTGTGTTTTTTTTTTGGTTGAAGATGGGACCGATTGGTAGAGCTCTGGTTTTTTGTTGTGGAAACAGGGCAGTGATTTGGGGTGGAGGAGAATTCAGAACCAGAGGTGTGAGATAGAAGACGATTTCGAAGGCCTTGGCTTTACTGGAATTCAGGGGATTTTAGAAGATTTTTTGAATTTATTTGACGTGGTTGGAAGAAATGATGACTGTTTTGGATCAAAACTTCAATTTTTGATCTGGTTTTTGCGGGAAAGAAGAGGAGAATTTCTTCAATCGTTGGCGTTAGAATTAGCTTGTGGAGGACAGAGAGAGAAAGAGGGGGGATATTTTTGTAACTTACTGTAATGGAGGCAGAGGCGGCCTCGGCTGAGCAGCCGCAGGCGGCGGCGCAGCCAACCTTACCCCGGAAGAAGATGACGAAGCAGTTAACAGGAAAGCGCGATGATACGCCTTTGCATTCCGGAGCGAGGTCAGGAAACATGGCCGTGGTGATGGATATCCTTGAAAATACAGAAGAGGGTGCGTTGAAGGAGTTATTGACAAAGCAGAACTCATCTGATGAAACAGCACTATATGTTGCTGCAGAATATGGTTATGTTGATTTGGTCAGGGAGATGATCAAGTGCTACGATCTCTCTGACGCCGGAATCAAAGCGAGAAACGGGTTTGATGCGTTCCACATTGCTGCCAAACAAGGGGATATGGGTATGTCTCTGGTCTACCATGAGACCCTTCGGTTATTTTTTTCATTTTTCGTGTTATGTTGTTTTCGGTGGCAGATTAATGTTTTGGGTTTTTTGCAGATGTGTTGAATGTGCTTATGGAGGCTCATCCGGAATTGACCATGACGGTGGATCTATCAAACACCACGGCTTTGCACACAGCTGCTGCGCAAGGGCATATCGAGGTGGTGAGCTTTCTGTTGGAAGCAGGAAGCAGCCTGGCAACCATTGCTAAAAGCAATGGCAAGACCGCGCTGCATTCTGCGGCGAGAAATGGTCATTTGGAGGTTCTGAAAGCGCTTTTGGACAAGGAGCCTGGTATCACAACACGTGTGGATAAGAAGGGGCAAACGGCACTTCACATGGCGGCTAAGGGGCAGAATCTTGAGGTGGTGGAGCAGTTGATTAACGCAGATCCTTCTTTGATAAACATGGCGGATAACAAAGACAATACCGCATTGCATATAGCTACTCGGAAGGGTAGAGGGGAGGTAAACTGACCTTTTCCCTGACCACTATGAGTTTTCATGTTTTATTAGTTGAGTAGAATGCATCATAGCAATAATGATTTGCTTTCAACAAAATTCTTCACATTCTATGCCTATAGCATTGTAGCCTATAGCGTATGTTATGTTCGGATGCTCTCATCTGCCGGATTTTATGCATTGCTATAGCGCAATGGACCGCTAGATCTCGATCTTCTGGAAAAATAGTAGTCTTGTATAAGCTTGTTTTGTAAATTGGGCATCTTAGTCGCTTTTTTTTGGTGCATTTCCGGGTTGTCTCCCCACAATGTTACAAATTCTACCTTTGTTAGGTTTTATAGGTACGCTTCTTTTACCTTTGATTGGCTCATCGGATGAATTTATGACCCCTTTTACCAAATTACAGAGAGATTGTATGTTTCAATCTTACGAGCATAATGCCGGTTATATGTGTGCAGATTGTGAAGATACTACTCGAACACAGTGAAACCAACACAAAGGCAGTAAACAAGTCTGCAGAAACTGCCCTTGACACTGCCGAGAAAACTGGGAACTCGGACATTAAAGCTTTTCTCCAAGAGCGTGGTGTCCAGAGTGCTAAAGAAATCAAGCCACAAGCAAGAAACCCAGCTCGAGAGCTGAAACAAACAGTGAGTGACATCAAGCACGAAGTCCACCACCAGCTAGAACACACTCGCCAAACCAGAAGACGCGTCCAAGGCATTGCCAAACGCCTTCACAAAATGCACTCGGAAGGCCTCAACAATGCCATAAACTCAAACACTGTCGTGGCTGTCCTCATTGCCACGGTCACCTTTGCGGCAATTTTCCAAATCCCTGGCCAATACGTTGACGACCCTGAAGACATTCCCAAGGGGCAGTCACTTGGCGAGGCAAACATTGCTCCCAAACTCGCCTTCATAATCTTCTTCATCTTCGACTCCATTGCGCTTTTCATTTCTCTTGCTGTCGTGGTGGTGCAAACTTCAGTGGTGGTAATCGAGAGCAAGGCGAAGAAGCAGATGATGGCGATCATCAACAAGCTGATGTGGTTGGCTTGCGTGCTTGTTTCCGTGGCATTTTTGGCGCTCTCTTTCGTTGTGGTGGGTGAACAGAAGTGGCTAGCAATTGGAGTAACAATCATAGGAACTGTAATTATGGCTGCAACTTTGGGGACTATGTGTTTCTGGGTAGTTAGGCATCGGATTGAGGCGAAAAACATGAGGAGCATTCAGAGAACATCGTTGGACAGCAGATCGCGGTCGTGGTCGTTGTCTGCAGTAATGTCTGAATCTGAGCTCCTCAACAATGACTATAAGAAAATGTATGCAATCTGAAACTACTTCCACACACACCTGCCACATTTTTTGGGTTCTTGGTTTTCCAGCATTGGGCCCAACAGGTGTAACTATTATATAGTTAACTTCAAAAATGCATATTCTCGAAGGAGTTGATCATTTTTTTTTTTTTTTTGGAACTGTTATTACCATTCCAAAATCTCATTCTGCGTTGTATTTTTCTTTCTAAGTATAGAAAATTTGGAGTTTAAAATGAGAATGTTGAGTGCTAATAATGATTCTTTTTTTTTCTCCTTCAGAAGTTTTTGGGTTTTTGGTCAATTACATCATATAAAAATAGAAATAGAGATGACAATTCAAACCGTTAAACTCGATAATCGTGGATAATGTTTGAATGGAATGGATTTGGGTATGAAAATCGGTTATATTACGAATATGGTTTCAGATGTTGTTATAGGGGTTTCCGATCTGTATCATTCTTTAAATCCGATTCGAATAATACAATTATATTCACCGAATTCATTACCTTGAGAATTACAAAAGTTGCCTTTTTGTGGGAAAGTTCAAAAGTTTTGAATTAAAACCATTGAGAACTCAATGGTGCTTATGGGAGAGATCAAACATCACCAACATCACCAATGTATCTATTATATTATAATGCATCAACTGAATATATATTTTTGGTATTAACGAAAATGAGTTCCGTTAACTGATGAGAAATTTGTTACCCGGTGGGTATAGTTATGGATAATCCTCGATGGTTAATTTGCGGTTATTAATATGGTTAATTTTTGTGGTGATTGGGATTGATATAGTATTTTAGTCCCCAAATTGAATTGTTGCCACCCCTACATAGGAACAATGTAACCACCACCCCCAGTGACTAGGGACAAATTTCAAACCCGTATTTCACACAGCACGTTCTGAGTTCGACTCCTAGCGCTAATGAATCATATAATGGTGGTTAGGGGAGACTAAAATACCTTTATGAGTCTTCCCCTCCCAAAAAAAATAGATTGGCATGACGAAGTCACCCACTGATCTCTTTTTAATTTTTTTTTTAAAATAAATAAAAAAAAAAGGAACAATGTGTCTAAAGTAAGAGAATATTGGCATTCACGAATTTGACAAGAGGGGGCAATTCTAGTGAGACAATACATTTAATGTACCCGTTATATATATTATCGTGCTGAGTTTACTATTTAGACATGTGATGATAATAATTATTAAGAATTAAAATATGTCGATGTTTAAACAATTTAACTACTCCAACGTTTAGAATATGCTTTATTGATTACAGTGTTAATCACATTTCAAGTGAGGGATGACAATTCTAACCGTTAAACTTGATAACCATGGATAACCACCTGAATGGATTGGATTTGGATATGAAAATTCGGGTATGGTATGGATATGGGGAAAAACCGTGAACTTTATTCGGTTATAGTTTTGGATATGGTTATAGGGGTCCCCAATCCGTGTTCGTCCCCGAATCCCACCCGAATATACATATATATATATATATATATTTGATATATAATATAATTTTATTCAATTTACTGAACTCTCCCTATACTAATTCATTATGCATGCATCAAACCCTATACTATCTTTATTATGCACCAAACATCATGCATGGGGCATACCAACAACCTCATAAATTCAATACTCTTATTGTTACACTCAACCAAATTAATTCATTGAATCATTTTATATATCAATTATCAAATATTACAAGTTTATCAGATCCATCTCTTTTCAAGAGTCTCACTGTCAAGAAATTTGTGCATATTATAATGAACAACTTCAAATATATTGTTAGTTTTTTGTAATTGGATGTTGCTATTTAATGACGGAATTAGCATCTACTAAAATTTATAATGCGTCAATTGGATAATTTTTTTTTTTTTTTTAAGATGGATATAACCGATAATCGATTGAAAATCCGTTACCCGGTAGATATGGTTATGGATAATCCCCTATGATTAATTTGCGGTTATGGATATGGTTAATTTTCATGATTATGGGGATGAATATAATATTTCCGTCCCCAAACCGAACCGTTGCCATCCCTAAGGATGATTTTCTACCATCCTAATCTCTCTACCTTTCCATACCCTCCTATTTGAACAGTCACGGTTAAGCCACGTCAACATTTTATATTGATTTTCTTTTTTATAGAGATAATAAAACAAAAAACAATGTGTGAGAGGAGGAGATAGAAGAGGATGAGAATATGAGGGTAGAGAATCCTCCTCCCACATTTCATGTGAAATTTGTGATTCACGTTTATTCCAAGTATAAAGGTTGGTGTCACTTTTATAAGATGACACAATGGTGGAGCCAATGTGCGGCAATGTGTCACATATAGTCTGCATAGTAAGATATTGTCCGCTTTGGACCACGCTCTCACGGATTTGTTCTTGGCTTACACCTAAAACGCGTATCATTATAGGGAGGTTGTCATGTACATATAAAGCACATCACCTCCTTTTCCCCAGGCGATGTGGAATCTTACAATCCACCCACCTTAGGGACCCGACATCCTTGTCGGTACACTTTCGGCGGGGGAGTAGCTTTGATACCAAATTGTCACATCCAATCCACATAGTAAGATATTGTCCACTTTGGGCCACGCTCTCACAGATTTGTTATTGGGCTTACACCCAAAACACGTCTCACTACAGGGAGGTGGGCATGTACATATAAGGCACATCACCTCCTCTTCCCTGGGTGATGTGAGATCTTACACAATGGCTGTTACCTACCCCAATAACATATAAAATCCTTATTTTGAAATTTGGTTTGACGCTTATACTAGCTAAGATAAATGAAATAAGGAGACCTTTAATCAATATATTTTAAATTGACACAAACCAAAACTACGTCATTTGTGTTCTGTTTTACTTAAAAAAAGAGAGAGTTTAGCATGCTAATTCTCAAATAAGCTGAAGACTTATCAAATACGCAAACACCTTCTCCACTCAAACTTCATATCTCCTAATTCAAAGCTTCTCCAGTATTCAGGTTCCGTCAAACACCTTCATTGCACGTAGTTGTATCACGGAATCCCAATCATATCAGTATTTTTATCATCTTGGGTTCATTGGGATTTTTATGATTATTGTGTTGAGTGATTGATATGAACTAACTTTTATGAAAAAAAAAAAATACAATTACCAATGTGATCAGTAAACGCAATTTTACGGTACGTTCAACCCTAGACAGAGACACAAACACTTTGATGCATGATTGAGAAATATTAGGAACCACATGATAATGCAAGTAGTCATTTGTCGAGGCGGCTGCCAAAATGGACCCCTCTATTGTCCCCCAGTTGCAAATAGGGGACAGTGGGATATTCTGTTGCAGGATGGTCCTCTAAATTCTTTTATTTATTTTCCTTTTCCGGATACCAAAAGAAACGAATATTATACAACATGGGCCTTCTAATGGGCTTCAAGCCCAATTCACAAAGACGCCCAATAGAATCCAGATTCTCCTGAGAAACGGATATTTTCCGGGAAGCCCAATGAAAACCCGTTTTGTGAGAAACGGGTATACGAGATCATTCGGGTCGAAACGTCGAACCAGAAGAATAACACAAGCAAAGGGCCTCTCTCTCTCGTCGACTCAGAGACGGTGATATGGACGACGAATTGCTGGAACTGCAGAGGCAATTCGAGTTCGCACAGCAGGCGAAATCGAGCATCAGATTATCCGATCGAAACGTCGTCGAATTGGTCCAGAAGCTTCAGGAGCTGCATATCATCGACTTCGAGCTTCTCCACACCGTTACCGGCAAAGAATACATTACTCCCGTAAACCTCTCTCTCTCTCTCTCTCTCTCTCTCTCTATCTCTCTCTATCTCTTTCTGTTTGTTTCTCGAGAAAATAGACGAGAAATCATCTAAAGAAACTTTCTTTACTTTTCTTATTTCGGTCATCGTACACGGCATTTCGGTTTGAATTTCATCGCAATTCAAATTAATATTGTGTTTAATTATTAATTATCGTGTTATTGTTATTATTTTATTCGATACGATATTTGCATTTGTAATTTGAGTACTGAGTGTGGTTTTTGGCTTAAAGATTTGAATTTGATGATGGTGGTGGTGTGGTAATGATAGGATCAATTGAGGAATGAGATATCGGTGGAGGTCAGTAAACTAGGGCGTGTTTCGTTGATTGACCTGGCGGACGCTACCGGAGTTGATTTGTATCATGTTGAGAAGCAAGCTCAACATGTTGTTTCGGATGATCTGGGGCTTATGTTGATTCAAGGGGAAATAATATCGCAGTCTTATTGGGATTCTGTCGCCGAAGAAGTCAATGACAGGCTTCAAGAGTGTAGCCAAATCGCTCTGGCAGAACTTGCCGCGCAGTTGCATGTCAGTTCGGAAATGGTGGCATCTGTGTTGGAGCCCCGCCTTGGGACTTTGGTAACTACTTTCCCTGGTTTTGAGTGATTTTGGAATTGAGGAAAGGAAAATTATGATATGGGTTGTTCTCTTGATTCAGGTGAAAGGTAGGCTTGAAGGTGGGCAATTGTATACACCTGCATATGTTGCACGGGTTACTGCTATGGTTCGTGGTGCTGCCAGAGGTATCGCAGTTCCCACAAACTTATCATTGTTGTGGAGTTCCTTACAGCAGTTGCTGCAAGAGATGGATGGAGGGAGTGGAGTGGCTGTAGAAGGTTCTTTTTTCCAGTCCCTATTTAATGGGCTTGTAAAGGAAGGACAGCTTCTTGGATCACTTCGTGCAGGAGTTCATTGGACACCTAATGTATGTGTCATATTCTTGTTTCATTTGGTTTTGGTGCTTCGATTTCATTGCATATGAAGACTGGAGTAAAAACTGCATACTCTGATTAACATCGACTTCTGTAATGTTCCAGAACAAACTTGCAGAACCATTAGCTTTGTTATTACAGAATCACTTCCCATAGACTTTTTGGCTTTCTATCAAAGAAACATATTTTCTTTAAAGCTGACTATATGTCTACATTATTTGTAAATTTCGTACAGGTCTTTGCCATTGCTCAAAAGGAATCAATTGATTCTTTCTTTTCACAGGTATGAAGCCCTTTTCTCCCTCCTATTTGTAAAAACGTGGTGTCCAAAAACCTTCAGATGCTTCCTGAACTTCAAATTTAACATGTACTCCTAATTGCATGCTCAGTTATATGTTTTAGTTTCAGCCTCTGATTTGGCCTTTTACTTTTCTTTTCAACGAGTGTAGTATGTGGCATTTAGCACTATTTTTGTATGTGTAGAGTGTCAAGATTACTGGTAGCTTCTCAGTTCAAGGCTTGGACCTTTTCAATGAATTTGTGGTTTTGTGGTTACATAATTTTCTGGGAAACCAAAGTTCAATACATTTTGTGTGATTTCGGCCATTTCTTTTTGGTTTGAAATAGGGAAGAACATTGTTAGATGTTGATGATTCTTTCTTCTGACTTGTTCTTCAATTTCCTGCAGAATTCTTTCATTAACTATGATGTTCTGCACAAACTTAGAATTCCTCAGCCTATTCAGTTCTTGCAGGTATCTAATTGCTTTCATGTTGACGTTCTGATTTTGGAGCTTATAGGGTTTATATGTGAAGTCATTGCTTATTTCTCTTATTTTTTATGTAATTAAAATTTGTGGTTATGCACTTGAATTTAGTCCAGATATCCAGAAGGCATACCTTTGGTTACTACATTTGTTCACCCCTCAATGATTGAGATGCTTGATGCTGCTATGGAAGATGCTCTCGAACGTGATAGCTGGTAAACTTCTCTACTATTTTTATGAATACTTTACTTTTATATATGAGTTAATTTCGTCACCTCTTAAAACCTTAGTACGAAAATTTATCACTTGACACTGTACCTTTTCCGTTTCTTACTCTTTGTGCCTCTAATTAGATAGCTTTCATGGGTGGGCAAAGTGGCCATCTTATTGTAGTGATAGTGCTGTTTCTTTTCTTTTGGGTTTGGAATTTTTTAGCTGAAGGCCTTTTAATCTGTTGTTTCACTGAAATCCTTTTAATTGAAACAGTACTTAAATTCATCAAGATGTTTTTCGTGGATTAGATAGATATAGAAAGCTGTTTTAACAATGTTCTTGGATGTGTTTCCATTATACTGTTATGTTAAGGTAGGCATTACATTTTTATTTCCTGATATGATTGGATGGAGCAATGCAGGATCGATTCTCTTTCTATACTGCCGATGTCCTTTGGGTCTCAAGATGCATCTAAACTTTTGTCCCTTTGCCCTTCCATTCAGCAGGGTCTCAAGGTGCCTTTCTGATATCAAGCCTGCTCTTCTATTCATACACTTGATCTGTTAAACTCTTATGTGCCTCATCTTTTGCAGTCTGATAAAGCAATACTATTCGGGGACTCGTATGTGTTTAGCAGTGGCTTTATCAAGGTATGTCCATTGAAGTATATTATAAAACTAGTTACTTTTAGGATCCAGGTCCCTGATAGGTATTTTTATTATCTAAGGTCTAATGGCTAAAACTCTTAAGTTGAGTCCAAGTAGGAAAGTAAAATGCTGACATATATTGCATACCCAAAAACAACAAAAGTTACAAACATGGCATTGACAATTTTGCTATTCATAAAATCTATTCTGTTTTTCAGAAGCATGTTGTTTATTTGAGATCTATTGATCAAGACTATGATGATTATTGGATTTTACGAATGACAAATTTACAATACAGAAAATCTATTGTGCATTTTATTTATCCAGAAAAATTTTCTGACTAGGGGCATCAGGCCAATTAAATATGATTTTAATCACAAGTTTGCACATTTGCACCTGGTGTTTTCACTTAAACTGAATTACTTGTGAACCATCAGCCATAAATCTCTTATACCCTCCCTGTACATTTACAATTTCTTGCCTGAAAAGTGATTATCGTTAGAAATATAAATGAGCTTACTTTGCCAAAAAATGAGCAAGAACCTGGTTTTTATGTTTGCTGTAGAAGTAAAACTGTGGGACTCGTGGACTTTCTGACTTCTAGAGGTCTTCGTTGTGACTTTAAGCATTTCTACACCTCTTTTTGGTTTATGAATTCTGATGCTTTGAGTATATGTCCTCATGGCAGGATGTGTATGATCTCCTAGAGAAAGAAATGGAAACCTTTAGTGTTTCAGTTCCTTCCAGTACTGTGGTGTCAGATGATTTGCATGAGACAAAAATTGGTCATGACACAAGCAGGTCGACTGCGTCAAATGAAACTGTTAGTGACAGCAGCAGTAATAAACAGGCAACAGAGAAAGGATCAAAAAAGAAAAAAGGTAGAGGGGCTGGGAACATGATGACAGGGCCAGCTGAGAGTGAGCTGGACAACCAGGACAGTGTTCCTACGAAATCTAAGAAAAACCAAAGGAAAGGCAAGAATATCTCTTCCGGGCAGGCCGCAGAGTCAAAAGCAGCTGCTAAATTGGTGAAAATAAAAGAGGAAAATCTCAACGTCCCTTCAGAAGATTGGGTAATGAATAAGATTACAGCGCTAGTACCTGATTTTGAAGAACAAGGTCTGTTGATTCTGACTTCAGCTACTTTGTTCATTTAATCATTGAGACCTAATGCCATGAGTTTCGAACCCAGTGTTGATAGAAGCAGTGGACTAATTTGATAGGTCTTGACGGTCCCCAAACAATTCTTGGACCTTTGGCACACTATTTGAGGCCTAAGTTAATCAACTCCTGGAAGGAGAGAAGAAAGGCATTGTTTACAGAAAATGCGGAGAGAATGAAGAACTTGCTTGATAATTTGCAAAAGAAACTTGATGAGGTAATAAACTCCTGCAAGGCTGCAACGACTATATTTTTTGTTCAATTCCTTATGGGTATTCTCTTGGAGTATAAGAGGCATCTTTTAGTAAGGTGCTTTTTGGAACCTTTTAATTTAGAATCTTCCATGTGCTAAACTGCCTTTTCTTCCGTGCAGTCTTTCTTAAATATGCAGCTTTATGAAAAGGCTTTAGATTTGTTTGAAGATGACCAATCAACCTCAGTAAGTTTTCCCTCTAGTGATGCGTATTAAATGGTTTCAGTTGGTGATACAATGGACTAAAGAAGGCTCATCTATGAATTATGATGGACAGGTCATTTTTCACCGGCATCTGTTAAGAACAACAGCTACTACCATTGCCGATATACTTCTTCACAATTTGGTAGCTTTTTTTTCATTGTGATCTTGTCATCTTCATGGTCACAATATGTACATGTATACCCATATTAAATGGTCACCATATGCATGTAGCTGAGCTGTTTCACGGATTTTAAATGATGGACACCTATGATGTAGGACATGCACAACAAATTGAAGAATGGAGTCGAAGAAGTTGCCGAGCCTCAAATTTCAGAATCTATTTCCCTCAATGCGGGAGAGAGAACTTCCATTGTAGGAAATAATCTACTACCTGATGTGAATTTTGACATTTCCAGAGAGTAGTTTGTCATTTTCTTTCATAAATATGGAACCTGTCAATCACGTTATGCAATAAAAAAAGTCAAGGTAAGCAAAAGTTTTATGGTCTTTTGGTTTTTTGCAGGCCAAGAATTTTCCTGGATCTCTTTCAATCAAGGCTCTTGCTGTGGTTGAAGCATTGGAAGGAAAGGTCAGTTCTTATTTGGTAGAAACACGTTGATTTCTTGTTTCTTGGACCTATCTGGATCGATTAATTACAAATCTTGTGCTGATTTTTCAGTTTAATGTTGGGTATATAATTATTTATTTCTATTTTATTGATAGATATTCCTTTATTAAGTGATTTTCATTTTTCTTAACTATTTTAGGTTGCATCCTTAGTGGATTCAGTACTTTGTTTCTGATTTCTAAACTCTTCTGGTTCTGTAGAATTTGTATTCATTTTATTATTATTTTGTATGTAAGTTAAGCACTCAACACCAGTTCAGTTTATAGATTGATATCTTAGAGTCTGTTTCCATTTCTTTGTATGCAATGTTCAAGGAAGAGCTGATTATTTCTATCTCTGAAGGTTACCCATTATTAAATGAGTTGAAGGCTCGGAATGTTATTTTTTGCGGAAAGTTTTTGTTTAGTTGCAATTATTATAATTTGTATCTTTTCTTATCTGCCTGATACATCTTATATACTTTTGATGAAATCAAGACTTTGTATGTATTAAACTGTTACTCAACTCCGTCAACTTACCACAATGACTTCACATGTTGAATGTTCTACATGGCAGCGGGTGGAAACATTCATGACTGCTCTAAGAGATATTGCAGAAGAGAGGTATTTGCATGCTTATTTATTTGTCTTTGTGATGGGTTCGTTGAAGCACTTATTTTTCTCTGAAGCTAATATAAACATTTGGGTTTAAATTTTCTAGCGGCTTGCTCTTGAAAAAGCTTGACAAGAAACTGGAAAGAACGCTTCTGCATTCATATCAGAAGGTTTTGCTCTTGTATAAGGAATTGTCAAATCTATAATCCACAAATAGCTAGATGTGTAACTTGATCATATGGAGATGAAAATTACCTTTTACAGTTTTCTTCTATCTGTATCATTTTCAGGATTTGGTGTCTCAAGTTTCTGCTGAGACAGATCCAGTTCCTCTTTTGCCAAAAGTTGTTTCCCTGATTTACGTTCAGGTTTGTTAATTTTTGTTGCTACCAGATTCAGTACAATACATGCATTCATGCTTTGTGTTTCTTGTCCAGTTTAGTAACATGAATTTTCATATGTAGGTTCACCATAAAGCACTTCAAGCACCTGGAAGGGCCATCGCTGTTGCTGTTTCACGGCTGAAGGTACGCTTTTTATTTTTGAAGGGAGTTTCACTGCTAAATTCTCCTACAAGTTGTACATATTTGCAGTATGTCTAGCCAAGATGATTATCCTAGCAGTATAGTATATTACTATATATCTCCGTTCTTTTCAATAAATTATAATATTTGATCCCGTTAACAACTGGGAGAAAAAGAAAGAGACAAGATATGGTGGTTAATTTTGGATTTTATTTATTTTGGTGTTGTGATTTGCCACACAAGATCTGTTGAGTAGTATGTTCCAACATTCAAGTCACCATAGAAACTAAACTTTTTTAAAGTGAACTTAAGGAACTGAAAGCAAGGAAGTGTTCCCTTACTAGAAGAGTTCCTACGATTAATTTTTTTTCATTTGAATAAAAGGGTACAGTGGTAAACATAAAGAGTCTTCCTGCCCTTTTTTCTCGTACATCCGATTAAAGGAAACTTCCTATCTTCTCTCTTAAACAAAAGACATCACATCTCCCTATCCTGCCTTAGTTTCGTCAATAGAAATCATCATCTCATTTCTTTTCCGTATTGAATGCCCAATGAATGTATAAGGACACATTAATTGCTCTGCTAATTGCTTCAGAGAGAACGTTGCTGGTACTTCGCTATTACTGAGCTCCAACGGTGCTCTGGCTCCCTGTATTTGTGTGCATATTGTTTCCAGTATTCTGTTCCTAATAACAACACAACTTTTTTTCAGGATAAACTGGATGAATCAGCCTTCAAGATCTTGACAGATTATCAAACTACAACAGTGACCCTGTTAACGTTAATATCTGGTGCAAGTGGAGAGGTGAGTAGTTATTTTGCAGTTTTCTAGTCAGATACTTGGTGTATGCAATGATAACAATTGATCCATAAATTTTCATCCCTGAGCCAATATTTTATAGCACTTAAAAGTTTTTCTTCAAGGGGAAGTGGCCCTCTACCACAGTGGTGGAGAGGAGTGTTGCCCTTGCACCACGGCATGAGTTTGAACCTCGTCAGCTCCCTAATCTAACAAATCTATTGTTTGACAAAAAAAAAATCTTCAAGGAGTTCATAAATAGTTGAAGTCTTAGTTAATCTTATGCTAGTCGTCGGACTCATTACTTAATTTAATGTACGCAATCTCTGTTTGCATCAGGAAGAAGATTGTTCATCTGATAGAATTTTGAGCAAAAGGGAGCTTTTGGAGACTCAAATGCCTACACTCAAAGGCCTGGTCTTACGCACCTCACAATCCTGACTCTGACGTGAAATCTTGTTTCCGAAAGTGAAATGAACCTCTGAAAACATAGTGGAATGCTTCAAATTAGAGATTAGCGTTCATATGTTAGTGTTTAAATATCATTACTACATCTATATCTTGTAAAAAAGAAAGATTATTAAGGAAGGCTTAGAAATTAGTAGATCCCTTGTGGGGGTCAGTCTTGAATTTGGTATGGATGCTGGTTGAGTTTTGGTATGATTTAACATTAAAGAACTGAGAAATTTTATGTTCTGAATACACTTGGCACGCCCGGACCGGGCTTTGGTGGAAAGTAACCCCACATCATGGGAGAGATTTTTCAATGTTTTCGGAACACAAGGTGATACACTACATGTTATTATACAAGTAATGAGGCACTTATGTTAAAAACTTAACAACTTACAAAATAAAATTTCTCCTTACTTATACAATAACACGTGATGTACTATTTGTGTTTCGAATACACTTTGTGTTGTGTTGAGAATATTTAAAATTATGATGAACTTTTTGTAATTCATTTCTTACTAATTTAGTCGCAATCGATTGCAACTTGACAATCCATCACCCAAACAAAGATTAGAAAACAAATGAAAGGGCCAATGGTAATATAAGACTGTTTTTTATATTATTGGTTGAGGAAATTAAATAATAGTGCATAGCAACATAGCACGAAACAAGGTGTAGAAAATAAATTTAATCATTGCAATAATAAATATGTAGTGGGTAACTTCAACAAGAAGGCATAGTAAATATTCATCTTTTTAGCATAAATACGGTATTCATTAATAATATAGACTAAGAATGCAACGTCCAGAAGAGATTAAGAATGTAATTTGGTTTAAAAGAACATATCACTCATGGTCATTGTCACATCCCGGCCTGGGACGGATCACTTCCCGGGCCCGCTCCACCACCGTTGCACGATATTGTCCGCTTTGGGCTTACCATTCCCTCACGGTTTTGTTTTTTTGGGAACTCACGAGCAACTTCCCAGTGGGTCACCCATCATGGGATTGCTCTAGCCTTCTTCTCGCTTAACTTCGGAGTTCCTACGGAACCCGAAGCCAGTGAGCTCCCAAAAGGCCTCGTGCTAGGTAGGGATGAGAATATACATATAAGGATCACGCCCCTGGGCAATGTGGGATGTCACAATCCACCCCCTTAGGGGCCCGACGTCCTCGTCGGCACACATGTGACCAGGGTTAGGCTCTGATACCAATTTGTCACATCCCGACCCGGGGCGGATCACTTCCCGGGCCCGCTCCACCACCGTTGCACGATATTGTCCGCTTTGGGCTTACCATTCCCTCACGGTTTTGTTTTTTTGGGAACTCACGAGCAACTTCCCAGTGGGTCACCCATCATGGGATTGCTCTAGCCTTCTTCTCGCTTAACTTCGGAGTTCCTACGGAACCCGAAGCCAGTGAGCTCCCAAAAGGCCTCGTGCTAGGTAGGGATGGGAATATACATATAAGGATCACGCCCCTGGGCAATGTGGGATGTCACAGTCATCCCACTTCATGCTAAATAAAATACGTATATGTTTTGGGGTGGCAAGATTCAGAGTTTTCATTTGATAATGGATGAAAGTAGCTTTTGCATTTATTTTGGTTGAGGCTTTGACATTTTTTGTTGTTGAAGTTTGAATTGAGATTGATAGTGATGTATCTAATTGAATTTTAACTTGTGTTGACGTGATTTGATTTAAATTTAAAAAAAATCTATAAATATAAAGTAGAATTGAGTTTGATAAATAAAAAGGAAAATAATGAAAAAATGTTTTAAAACTTTGAATCTTAACTAAAGACATTTTAATAACTTTATTTAATGGTTAGGACAAAAAATAAAAACTAAAATAAAATATTAAAAAAAACACAAATTAATCAATCGTGGGTCCCCACTTGGCTGGCTGGCTACTTATAGCCATGCATGCCAAAAATTGGGTTGTTGCCCTCGGAACCAAATCCCCTCCTGAGCATGGGGACCGAAGTCTGCTGAGCAGCCCATCTAGGCCCTTGAAATTTAATCCAACGACTGTAATTATTATAACTTTTAGAGGAGCCCCTTGTTGTAGCTGTTGGATCAAATTTCAAGGGCCCAAATGGGCTGCTCAGCTGGCTCTCGTCCCCATGCTTAGGAGGGGATCCGGTTTCGTTGCCCTCCTTTCATTGAAGTGCAACCCATTTTAATTAAGTTGGTTTTGGTTTGAAGAACCCTTATCATTAAAATTCTCTAAATAAAATCGGGCAAAGAGCCTAACCTGAGTTGGTTGACCATCCAATCTGTCCCTGAATTTTGTAGACTGGGGCATAAGGTCATGAACAATACTTGGCTACAACTTGGCCAATTCACAGAACATCTTATTTATAATTGAAACTGTTATAACGATAAGCATGATATTTTGTGAAAAAGTCGAAAGCGTTTTTGAGAAAAATTCCTTCATAACCTTGAGCAGCCAAGTATTATTTTAAAGTCAATTAACTTATTGTTGCCGTTGGTCAAGAAAAGCTGCCTACTTTATGGACGGACTATTTATGAAAAACACAACTTTTGTGGAGCAAAAGATGGCTTCAGAGATCAAAATTGAAGTGATCCACAAGGAAACAATTAAACCACTCTCTCCAACTCCTGACCACCTTAGAAGCTTGAGCCTCTCTGTTTTTTTTTATCAGTATCAATCTCAAATTTATTTCCCACTACTTTTCTTCTATCCCAACAACAATAACAGCAACAACGGCGAGGTCGAAAATATCGATCATCGTTCTTTGTTTGCCAAAAGATCCAGCCTTCTAAAGAAATCACTGGCTGAAGCCCTCACTCGATTCTACCCCTTCGCCGGAGAATTCAAATACAATGTTAGGTCAACTGTCCCGTATCGAAGATTTTGGAAAACCCCGATTTTTTGAGATCCTAAAGCAGTTGCTTCCGACTGATTGTATGTCCACACAAGCAGAGACAGGATATCTTGTGCTAGTCCCAGCCAACTTATTTGAATGTGGCGGATTGGCAATCGAGGTCAGCATTTACCATAAAGCCGCCGATGCTGTTACAGCCATCACATTCATCAAATGCTGGGCTGCACTGGCTCTTGGCTCGGCAAGTAGTACTGCTGATCACCATGTACTGCTTCCTGAGGAATTCGGTGTTGCAGCTTGTCTTTCCCCATCCCTTGATTCCTTCAACTCACCTGGAGCTCATGTGACATTTCGTACGGAGAAACGCACAACGAGGAGGTTTGTGTTTGATGCTTCGAAAATTTCTGCTCTCAAGTCTAGGGCTGCTAGCACTGCGGTGCCAAACCCAACGTGTGTTGAAGTAGTCTCAGCAGTCATTTGAAAAGGCCTAATACAAGCATCAAGATCGAAGTTCGGTTTATGAAGCCATCCATGAGGTGTGCACCGTTGAACATGCGCAAAAGATGGGGGCAGGCCGTGACAGAAAATATACGGGGGAATTTCGTGTGGTACGCTGCAGCATTGACGACAGCAGAGAGCAAAGTAGATCTCGAGAGCTTGTAAACTCAGGAAACCGGTTGAGGAATATAAGGAAAAGCATCCAAATGGAGTCAGTGGTGAGGAAGTATTTCAAACCATCAAGGTGTCTGCGGGTCTTTGGATGAGGAGAGAAGTATAAATCTATAATTGCAGCAGCTGGTGCAGGTTTCCTTTGTATGAAACCAATTTCGGATGGGGAAATCCGTCATGGGTGACCTCTCAACCAATCAATGGTATATTTTGTTTGAGTGACACAATAGATGGTGATGGCATAGAAGCGTCCTTGTCATTGAAAGAAGATGTCATGGTCATGATCGAAAGCAGCGAGGACCTGCTCCCGTATGCTTCTCTGAATCCGACTGTCATTTGATTATTATCACCCTCATTCATCATCATCGTTAATTCGTTTTGATGCTTGTACCTTGTGTGTGTGTGTTTCTTCCCCACCTTCTTCTTGTTGTGTTGTTTTTGAACAAGACTGTTGGTGTATTTTCAAAAGAACAAGCAGATGTAACAAGTCGCAGGCAACCAGTTATCAAGCCACTTCGAACCTTGACAGAACAACTTCCTCCCTTCCAACAAACTATCCAAGCCCAAGGATGGACGAAATCCTCTTGACGCAGTCTCGTCGACAAAAGTATTTCGCCTTGAGAACCCTAGCCTGAAAATCCTCCGGATTATTCCATAACCAGGCACATTGTTCTGATAGTAGTGCATCGTTAAACTCCTCCGAATCCCAGAATCTCAAAACGCAGCTTAGGATCACCGAACGTTAAGAGGTTACACACAGCAGCCGACAAATCAGTTACATCTCCCTCAGTCATAAGAGTGTGTTTGATTACATTTCAATTTCTAGTTTTCTAAAAAATAAAAACTGAGAACCAAAATCAAGCCAAATTTTGAAAACTCAAGCTATTGAAATTGAAAATAAAATAGTTATCGAACTGGCTCTAAATATCCTTTTTTTTAGGGGTGAAGTGTGGTTTAACCCTCTGAACTATTACTCTAATTGAAATTGAACCCCCTGAATTATTATTATTATTTTTTGTAAATTAACCCCCTGAACCATTTAAAATTAACCAATTAACCCCTTGTTGTTAGATTTCGTCCACCATTCCGTCAAATTCAAGGGCAAATTAGTCATTTCATCATCAATTCTTACTTGTCAATGATAACTACCATTAAAATTATGACACATGAACACGAAATAATGTGTAAAACATATAACATAATAAGAAAACATAAAAAAATAGTTCAGATTATTTTGTATCCCTATGTCATAAATTTATTGGTGACTATAGTTGACAAGTAAGATTTGATGATGGAAAGACTAATTTGCCCTTGAATTTGACGAAATAATAGATTAAATCTATCGACAAGGGGTTAATTGGCTAATCTCAAATAGTTTAGGAGGTTAATTTACCAAAAAAATAGTTTAGATGATCAATTTCAACTGGAGTAATAGTTCAACGGATCAAATAGCAATTTACCATTTTTTAAATAAAAAATAATATCAAATCCACGCTAGCATTGCTATCATGGACAAACAAGGTTGTGAATAAATTTATTAAATAGAGAAAAAAAATTACAAGCAAAGAGCGGAAGGACAAAAGCCATACTCCTCATAGAAAAATAGAGCTCATTGAGCCGGTACAGTCTAATATACCGTAATAATAAAAATACATGTACAAAAAATACTGACAAGCACAAGATAAATTCAAAAAAAGAAAAGAACAAAGGAAATCTACCCCTGCATTTCCTAGATTGGGGCATAAGGTCGTGAACACTACTTGGCTACAATGTCTTGGCCAATTCACAGAACATCTTGTGTATAATCTAAACTATTATAATCATAAACACAATATTTTGAGAAAAAAGTCGAAAATGTTTTTGTGGAAAACTTCATTCAAAACCTTGAGCAGCCAAATATTATTTTAAAGTCATTGAATCATTGTTGCCCATCTTGTTGTGAAGTCTTATTTTAATAAGATTCATTGCTAAAGAAAACTCGTTCAGTAGTTGCTGTGGAAACGTAAAAAGTCTATACAAGTCGAATAAACCCATCAATTAAATAGTACCTTTCAAACCTCTTTGTTTCAACTAATCCTGGTACGTCTAATTCATAGATTCAACTCGCACCTCAACATATGTAGCTCTTTTTTCAGTGAAAGCATAAGGATAAAATTTCCGTGCAAGCTTGCATATTTGATCAATGTTAAACGCTTTAAAAGCATATATTGGTTCTAAAGTTGAACTGAGAATAAGAAGTTCCATTGCCTCCTCACTAAACCTACTATTTAGCTTTGCCAACTTAGGTTTGAGGTCCATTACAACCCAATACAACATCTTTAAAACATTTCACTTTCATACGTCACCTACTATTTTATTTTAATATAATACCTCCATTACATTTTCCATCAATTGATCCGTTACCTCACCTACTATTTTATTTTAATATAATATCTCCGTTACATTTTTCATTTATTGATCCGTTAAGAGCTTACATGGCTGCCACATTTGTACCACGTGACAAAATAAAATAATTTTTTAATTTTTTTTAAAACATGAATCTTCTCAAAAAAAAAAAAAAAAAAAAAACTGAAAAACGCCGAACCCACACCACTTTCCTCGCAACCCCTCCCCACCCCTCTTCTCCCTCCCAACCACCTCCCTCGTCACCCCTTCTTTCTTCTCACCCTAGTCTCCCTCACTTGCATACGAACCCCTGCCGGCATGGCCTCGTTTTGGCTCTTCTCCGACGTCGAGCACAGCGATAGCAGCTTTCACGCCGCGTACTCCGTCACCCGGTCCGAGATCTTC
This sequence comes from Pyrus communis, assembly GCF_963583255.1. Taxonomy (NCBI): domain Eukaryota; kingdom Viridiplantae; phylum Streptophyta; class Magnoliopsida; order Rosales; family Rosaceae; genus Pyrus; species Pyrus communis. The sequence continues at coordinate 20,070,974 of NC_084810.1, read as the reverse complement.
ATAATCGTCTTCACCAGCACCGGTACAGTCAGCCCGTGTGCCGCAAATGCCGCGCAACCCTCGGGGACTCTGCAAAGCTCGAATTGGTTGAGGGTTTTCCCCTTCCTCTTCTGCAATTATTCGGTCATTTTATTGGTTTTGAGATCTGGGTTTTATTTTTGTGCGGGGGTTTTTAAAATCCGCGTCGGGAAGCTTGCTGGCATTGTGGAGTTACTGGAGAAGAAGCTGGGGAGAAGAAAAATGGAGAAGAAGATGTGGGCAGGCATTGCACAAATTCAGGGACCCCAACTCAAATTATAAAGCTTGGTTATGGTTTTGGGAAAGGGTGTCCGCTGGCGGAGTGGGAGAGTTAGGGTCGAGTAGGGTTGCTCTCTGCAATTTCGTGAGTTTGCAGGGTTGTATTTCTCTTTACAGTCTTGCCAGTTCATTGAACTGGATTGAGAGGAAGATGGGAGTTTCAGGGATATTTGGTGGGGTGGATGGAGGATAGTTTGGAGCAGGGAGGGGTTGTCGGATTCCCATGGCAGAAGCAATGGAAGAAGATGGGTGTTTAGTTTTTTTTTTAATTAAATTATTTTTTTTGCCAAGTGGCACAAATTTGGCAGCTACATGGCACACATGTGGCATCCACATCAGCTCTTAACAGATCAATGAATGAAAAATGTAACGGAGACACTATATTGAAATAAAATAGTAGGTGAGGTATGAAAGTGAAATGTTTTAAAGATGTTATGTAGGCTTGTAATGAGTTTACCCTAAAATTTATTACATTATTAAAGATATTAAAGGCTGCTCATTTAATATTAGCAGGCTGTCATTAGCTGCAAAAAGTCTATCACTGTCTCATTTATCACTATCATCTTCTTTTCTAAAGAATGAACCGATAACCTACCAGCCTTGTTGCTACCCACCCTAGCGTTGTTACTCGCTCCGCCCTTGATTGTTGGGCAAAGAAGAGCTGCCTACTTAGGCCTGATTTAGTACTGAGGTGATTCTGAAAAAAGTTGGTATAAAAAAAAGTTGCGAGCTGTTTTTGTATTTGGTAAACATTCAGCCAGCTTCTTTTCACAGTTTTGGTTGAAAAAAGCCAAAAACAAGAAGCTGCAAAACCCAGCTTTGAAAAACCGGTTTTTTTTTCTCATCTGTTTTACATAAAAGTTTATCAAACACTATAATACTGTTTTTTTTTTTTCAAAAGCACTTTTACAAAAAAGTTTACTAAACACTCTGCTGTTTATTCTCACAGCACAGTAGAATCAATTTTTTTTCAAAGCACAGCAATACCAAATTAGCCCCTCTCTGTTTTTTATCAGTATCAACCTGAAATTTATATCCCACTACTTTTCTTCTATCCCAACAACACTAAACAGCGACAACGGCCGGGTCAAAAATATTGATCATCATTCTTTGTTTGCCGAAAGATCCAACCTTCTAAAGAATTCACTGTCTGATGCCCTCACTCGATTCTACCCCTTCGCCGGAGAATTCAAATACAATGTTTCAATCAGCTGTCATGACCATGGGGCTGCACTTCTTGAAGCCCAAGTCAACTGTCCCATATCGAAGATTTTGTAAAATCCCGATTTTGAGATCCTAAAACAGTTGCTTCCGACTGATTGTATGTCCACACAAGCAGAGACACGGTATCTTGTGCTAGTCCAGGCCAACTCATTTGAATGTGGCGGATTGGCAACCGGGGTCAGCATTTACCATAAAGCCCCCGATGCTTTTACAGCGACCACATTCATCAAATGCTGGGCTGCACTTGCTCTTGGCTCGGCTAGTAGTACTACTGATCACCACTTACTGCTTCCTGAGGAATTTGGTATTGCAGCTTCTCTTTCCCCATCCCTTGATTCCTTCAACTCACCAGGAGCTCATGTGACAATTCGTACCGAGAAATGCACAACGAGGAGGTTTGTGTTTGATGCTTTGAAAATTTCTGCTCTCAAGTCTAAGGCTGCTAGCACCATGGTGCCAAACCCAACACATGTTGAAGTAGTATCGGCAGTCATTTGGAAAAGCCTAATCCAAGCATCAAGATCGAAGTTTGGTTTTATGAAGCCATCCACGTGGTTTGCAGCGCTGAACTTGCGCAAAAATGCGGGCAGGCCGTGACAGAAAATATACCGGGGAATTTCGCGTGGATTACTGCAGCATTGACGACAGCAGAGAGTGAAGTAGAACTTGAGAGCTTGGTTGGTCAATTGAGGAAAGGGTTGAGGAATATAAGGAAAAGCATCCAAATGGAGTCAGTGGCGAGGAAGTATTTCAAACCATCAAAGCGACTGTGAGTCGTGCGTTGGGGGGAGACGTAGAAATGTATGGTTGCAGCAGCTGGTGCAGGTTTCCGTTGTATGAAACCAATTTCGGATGGGGAAAGCCGTCATGGGCGACTTCTGTACCTATCAATGGTTTATTTTGTCTGAGTGACACAAGAGATGGTGATGGCATCGAAGCATCCTTGCCATTGAAAGAAGACGTCATGGCCATAATCTAAAGCAGCGAGGACCTGCTCCAGTATGCTTCTCTGAATCCGACTGTCATTTGATTATCATCATCATCATCATTCATCATCATCGTTAATTCGTTTTGATGCTTGTACCTTGTGTGTGTGTGTGTTTCTTCCCCACCTTCTTCTTCTTGTGTTGTTTTTGAACAAGACTGTTGGTATATTTTCAAAAGAACAAGCAAATTTAACAAGTCGCAGGCAACCAGTTGTCAATAAATTATAACATTTGATCCAGTTGGCAACTGGGAGAATAAGAAAGAGACAAGATATGGTGGTTAATTTTGATTTTGATTTATTTTGGTGAATGTGATTTACTACACAAGATCTGTTGAGGAGTATGTTCCAATATTCAAGTCACCATAGAAACTAAACTTTTTAAAGTGAACTTACACTATGTTTGGACGAGAGAGATAACTTGAAATTTAGATAAAAGTCAAAATTTATAAATTGAGATACATCAATTCTCTTGTTTGGATCCATAAATATAGAAATTTAGAATTTCCACGTGAAAAAAAAAACTTGAAATTTGGGACCTCTAATTCCCAAGTCTAAATTCTATGTAAATAGGTGTCATTTCTCAATTTTTACGATTAAGAGTTTAAAATAACAAATTTCATATCCAATTTTATTGTTCTGTTAGGTTAATCAAACAAGAAAATTCATAAATTCTGGAAAAGAAAACTTGTCATTTTAATTTCTATTATTTTAAAATTTCTTAGTAAACTTAATTTTCTTCATCCAAACATAATGTTAAGGAACTGAATGCCAGGAATTCTACCCTTACTAGAAGGGTTCCTACGATTAATTTCTCATTTGAATAAAAGGGTACAATGGTAAACATAAACAGTCTTCTCGCCTTTTTTTCTTGTCCATCCGATTAAAGGAAAACTTCCTATCTTCTCTCTTAAGCAAAAGAGAATTATCATCTCATTTCTTTTCCTCAGTGGACATGTCCCTATCCAATGTCTTATTTTCCTCAATAGAATTATCATCTCATTTCTTTTCCGTATTGAACGCCCAATCAATGCATAAGGACACATTAGTTGCTCTGCTAATTGCTTCAGAGAGAACGTTGTTGGTACTTTGCTATTGGAGCATCTCCACTAGTTGGTGAAGGGCAACGGCAATTAGAGGGTAAGGACAATAAAATTGTGCTTATATTTCACTCTAAACAGTAATTGACTTTATGCAAGTTCACCAGTTTGGGAGGAGGAAGAGCAATAGCAAGGGCAATTACTGTTCACAAATATTTTTTTAATTTTTAATGAATGTGGGCGTTATAATTCTAATAAATAATTTTAAATACAAAGGAAAGTCATTGCATTACAACAAACATAATTAATTTTTAAGATAAAATCAGTGTGGCTCGATTCGTCTTTTCTTGGAATATATGGAACTTCCTCATCTTCCAAGGAAAACCTTCTTCTCATGATCCGATTGTTTCACTTCTCCAAAAACGTTTTGAATTAGGAGATTCCTTGTCGAGGCGTCGGGACATGATCTCCCGATCCTTGTCCTCTTGCCTTTCTTTCCGATTCAACTGTCATTCTTTTGCCTTTGCTTCATCTCTAGCCATTTTTGCTCATATGTTAACCTATCTCGTTCCATATTCAATGAATGTTGGCGAGCCAATTCATCAACAATTTTTGAATAATCATTACTTGTAGAACTCTCTCTTGCAGCTTTTTTTCTTAGCAACCTTCTTACCAATAGGCCTCGTTATTTCTTCAGTTTATGTGGCCGATTCAATAAGGGTCGCCAACGGTGTCTCAAATGGGGTCTCCAATGACAACTCTTCAATAATTGATTCGTGCAATGGCTTGTTTAACAAAATTTGTGTAGGTTTATTAGTGCGTCTATATCTTGTAAAAATGATTATTAAGAAAGGCATAGAAATTAGTAAATTCCTTGTGAAGGTCATTCTTGAATTTAGCCTGGATGCTGGTTCAGTTTTGGTACATTTAACATTGAAGAATTAAGAAATTTTTTTTTGTTCTGATACACTTGGCACCCCCGAACCGGTGGTCTATAGAAAGTAATCCCATGTTCGGGGAGTGAATTAAAAGAAATCTCTTACTATTATAAAGCCAAGGTCCTGTTTTGGTGAAACGAGGGTTCAACAAAAAGAACTGGACTAAAACGCCCTTGAAACAAAAAAAATAAAAAAGACTTAAAATAATATATCAAAATTCGTCACAAAAAAGAAAAAAAAGAGTTTTATAAATAGAGACAAAAACTTTTATTATATTTTAAGGAACTTCACTAGTTTTTAAATATGTCAAGGAGAGACAAAAATATAAAAACAATTAAAGCTCAGCCCAAAAACATGAAAATAATATTTTAAAATACCAATCATACCCCTAAGATTTTAGGCTTTTAATAGAACCTAGCCCTCACAACTCCAACAAAAGTAATGTGTCATAAGCTCAACCCATCTTCGACTATTTCTGCAAAATAAGTTTTGAAACTATATGTAGAATAAGTTCGTATCATTTATTACTATTATAAGTTCAATCCGTCTTCGACCATTTTTGCAGAATCAGTTCAACCCATCCTCGACCATCTTTGCAAAATCAGTTGATGCAAAATCAGTTTAACCCGTCTTCGACCATTTTTCCAGAATCAGTTCAATCCATCATTGACCATTTGCAGAATCAGTACAACCTGTCTTCAACCATTTTTGCAGAATCAGTTCAGCCTGTCCTCGATCATTTTTGCAGAATCATTTTAACCCTTCCTTGACCATTTTTCGCAGAATTAGTTCAACTCGTCTTCGACCATTTTTGCAAAATCAGTTCAACTCATCCTCGACCATTTGCAAAATTAGTTCAACCCGTTCTTGATCATTTTGCAGAATCAATTCAACCTATCCTCAACCATTTTTGCAGAATCAAATCAGTTCAACCTGTCCTCGACCATTTGCAGAATCAGTTCAACCCGTTTTCGACCATTTTTGCAGAATCAGTATAATCCATCATCGACCATTTTTAATCCATCATTGACCGTTTTTGCAGAATTAGTTCAACATGTCCTCAACCATCTGCAGAATCAGTTCAACCCGTCTTCGACCATTTTTGCATAATCAGTTCAAACCATTTTTGCAAAATCAATTTCAAATACATGTTAAATCTTGTACACTTTTTATTCTTTAAAAAAAAAAAAGAAAAAAAAAGAGTTTTAATGAAATACTTCCGCTACTATTCACTTTAACGAAAAAAAACATTTGGGTAAAGTACAAAAAACTACCTCAACTATTGGACTCACGACAGTTTCCTACTTCATCTTTTAAAATTGACAATGTCATACCGCATCTTGTGAATTTGTGACAATGTCATACCTTCGTCAATTTTTCTGTTAAGTGCTGACGTGGCAAGAGACATGGACCACTCACTAATCTAACTGGATTAAAAAATAATTAAATATATTTTTAATAATTAAATATTAAAAAAAATTAAGAATAAAAAAACAAAACAAAAAAATTTCCTAGGGGTGCGGCATCCCGTTTCCCCTCTCCTTCTTCTTCTTCTTCTTCTTCTCCTTCTTCGTCTTCTTCCTTCTTCTGGGTTTTTTTTTTCTTTTCTGGGTTGCAGTTTCCATTTTTTTCCTCCTCCACCTCTTCTTCCTCCTTCTTCTTCTTCTTCGGTTCTTCCTCTTTCTCCTGTGGTGGGGTTGGGTTTTCAATTTTTTTTTTTCCTCCTCCTCTTCTTCCCCCTTCTTCGATTCTCGATTCTTCCTCCTTCTCCTAGGGGGGGGGGGGGGCGGGTGGGGTTGGGTTTTCAAATTTTTATTTATTTTTTTATTTTTTTTCCTCCTCCTCTTCTTCCTCCTCCTTCTTCTTCTTCGGTTCTTCCTCCTTCTCCTGGGGGGCTGGGTGGGGTTGGGTTTTCAAATTTTATTTTATTTTATTTTTTTTGTGTTAAAGATTAAGCAGAAGAAGATGCAGATGGGGAAGAGAGAGAGGGGGAGGGAAGGGACAACTAAGGTTTTTTTTTTTTTTTACTTTTATTTATTATTTTAATATTTAAAAAATATAAATTTTTTTTTTTTAGTTTTTAATAATATTTTATTAATTTTTTAATAGAAAGTGGTCACAGTCTTTTGCCACGTCAGTACTTAACAAAAAAACTAACAGAAAAATTGACAGAGGTATGACATTGTCACAAATTCGTAAGATGCGGTATGACATTGTCAATTTTAAAAGATGAGGTATGAAACTGTCGTGACCCCAATAGTTGAGGTAGTTTTTTGTACTTTACCCAAAACATTTTTACTCTAAAAAATCACTCTTGGTACTATTCACTTACAACATCTTTTTGTTATTTTGATTAAAACTCAAAGTTTTCAAGTTACTTTCATTAGTTTTCCTTAAAAAAAAAAAATGCAACTTAATTGACTTTAGTACTTTTTATAAAAAAAAAATATGCAACTTTCTTGCTTATGCGAGGGAGGCGAGGGTTACGGAAGAATCAAGAGCATCGTGGAGCACGAAATTGAACCGGTTTTTTATATTTTATAATAGAACCAGTTTGTATAGTTTTAGAAGAATTAGTAAATGGGGAAGCCTAGTTTGTGTTGGGTTGGGTAAGATTGATTCTTACTCGGTATTTATAAGTTCCAAAGAATTTACTTTTTTTATCAATCAAATTAAGTTCAAAGTTAAGTAACATAAATTTCTCTTATGCAGGCTCCATCATGTGTTCAATCCTTTGAGAGTTCATTGAATGCCGTCTAAAGGTATAAGGATACAAGATCGACGTTTGTTTACTTGGATCAAATTTTTTATTCTTTTAAAAAGTTTGAGAGCATGTTTGATGTACCTGATGAAACAAATAAATTTGAAATAGGTTTTCCAAAGTCTCATTCCCGAGTGTAAACATAATTGTTTTAGCTTTTGTACTAGTCAACCTCAACTAATGATGGGAAGCTCCTTCTTGTGGCAAAAAGGTGTAGATGCCCAACCTGCACATACTACATCATCTCTTTGAACCCTGAGAACAAGGTGCCTAGGTGGCACGAACAACTCCAATGCTGGAGAGAGAAGTGTGAAAAGATATCAAATATAGGGTATTTTCGTAAGTTAAACTCCAGAGAAAAAAAAGCAAATGATGTCATTTTTCACATTTATTATTGTTTCTCTCTCATTGAAATGTTTAAAAAGTGTTGTCTCAATATAAAATTAGATATTAAAAGTATACTCTATGTGTATTTTTTCCAAAAAAATAAAAAAAAAATTTAAAAAAAAAAATTGAAAAGTAAAACATAAAAGTTAAAGAAAACAAAAAAATGATTTGACAAAAAAAATGATACGTGCTGCTAGCCTCAAACAGAAGCCAGAGACCTGATTTGAGTTAAGTAATGCTCACCTAAAAAATGTGGATTAATCAATAACCTTATATTATTCCTCGTACACCCTAACAAAATGATAATCTCGATTAAAAAAATAAAAAAGTTTCACGCGTGAAACCCTTCTGTCTTCTTCTCCTACCTTTGTTCTCTCTATCCCTCTCTCCCTTCAATTCCTCTCTTCCCATCCCCCTCCCTCTCCGTCTAAGCTTTTTGTGTGAGCAGCAGTGCATATATTAGTATATTAAGATTAAGAATAGTATTTGGCTAAACAAGGAAAGATCACCTCATTATTATCAGATTTCTTGTCAGCTTCGATGAGAACAAAACCCTTGATGATCTCAACAGCAAACGCAGAAACAATCTGTAGTTTGGTACCTAGTGATTGGAAGTCAACAAACATTTGCATCATACAGAAGGCTGAATGCCTCTCGCGTCCAACCAATTAACAGCCCAAAACATTTGACGCGCAGGGGAAGAAGATGGAAGGGGAAGGGAGAGATGGGTAGGGGAGAGAGGGGATTGAGATTATTTGTTTGGGTGTAACAAGAGTAATATTAAAGTTATCGATTAATTGACCCACAAATTAATTTAAGAGTTCAAATAAAAGAGAACCTCACAAGCCCTCAAAATGAGGACCTTAGGTGAGCATTACTCGATTTGAGTTTAGCGGGAATTTGAACATTAACTACCCAAAAAACTGTTTTTGTTGACGATTAAAGCAAGAATAACGGTGAGTGTGTAACTTTTTGTTCCCATTTGGGCAGTAAGTTTCCTCTGTTTCCTCTTCAAATTTACGATTTTGATTTAAGTTTTCTCCCTCCCTCTCTCCTTTTTTTTTTTTTTTTTTTTTTCTCTTTTTTTTGAATGTTGGATTGGATTATGCAGGCAGCAGATTTCTGTTTTCGAGTTTGAATATAATATTATTTTATGGCCTAATTGGATTATTAAACCTTATTTTGTTTGTTAATCATAAATTGGTGATTCCGATGACTTTTTGTAATTCATTCCTTACTAATTTAGTCACCATCACTTACCACTTGACAATCCGTCACCCAAACAAAGACTAGAAAATAAATGAAAGCGTTGAGCCAAGTTTGGAGTAGAGTTTGTGGCCGATGCTAAGTGCCTGCTATGTTAATAATATGACTTTTTTTTTGTTTTATTTGTTGAGGACAACAGTGCATAGCAACACAGCATACATTTAAATCCTTGCAATAAAAAAATATGCAGTGGGTAGCTTCAGCAACAAGGCACAATAAATACTTGGCTGCTATTTCTTGGCCGATTCACAGAACATCTGGTCCATGATCGAAACCATTATAATCATAAACACAATGTTTTGTGAATCAATTTGAAAGTGTTTTTGAGGAAAGCTTTCTTTGAGTAACCAAGTATTATTCTAAAGTCATTGACGCATTGTATGATAACCCTGCCTACTTATATGGACAAACTTTTTATGAAAATCACAACTTGTGTGGAGCAAAAGATGGCTTCAGAGATCAAGGTTGAAGTGATCCACAAGGAAACAATTAAACCATTCTCTCCAACTCCTGACCACCTTAGAAGCTTGAGCCTCTCTGTTTTTGATCAGTATCAACCTGAAGTTTATATCCCACTACTTCTCTTCTATCCCAACAACAATAACAGCGACAATGGAGAGGTCAAAAACATTGATCATCGTTCTTTGTTTGCTGAAAGATCCATCCTTCTAAAGAAATCAATGTCTGAAGCCCTCACTCGATTCTACCCCTTCACCGGAGAATTCAAATACAACGTTTCAATCAATTGCAATGACCATGGGGCTGCATTTCTTGAAGCCCAAGTCAACTGTCCTGTATCGAAGATTTTGAAAAACCCCGATTTTGAGATCCTAAAACAGTTGCTTCCAACTGATTGTATGTCCACACAAGCAGAGACAGGATATCTCGTGCTAGTCCAGGCCAACTTATTTGAATGTGGAGGATTGGCAATTGGGATCAGCATTTACCATAAAGCTGCCGATGCTTTTACAGCCGCCACATTCGTCAAATGTTGGGCTGCACTTGCTTTCCGCTCAGCCAGTAGTACAACTGATCACCACGTATTGCTTCCCGAGGAATTTGGTGTTGCAGCTTCTCTTGCCCCATCCCTTGATTCCTTCGACTCACCAGGAGCTCCTGTGACATTTTCTACGGAGAAACTCACAACGAGGAGGTTTGTGTTTGATGCTTCGAAAATTTGTGCTCTCAAGTCTAAGGCTGCTAGCGCCATGGTGCCAAACCCAACGCGTGTTGAAGTAGTATCGGCAGTCATTTGGAAAAGCCTAATACAAGCATCAAGATCGAAGTTTGGTTTTATGAAGCCATCCACGTGGTGTGCAATGTTGAACTTGCGCAAACGATGGGGGCAGGCCGTGACAGAAAACATACCGGGGAATTTCGTGTGGTTCGCTGCAGCATTGACGACTGAAGAGCAGAGCGAAGTAGAGCTCGAGAGCTTAGTTGGTAAACTCAGGAAAGGGATTGCAGAATATAAGGAAAAGCATCCAAATGGAGTCAGTGGTGAGGAAGTATTTCAAACCATCAAAGCGTTTGCGAGCCTTTTCTTGAGAGGAGACTTAGAAATCTATACTTGCAGCAGCTGGTGCAGGTTTCCGTTGTATGAAACCAATTTCGGATGGGGAAAGCCGACATGGGTGACTTCTCAACCATTCAATGATTTATTTTTTTTGACGGATACAAGAGATGGTGATGGCATAGAATTGTCCTTGTCACTGAAAGAAGACGTCATGGCCCTATTCGAAAGCAGCGAGGACCTGCTCACTTATGCTTCTCTGAATCCGACTGTCATTTGATTGTTATCATCATCGATCATTCATCATCATCATTAATTCGTTTTGATGCTTGTACCTTTTGTGTGTGTTTTTTTACCACCTGTTGTTGTGCTGTTGATGTAGGACAAAAATTAGAATATTTGACATGCAATAAAATTAAAAGAAAAAGGCATTGATGTAGGACAAAAATTAGATAATTTCACATACAATAAAATTAAAAGAAAAAGGTGGTGATCAATCAAGAAAAGTGATTGGAGAATTGATAATTCACGTGTCAATAGATTATTTGTTGCAGCCATAACCCAAAAGTGTATGTTTTGGATTTTTTATATTGTTCGGATTGATGCAACTTTGATTTGACATATATGTTTTGGTTTGACAAGTCACGTTTAAGGCAAAAAACGATGTATTTAACTTCCAAAACCGCGTTTATATATTTGTAATTAAAATTAAACTTTTGGTTTTCTGCCGGATTAATGTCATTTGTTTTCGTTTTAATTATCTAAGCCTTTTGAGATGCCCAAGGGTTGTAATATGTTTACTTAAACCATTTGGCTTCTCATTTGTAACAATCTTTCGTCAATTATCATTTAATAAAAAAACAACCTTCGGATTTCTAACCAAAAACTGGTGGATTCTAGATTACCGGTTATTCAGGGATTTACACTTGTAACCCTTCTACGCTTGTACTGTCGCAGTTGTTTTTGAACAAAACTGTTGGTATACTTTCAAAAGAACAAGCAAATGTAACAGGTCGCAGGCAACCAGACTTATCAAGCCACTTCGAACTTTGACAGAACAACTTCCTCCCTTCCGACGACAAACTAATCCAAGCCCAAGGATGGATGACATCCTCTTGATGCAATCTCCTCAAAGAAAGTATTTCGCCTTGAGAACCGTAGCCCGAAAATCCTCCAGATTATTCCATAAGCTGGATCATTGCCCCCGATAGTTGTGCATTGTTAAACTCCTCCGCATCTCAGAAGCCCATAACGTGGCTTAGGATCACCGAACGTTAAGAGGTCACAAGGAGCAGCCAACAAACCAATTACATCTGCCTCACTCATCATATGATAACTACGTTTGATAACCATTTAAATTTCTCATTGGTCTGTAATGTCAAGTGCCCAAGCACCTTGTGGTTAAGTGCGTGAGCAATAAATCGTCATGGTTACGGGTTCGAGTGCTGGTATTTGATGTGAAAGATGATGATGGCCTAACCCGAAACAATTTGAACATAGCCCCTCACTCGTTAAATTTGCATGGCCAAATTTGATTTTGTCACAAAGTAGAGCTCATGGGATGAAAGAATGAAATGATAACTCTGTTGAGGATATAAAATGAGTGCCGAAAAATAAAAAAATATATATTTATATAAAAAATAAAATAATTAAACCCAAAAAGTGGAGCAACAAAAAAAAATATATTTATATAAAATTTAAAGGATTATGAATATCAAAATTTTAAATCAAATTTACAAATCAAATAATATGTTTTCAATAAGAAATAAACATGTTAATCAATAATTGATAATCCAATCATCAACAATCATATCATTTAGTTTACAAAATTAAATTTAAAAATTTAATCTCTCAGCATTACTGAAAATTAAAATAATTAAACTCAAAAGTGGAGCAGTTGCTCCACGTTGCTGAAATTGCAAAAAAAACCGCAGTGGTGGCTGGACAAGGATTGTTTGCCCTCCCACTTCCGGTGTCCTTTCGTGCCCTCCTGTTTTGTGTGGTCACGGTTAAGCCACGTCAACATTTTATATTGTTTTTTTATAGAGATAATAAGACAAAAATGAATTGTAATATAAAATGTTAACGTGGCTTAACCGTGACCACACAAACAGGAGGGCACAGGAGGGCATCGGAAGTGGGAGGGCAGACAATCCTTGTCCATGGTGGCTTCGTGCCTCTCCACCCACGTCCCTTTCATCCAAAAGTGCTTTTTGAAGTCTATAAAAGCACCCGTTGAGAAATTTTTCTGTCTGTCCGTAACACAAGTGATATTACGTATTATTGTATAAATTGTGAGAAATTTTATTTTTTATGTTATTAATATTTTTGCACAAAAATCTTATTATAGAGACTTGTGGTATATCATAACTGTTCTGGGCATATTGAAAAATTTCTCTCACATTGTAAGCAGCATGGGGGTTGACACCAAAGCACAGCAGGAGACAAAAGAAAAAGAACACGGCAAGGAGAAAGGCAAGAGGTCACGGCAATAAAAAGGAGAAGGAGAAAACCAGAAAAACAGCAGCAGGGAGATACACGGCAAAGAATGAACCAGTGAAGAAGAAACTTCACAGACTCTTTGGGTATAAATTCGTTGTTTTAACTCCTCCTTGGTTATTATTTTTTCTTGCTTCTCTTCACTTTGCAGGAAAGAAAGAAAAGAAGCAAAGAAACACTTAAGCTTCTTCAATCTTCCTCTTTTCCCATGCAAGAAAAACGGAGGGACCGATGCGATGACCCATGGCAGCCATTAGCAAAGGAGAAAATAGGAAGATGAAAAAATCTCTCTTCCTTCCTCCTCAATATTGGCGACAACGGGTAAAGCAACCTAATGAGTAGATTTTATATTATATATTTAACCCTATTCTTAGTATATTTTGGTTATTATTTTGGAAGAATTTTGATACTTTGAATTGTATTTTCAATATAGGACTTTCGACTTCCTCTGGAGAAAAACGTGGTCAAGTGGACGAATTTTGGAGTAATTCTAGTTGGAAGACGTTCGTGAGTCACTTAGCTCGATCGTATCAAAATATCAGATTTTTCCACCAAGCGGTTATTTTCTGGTAATAAAATAAAGGAGCAGTGCGCGATGTTGGAAAGTGACATTTTGGGCTTGAATTGGGTTTTTGGAGCCTAAGATGACCTCGGATGAGTTTGTGACCTTCTGGAGATTTGTTCAAAACGTCCTAATCTTCAAAACAAGCTATATGGGCTGGATTTGGAGGATATTTGAGGCTAAAATGTGGCTGGACAGTTTCTATACAGTTTCTCCTAGCTTAATTAGGACTTTATGTTCTAATATATTTTATTATTAGTTAGCTTCCTAGTGGAAATAAGAGACTTTGTTCTTAGGAATTGTGTCGGTGGCTTTTAGGGAGATATTTAAGGTTTTAGTCGGCCCTAGTTTTAGAGCTACGCTTTCTTTTAGGTTAGGGGTATGCTATCCACACACCTTATTTTACTTCTCACACACCCCTTGATAATTTATGTCCCTTGATCTTCTTCAATTCATCCGATCTGACAGCCGAAAATTAAAAAGGTGTGTGAGAAGTAAAATGGAGTATGTGGATATCACACCCCTTCTTTTATGCAACTTTGGAGACAAAGAGTAATTGCTAGGGTTCTTGGAGATTTTGTACTTTAAAGTGTTTTCAATCCTTTTTCTTTATAATAATATTCTCTATGATTTTAATTATGAATATCCGTAACTAATTCATTTTGTTAGGGTGAAGCCTTGAGCTTTAGCATGAATATATAATTTTTATTTAATTACTTATGATTGATTGCATGCATACTTTGAATTATTGATTACTGCGATTAAAACTATCTAATTGGCTTAATGCTTAATCACCATTAGGATATTTAGAAAAGTAATTTGATACAATTTTGGTCGAAAGGTTCTTTGAAATTGACGCTGACTTCTTGTGATTAATAATTGTAATTTCACTTAAGATGAACACCACGTCTTAGGGGTTGCATGGTATTTCATAAAGTACAATGAGTCTTTCATGTTCAAATTTGATCCGAACGTCCGTACGGGTTGCATGTAGGTTCCAAATAGAATATAAATTAGGAAAACCTAACCTTCAAAGTGGCATGTGTAGATCATAAGTAATTGGTAAAAATACATAGGATAGCTAGGTGATGGTGAAACCCTAGTGCTTTTATAAATTGGTATTTAAAACTCTTTTCTTTATCATATTTGTTTTTAATTAAAATTCATTTTTAATATTACCCAAATTCAAAATCACCTTTCTAAATTTTTAATTCTAAGTAGTTAAATAGGAATTGTTTTTTACATAAATTATCAAAATAGTCTTTGAGCAGAACGACCTTGCATGATCATCTATACTATAACATCCTTGTATTCTTGCAAGTATTTCATATGATTTTAACCTTATTTGCATAGATGGTAAAATTGCTACCAAGAAATTGTCTTTAGAAACCGAAGCCTCTCTCTGTGTCTAGAAAATCAGAAAAGCATCTCTTATTGCTCTCATTCCAAACCCATCCATCTCCGCCCTCTCTCTTCTTCATTTCTCTCAAAAACGCAAGAGCCTTTTATCTCCTTAGAAAATCAGCCTCTCCTCTTTCTCAGCACGTTCGCACCAGCACCCATTATTACAAACCTTCCATCTCACAACAGCTCCTTCATCATCTCTAAGCGCTGCATCCGTTCTGCAACCCATAACCCAGCAACACAACCCATCCCTCTGATAAGGAGCATTGCTTTGAAAACCCAGTCACCATCTAAAGATGCTCCGCTATCTTCATCCTCCTTGCTCAGAGCTTCAACCCAAGACTCTTGTAGTCTGCGGCACCACCTCTCCTGGGGCACTACCTCTTTCTTCCACCAACAATACCAAAATGGGGTGTGTTCAGGCTAGATCTCCATGTCTGGCAAGGTTTGCTGCTTGGTGTACTGCAATACGAGTTTGTTATTAGTTTGAATGGTGCCTTTGTAGGGCCTTTGCTAGGCCTTGAGGCTCACAATCAAAACTAATCTGGGTCTGAGCGTGACACCGTTACCTTTGTATAACATATTGTTCTTTTTTAATTATTAAATGGGTTGATTACTTGCCCCACAAGTTATGTAGACTTCTTAGTTCGATTGGATTGTTTACAGATGGGTTAAGTCTGTATAAGGTTATTTTTTCTTGCCTTGTAAACAATGACTTTTACTCATAATATCATATGTCCAACTAAAGGGAGTTCAGGGCCCTTCAAACTACTTCTTTGGTTACGGTTAACAATAAAGAAGTAAGGTCAATTAGTTTAGCAAGATTAATCATAGATGAAACTTTAAATGAAAAGCAGTCGAGAATGATATAGGATCCCATGAAAGATGCATAGAACAACATATCTAGTTTATGTAAGTACAAACAAAAGAAACTCAGACAAGATTATGACCTTGTCAGGCAAGGTTCGTTTTCTTGCAACCACTTCTTTTTTTGTTTTACAGGGATTATAATCCTTGGAGAATGAAATATAAATTGGGTTTACTAAAGGGATTTGATACTATAACACAAGGTAAAGGTAACAGAGCTTTTAAGACTTGACAAAAGATGGCTTTATATAGTGGACCTACGACTAAAAGGGTGAAGTTTGAACAAACTAAAGCTTTCTGGTTTCTCGCTTGTTGGAGTGCAAAGTTGGATGTATTCTGATTGATTGGTTGAGTGTCCTTTTTCCTTGTGGCCTTCGCTGCTTTTATAGACTCTCTAGCCCAACTGTCTAAGCCTCCTCTTTTGGTGATGGCCTCAGAGCATGGTGAGTAACTATTTTATTTACCTATACATGCCCTTGAAAAGTACTTTATGTTGGGGTGAGCTACCCTCTGAGTGTCACTTCTCACATAGGCTTGTTGCCTATTCCTTAGAAAAAATGATTTTTAATTTTTCCTGGGCTATTGACTTGTCCAAGCCCAATCCTCCTACTTTTTACGTTTTTGGACCTCCAATCGCACTAAACCCAACATTAAATATTCACTCAAACAAAGTGGCCATCAATGGAGCTCTTTGTATCGAATTCCAAAAATCCTCTCTTCCTTCCCAAAAAGATGACCCTGACTCCCTTTGGCCGAGCAGCGCCGATTCCCTGATGGCAGGCAGACCCGCCGCCCCATTTTCTGAGCAAAGAAGCTCTCTTGATGGACGGTTTGACCGGCCAGAGGTCCTCTCTCTGCAGGATATGATACCCCCACCACAGCGGCCGCACCTCTCCCAGGAAGTTGGCCAAAGCCGTGGCCTCCAAGAAACGGGCAAAGCAGAAGCAACCCCGACTCACCGTCTTCCTCCAGTCCGTACCCATGGCAAAACAAATGGGCATTTCGCCTGCGATGAAGAAGAGGATACTTAACCCACGATCAAGTTCTCAGGTTTTGTTTGCTCTACAAAGAGCAAAGCTTGGATATTAAATCCCACAACGGCAAAACTCAGGTCATTAACCTCCATGAACGTTTCGAAAGTGTTAAATCGCGCAAAGAAACTGGGTACAAAACTCATGCAGTTCTTGGATGCCAAATTCGTCTCAAACTCAGTTTCGTCTCTTCTCACAGCTACTGATCACAGTAAACAATCCAACGAAAACATGAGAGATCCCCGTCGTGATTTGCAAGTCCGCAAAATGAAGGAAGGAAGTGAAAAATAGCAATGGTGCTCTAGCACCTGGTACAGTCGGCGAGCCATTAAGTGAAAGCAGAGTAGATGAAGGAAAGTGTGGACAAAAAGTAAGTTACAAGTGGGAAAAACACACCCCATGTCATTCACGTGGTTCATTCACTCATTGAAAATCTAGAACTACGTCGGTTTGATTCCACCAAGGATACATAGGCAGTCTAGTTTTACATTCTAGATGCAACTGCAAAACCAAAAGACCAAATCGAATCCCTCGTTCATTCAACCAAGTTCACCACAAAACTGAAATCGAATCCCTAGTTCATTCAACCAAATTCACCACAAATCCAAATTAAAATCTTTGTTCATTCAACCAAATTCATCCAAATAAACCAAACACAAAATCCTTTTTAGTGGGTCATTCACGCACTAAAAATCCCCAAACCAAATCAAAGGAACTACGAGTGACTTGACCTAGGTTCAGTAGGCAATTTGGGGCTCGACATAAGTTCAGTTGCAAAATCAAATAAGCACACCAATCCCCAAAATTCATATTTTTTCAAGCTAGAATCAAAGGGCATTCCTTTCCACAAGAAGGGTTGTAATTAATAGACGTGTAGTCTAAAATAGATCGAACTCAAACTAATAAAACTCTCTTCGGAAAAATGGACGGGGATAAAATTGTGTCAAGTAAATTATTTGTTCTCGTAACAACCTTTGGTCAACAAACTCATTCAAAATATATCTTCATGAAATTTGGGCAGCGAGGTTTATGATTTCAACGTTTAGTCCAGTGTCGTGGATTAGTCTGCGTAAAACATATTGGACATGAATTCTTTCATCCGGCTGACTCCAAAGGGCTTGAAGGACTTCCAGAGTAAAAACAGGCGCAGGCTGCGTAATCAACCGGTGGTCTCCAATCTCATTCCGTTCAAACTAGAAACAAAGGACAGACAGACTAAATCTGATACATTTAAAAGTATTTCTTCAAGGAGTTCATAAATAGCATCATCAGATAAAATGTGCAGCTTTACTCTTAAATTTTCTAAATTTCTTTACTGTTTCGTTCTTAATTGTTCTTATGCTAGTCAATGGACTCATTACTTAATTTAATGTAAGCAATCTCTATTTGCATCAGGAACAAGACTGTTCATCTGATAGAATTTTGAGAAAACGGAGCTTTTGGAGAGACTGTTAGGATTTAAGTTTGGAGCTGATTTCATGTTGGAAAGCCTTTGAATTTCTGCAAATTTTTAACTTTGTTCGTTGTTGTAATGTAGGTCTGAGATTAGAACTAGCTCATAGGCTAGATGTTTGACATTTGTCATAGCAGATGGCTGTTTTACATATACTCATATGGATAATAGTGAGTGTGTGACTTTTCGTTCTCATACGGGAAGTAAGTTTTCTCTGTTTCCTCTTCAGACTTGCGATTTTGTTTTCCGTTTTCTCCCTCCCTCCCTCTCTCTTCCTTTTTCTAGGGGTCACTTTTATTTTAAATTTGCTATTTTCGTGTACTGCTATTCTTATCATTTTAATGACTATCATACTTTCTATAGAAAAATGATATAGGCTTAAATGTCAAAATGTTCTTTGTGTTATAGTCATATGACCAATTTAGTCTCCGTGTTTTTTATTTGGCTAATTTAGTCATTGTGTTTGTTTCCGTTAGCTAATTAAGGACATTTCATTCAATCTCTTTTAAAAAACTCATAAGAAAAATCATATGAGAAATAATTACCCTTTCTCTTTACAGAAAAATGCAAATCAATGCGAAATAGCACTTATAAGAAATAAAACTTTCAATCTGAAAAATGATTAAGATTGTGACATAGAAGAGAGGGGGTAATGTTAGGGAAGAGGTCGGAGAGTTGGGAGAAGAATAAATTTTCTTTTGATTCTTAATTTTATTTCATTTTAAATATTTTAAATCACATAAACTATAATTTTTAAAATAAGCTTATAATAATTTATAATTTTTTTTTACATAAACTAGATGGAAATGTTCTTAATTGGCCAATGGAGATAAACATAAGGAACAAATTGGCCAAATTGAAAACACAGAAACTAAATTGACCCAATGACTAAAACATAGAGACCATTTTAACATTTAAGCCAATGATATATGCATATAATTACTAGCACGGCCTATCAAATTTAATAATGCATGACTATTGACAACTCGCTTTTTCATATAAAAATATATTTTTTATTAAAAATGAAAATGGTTCGGTTTTTGTAGATCAGAATGAATACCACAATAATCATAACCAAATCCGAAATTAAAAAATTTATCTGATGATTATTCAGAACAGTAAAATATCAGAAAATTAATCTCCGAAACCGAACCGTTCGGATCGGTTCAATCACCGCAACACAAAGACTAGAAAAGAAAAGCACTGAGCCAAGTTGGCAGTAGAGTTGGTGGCTGATGTTAAGTGCTGCTTTGTTAACACAGTGGGCCAATAATAATACAAGACTTTTTTGTTTTATTGGTTTAGGATATTAAATAATAGTGCATAGGAACATAGCATGCAACGTCCAGATTCGGATTATGCAATTTGGTTTAAAATAACATATCACTCGTACTCATCCCACTTCATATTATATAAAATACGTATACGTTTTGGGACGGCAAGATTCCAGGTTTTCTGTGGAGGTTGATATGTGGGGATTTGGATCCTTTCCTGAGCTAATGGAGAGGATTCTCCTGATCAATCATCGTGGGTCGTTGAATTTCTATCCAACGACTACAATCATTATAACTTTAAAGGGACCCCCTGTTTGTAGCCGTTGAATCAAAATCCAACGATCCACGATGATTGGTCAGAAGGATCATCTCCATTAGCTCAGGAGATGATCCAAATCCGATATGTGGAATTGAAGTTTGAGTTGAGACTGATAGTGATTTATCAAATTGAATTTTAACTGGTGCTGACGCTATTTGATTTGATGTTTGATAAATAAAATTGGCCAACCTGAGCTAACCCGAGTCAACTTGAAAACGATTGAAACACGAGCGCACATGAATCTGCAGGAACCCGAATGTGAGTCCAATTGTAGGTTGAGTTAGGGACCTAGGGTTAGTTACCCTTCCAATCCGCCCCTGAATTGCCTAGCGTGGGATACAAGGTCATGAATAATACTTGGCTGCTACTCTTGGCCAATTTACAGAACTTGTTTTTTATGGTCGAAACCGTTGTAAATATAAGCACAATTTTTCGTAAATCAATCAGAAAGTGTTTACGAGGAAAACTTCCTTTAAAACCTTGAGTAGCCAAGAATTATTGACTCATTGTGTGGTAACCCTGCCTACTTATATGGACCAACTCTTTATGAAAATCCCAACTTGTGTGGAGCAAAATATGGCTTCGAAGATCAAAATTGAAGTGGTCCACAAGGAAACAATTAAATCACTCTCTCCAACTCCTGACCACCTTTAAAGCTTGAGCCTCTCTGTTTTTTATCAGTATCAACCTGAAATTTATATCCCATTACTTTTCTTCTATCCTAACAAAAATAACAGCGACAATGGCCAGGTCAAAAATATCGATCATCGTTCTTTGTTTGCCAAAAGATCCAACCTTCTAAAGAAATCACTGTCTGAAGCCCTCACTCGATTCTACCCCTTCGCCGGAGAATTCAAATATAATGTTTCAATTAGCTGCGATGATCGTGGGGCTGCATTTCTTGAAGCCCAAGTGAACTATCCTGTATCGAGGATTTTGGAAAAGCCCAATTTTGAGATCCTGAAACAATTGCTTCCGACTGATTGTATGTCCACACAAGCAGAGACAGGGTATCTTGTGCTAGTCCAGGCCAACTTATTTGAATTTGGCGAATTAACAATCGGGGTCAGCATTTACCCTAAAGCCGCCGATGCTTTTACAACTGCCACATTCATCAAATGTTGGGTTGCACTTGCTTTTGGCTCAACCAGTAGTACTACTACTGATCACCACGTACTGCTTCCCGAGGAATTCGATATTGCAGCTTCTCTTGCCCCATCCCTTGATTCCTTCGACTCACTAGGAGCTTCTGTGACATTTTCTATGGAGAGACACGCGAAGAGGAGATTTGTGTTTGATGCTTCGAAAATTTCTGCTCTCAAGTCTAAGGCTACTAGCGCTACAGTGCCAAACCCAACACGTGTTGAAGTAGTATCGGCAGTCATTTGGAAAAGCCTAATACAAGCATCAAGATCGAAGTTTGGTCTTATGAAGCCATCCATGTGGTGTGCAACCTTGAACATGCGCAAAAGATGGCGGCAGGCTGTGACAGAAAACATACGGGGGAATTTCGTGTGGTACGCTGCAACATTGACCACAGTAGAGAGCGAAGTAGAACTCGAGAGCTTGGTTGGTAAACTCAGGAAGGGGATTGAGGAATATAAGGAAAAGCATCCAAATGGAGTCAATGGTGAGGAAGATGTCAAACCATCAAAAGGTCTGCGGGTTTTTTTGTCACATCCCGACCCGGGCTCCACCACAACTTGGACTCGATTTCGCCGTAGCACGATATTATCCACTTTGGGCCCTAACCACGCCCTCACGGTTTTGTTTCTGAGAACTCATACGAGAACTTCCCAATGGATCACCCATCCTGAGATTGCTCTCGCGCGAACTCGCTTAACTTCAGAGTTCCGATGAACTCCGAAGCCAGTGAGTCCCCAAAATGCCTCGTGCTATATGGAGGTGGGCATACACATATAAGGCTTAGAGGATCTTTTCCCCTAGGCGATGTGGGATCTAACAATCGACCCCTCATTAGGGGCCCGACGTCCTCGTCGGCACACTTCTGGCCAGGGATTGGCTCTGATACCAAATTGTCACATCCCAACCTGGGCTCCATCACATCCCGGACTCAACTCCGCAGTAGCACAATATTGTCCGCTTTGGGCCCCAACCACGTCTTTACGGTTTTGTCTCTGGGAACTCACATGAGAACTTCCCAGTGGATCACCCATCTTGGGATTGCTCTTGCGCGAACTCACTTAACTTCAGAGTTTCGATGAACTCCGGCAGAGTCGAGCCCTGGATGTGGTAGAGCCTGAGTCGAGATGTGACAATTTGGTATCAGAGCCAATCTCTGGCCGGAAGTGTGACGAAGAGGACGTCAGGCCCTTAAGGGGGGTGGATTGTTAGATCCCACATCATCCAGAGGAGAGGATCCTCTATGCCTTATATGTGCATGCTCACCTCCATATAGCATGAGGCCTCTTGGGGACTCACTGGCTTCAGAGTTCATCAGAACTCTGAAGTTAAGCGAGTTCGCGCGAGAGCAATCCCAAGATGGGTGACCCATTGGGAAGCTCTCGTGTGAGTTCCCAGAAACAAAACCGTGAGGGCGTGGTCGGGGCCCAAAGCGGACCATATCGTGTTACGGCGGAGTCGCGCGAAAGCATTCCCAAGATGGGTGACCCATTGGGAAGTTCTCACGTGAGTTCCCAGAAACAAAATCGTGAGGGCATGGTCGGGGCCTAAAGCAGACAATATCGTGTTACAACGGAATCGAGCCTAGGATGTGGTGGAGCTCGGGTAGGGATATGACACTTTTGTTGAGCAGAGATATAGAAATGTATACTTGCAGCAGCTGGTGCAGGTTTCCGTTGTATGAAACCAATTTCGGATGGGGAAAGCCATCATGGGCAACGTCTCAACCATCCAATGGTTTAATTTGTTCAAGTGACAGGAGAGATGGTGATGGCATAGAAGCGTCATTGTCATTGAAAGAAGACGTCATGACCATAATCGAAAACAGCGAGGACCTGCTCTCGTATGCTTCTAGAATCCGACTGTCATTTGATTAGTATCATCATCATCTTTAATTCGTTTTGATGCTTGTATACCTTGTGTGTGCGTGTGTGTGTTTTTTCTCCCACCTTCTTGTTGTGCTGTTTTTGAACAAAAGTGTTGGTATATTTTCCAAAGAACAAGCAAATGTAACAAGTCGCAGGCAACCAGACTTGTCAAGCCACTTCGAACCTTGACACAACAACTTCCTCCCATCAAACTACCCAAGCCCAAGGATGGACGGTATCCTCTGGACGCAGTCTCCTCAACGAAAGTATTTCGCCTGGAGAACCCTAGCCCGAAAATCCTCCGGGTTATTCCATAACCAGGCACATTGCTCCGATGGTAGTGCTTCGTTAAACTCCTCCAAATCCCAGAATCCCATAACGTAGCTTAGGATCGCCGGACGTTAAGAGGTCACACAAAGCAGCCAACAAACCAATTACATCTCTTTCACTCATTGTGTGATAACTAACAACCCGTTTGACAATCTTTTCAAGCTCTAGTTTCAGAAAAAAATAAAAACTGAGAACCAAAATCAAGTTGAATTTTGAAAACTCAAAATATTTAAAGGGAAGTGTTATTGGCACTCCAAAAATCTTATTCTACACTCCTCCCAAGTGTATTTTCTTTCTAAATATAGAAAATTTGGAGTGTAGAATAATAAATTTAAAATGCCAATAACAATTCCCTATTTAAAACTGAAAACAAAATGATTATCAAACGGCTCAAAATATCTCCAGCCAAACAAACTTATATGAACTTTGTGTTTGTCTTAGAATTACTCAACTCCGTAATCAGTCTTAAGAAATATAATCAAAAGATTGCCTCTCTAACTTTTCATTGAAGGCCACTCTAGACAACTCAACGTATAAAGGGAAATAATTTCCGCTGTTTTTTGTTTCTATAAATTCCTGTTTATTTTCGCTTTTAATTCTCCCTTGATCTTTTTTTCTGGAAAAAATAATTCGCCGTTAATTTTATTCAATTCAAGGACCAAAAATAAACAGGGGGTGAGCCGGTGACAAAAGCGTGCAAAACTCACTTCCCTATATAAAGCACCAAGGAGATACTCAAAACTTCAAACAATGCTTCTAACAATGGTTGAAATTTTACAAAACACTTTTGTCCATACAAGCACTTTGATAGCAAAATTTCAACCAATCAGTTGACCCTTTTAAAAATCAAACTATTGTTAAGTAACAAATTTTACCTCCAATGCTTAAACCTTGCAGCCCAGCGTCAAAGCAGCAGCTACTTCAGACAACAGTTATCGTTCGAGCAGTCGCATAAATTGGTAAAAACAGAAGGGTAAGAAGCTGATTAGCTGAACACGGCAATAAGGTGCACAAGACAATTGCTTACAATTGCTAAATTGAAGGAACATTGATACGAGAAACTGATTTACGTTCTAATGAATGAAATCCATCAACTGAAACTTTACATTCTAAAAATATTAAGACCGTCAATGCTGTGGTAACACCGGTCTCTTCTCCAACAACTCGTAATGCACAAGAAAATTATCCTACGCATAAAATATAGGTTCAACTCAGGGGACTACAATTTGTCAAGTTAGGATAAAATGCACGAAATATAAATCAATCAGTTTACCTTTCGGATAGTTTCAAAGGTATTGGGATCAAAGCAGTGATAAGATCCTCTCTCAAACGTGTTGGTCTTCACAAGTGGCTCCATGTTGGGTACTCTTATGAACCATAGGCGGTGTTCCTTGTGATAAAACCAGCCTCTATTATTGCTGCCAACAATAAATGTCATACAACATTTTAGTGCACACCAATCAAAGCTTGTTTATATATATTGCTGAACATTAAACACTCTTATGTCGTAAAAAGAAGGTCACATAGGATTTAAAGCATGATCTCAAAGAAACTGTTAAGAGGTCAAGAGTATTCCATCGCTAAAAGCTCTTAAGTGGACAAACGTACACATATTATGGGGTTTTTAAACTTTTTATATAAGGGAAATAATACAAATTTATAAACAAATGAACGCTTACAGTTCATTGGCAGCATATAATTGGGCCTCGTCTTTGGGCATGCTGCAAACAAAAAAGAATGACTCCGTGAGTTCAATACTTTGAAAATTGAAAATAACTTGAGAGGTCCAACAACAAGCACCTGTAAAAGATATAGAACAACGTTTCCACGGAAAACTTTGAAAAATACCCTTTCTGCAGCCACCAAAGTGAGTTTAGAGCACAGAGGCACAATATGCATGAAGAAGATTGAATTTGAAAAAAGATTTTTAATAAAAAGAACAGCTCACATGTAGTGCAGGCGGTTGTTTAGCATAGTAACATTGGGGAACACTAAACTCTGGATCACCCTTAGCTGGCTCGTCAGACCACGGGGAACCAAAAGTCTTGTGAAGGTTTTCTGTTGAATTCAAGTTTAATCCAAGTGTTGTCAAATCAATTCCAAGTGCAAGGGATGTAAGATCAGGATCACTCATCCTTATGACACTTAACAATCCAAGCAAACCAAATAGGTCTGGAGCAGATTGCGCTGACTGCATCGATTTCATTCCCTGATCCCTAAATGATTGATTGCCAGCTGACATCTGGTGCAGGCGAAACTGGGATTGATTTTGTTGTTGATACTGCTGAATAAGCTGGTCATATGAACCCATACCAGAAACTGAATTGGCAGAATTCAGAGGTCTTAATCCAATGCCAGGAGGTCCTCCACTAGTCTGAATCAAAAGTTTTAGATGTTAGATCCCACAATTACTAAAGAATTTAAATACATGCTTATAACTCAAGCTTTTCCCGATCTGAGGATAAAAAACCATTCAACTTTCCTGATGTACTAGAATCGACTTATTTGGACCAACAAATCATTCTGAATCAAATCATTAGATATAATACCTACAATCATAAGAATATGTTTTTCAATCCACGTTAAATGACACCATAAGAATAAAATCACCATACAATCTATCCCCACAGTGAAACCCCATTATAACAAAAAGAATAATTTGTGAAACCAAACTACCAGACCTGTGAATGATATGTTGAATGTGATGATGGGAATATGTCTGAACCATGCATATGGAGAAGATCCTGATTGTTTACTTGTGAAAACGAGACACCACTACTGCTGACTGATGGAGCATGTTGTTGCTGTTGTGGCCTATGAGAAGAATAAGTTCCCCCCAAGTTAAATCCTGAAGACCGTCCCATCTGCAAAACAATATACATAGATATAAGGGCTTAGAGCAATTTGCAGCAAGTAATAATCCAAGGGGAAGGGGGAAAAAGACTCTTCTTTGATTTAGAGCTTAGAACCCACTGGGAAGTGCTGAGATTGCATCATCGACACAGCATTGTCATGGAGTTGTTCTTTCTGGTGCATATTGATCCCATATTCAGCATCACCACCTGCTGAAGATCTAATAATAAGGTCAAAAATGCAAGTGGGCCAGCAGCCTCCCCTACAGGAATGTTGTTCAACTATTCATGCAGTATGCATATGTGGTAAAAACGACATAATGCTAAGTCCTTGGGGTTATCCTAAGTAGTGAGGGAGGAGGCAATGGTTTAGGAGTATGATAGGTCAAGGGTTACATGATTACATCCCTTCAGTTGTAACAAAAAAAAATGGTAGATGAAAGATATATTGGCACCCATGGTTATCTGAAACCACCTAGTTCCTCAGCTCAAAGGGTGCCCTTCTATCCATCCTTCCACAATTCTCCATCCACTCAACCACACCAACCCACCAAAGAGAAAAAAGAATAAAAGCCCCAAAACCCCAAAACGAATCCATTATCACAAGTCTACCTCTGTCGCCGACAATTGTAATGCACTTTCCTCATACACAACTACAGAACACAATGGGGGATGGTAGGATAAATTAGGTAGAAATTAAAGGATGAACATAGCAAGTATATTGGAGGCTACATTATTTTGTGAAGAGGTCAGCATACTAGCAAAATGGCAAGTCATTTAGGAATTCTGTCCACTATTTTCATAGATTAGTAACTAATTTAATTTTTGAAACACAAGAGAAGGATGTCCTTCAAGATAATATAGTGGAAGTAGGAGCAATTGACTAGAAGAGCAAAACTCCTTTCCGATTCTTCTATTTCATATGAATACCCTCAATCTTCTAAAACTTGGAAATAAAAATGCAAAATCACCAAAAAAAAAATGACAGGTCAAAGACTACTAACATCTGAAAATCACTTCCGAAGAAACATTTCTCAAAATATTAAATTTCAAACTCTAGTCTTGGTTAAATTTAAAATTCAAATTATGCAACTGCAAAAACAAATATTCTAATCAACTTATAAATGAATATATCGCACCTTTAAATCCTGGTAAAGCTGGAAAGTCCTCATTTTGGATACTGAACTCTTGGTTCTGTTGAACAATAGGACTAACACCAAGGCCTTGTTTTCGTAGTGAACCTAAAAAAAATTTCTGTATATTATATTCCAATTACTGTATAGGATGCAACCAAAACTGCACCATATTTCTTTACTAACCCAACTGCCCCTGAGGCCCTCCCGCAGAACTAGGACGACTTGTTAATGAAGGGAAATCATTGATGTCAAAAGGAGAACTGTCATTAGAATTCACATCATTCATTATTCCCATCGAGCTCAAATTATTCACTTGGACATGGCTTTGAGAAAGTGGACCACCAGCATTAGGGTAAGAATTTCCTAGCATCGAAATTACTTGCGGAGACCCTGAAACCAGAAAATTATGTACAGGAAGATTCCATAAGTAAAATTTGATAAAATGATAAAACAATTTCATTTCAGCACCAGACATCCATATGCAATAACAACCAGTACAGCTGAGCCTGCTAGTTCTTGGACTGCTATTCAAACCTAAAAACTAAGGAACTACACCAAACTGTGTTACAACAGTTCAGCAGAATCCACCAAGGTATTAAAAAAAATTATAGTATTTGCATTGATTACCAAATTAATAAGCAAACGAAATCTTATAACAAATCGTGAACCAGAGCTCAAATTCATTTCAAACATCAAATCTTACTAGAACCTAAGTCATCAGTCTCATAGCTAAGGCCTTCCACAGTAGGCTGATAAAATTGAGTTCGTTTCCAATTTTGTAGGAATCAAATTCATACAATAGTCCAAAAAATTTGAGTTCTATGAGCGTGATTCCAACTCTGAGCTCAATATATTGAACTCATGAGTTTGATTCCTATACAATAAATGACAAACGTTCTAAAAGAAAATGGAATAACCAATATGAGAATAAAAATTGGACGGATTCTGCAACTAATAGATATAACTCATGTCTATCAAACTCATACCATTGTAGTAATTGCGTTATAGGAATCAAACTCACCTTAACCACTGCAGCAGGCCTAACTATAGTTATAAAGCACGAAAAGAACTAATTCCATAAGGAAGGCAATATACCTTGTGGTAGCACGCCACTCATCAAGCGATTTTGCCCTTGTACAGTTAAACTTCCAGATCCACTATTTCCGCTTAAATTCAGACGAGAAGCAAGACCAGGCACCGACAAGCCTCCACCAGTGCTAATACTCCTCCCAATGTTTCCCCCACCAACCATGTTTCCCATGGAACTTGTAATCCGAGGACCTGCATTTCCCAAAATTGGGGACACGCCCAATCCTGAAACAGCACTCCGGTTACCAATTGCAGCAGATGTAGGGAGAATCCCAGGAATAGAACCGCCAATTCCATTTGTGCTACTACTAAATCCAGGGTTTCCTACTACACTTATACCTCCTCTATTAGTGACTCCTGAATGTGCATGGGAGCTTCCATGAGATAACTGCAAAAACAGTTTTTTTTTTAAGGAAAATATGGGAGAAGAGTAAAATACAAGACAAAGAATGACAGAGAGACGCAGAGAGAGGCAGAGAGAGAGGTCCATCGATTATGTCACTACTCTCAAAACTACAATCAGCATACGAAATACATATCCCATGTACCTGAGACAAAGCAACAGGAAGGTTATTTGATGTGAATCGTCCGCCAGAGAGGCTTCCAGCTGGTTGTTGGACTCCACCAGAAGGAACATTATTTATTGTTGAGTTTCTTGATGTTAATGTACCTGGCATGTTGGGAACATTGAAGCTCCCATGAATATTATGCAATCCCTGCATACTTCCTGCAGAAAGAAACTTGAAATTTCACTAACATTGACACTAACACAAGAAACTCAAGCAATAGTAACCCACCTGAGTGATGAAAAACAGGAGAAGCTGCACCAGATTGACCAGAGAAAGATGACGCAAATCGCCCACTACTGTCTGGGAGATTTGAGGCTGATCCGTTTAGAGAAGACTGCAACCAAAAACAAATTAGGTTTCACTTCATAAATGAACAAATTATACAACACATATGAAACACAAAACACATATCAACACTAGAGACTTTAAATTCCTCTTAATCCTAAAAATCACGACCGCAACAATAACTGCAAGGAATACAATATTTGGCACCATTCTGTCTAAAACATAAAATTAGAAAAACTATTCAATATTGTAACAATTCTCGTATACTGCAAAAATAATTATAGTTCATCATGCAAACCATAACACTAATAAACAATAGACATGCATGAAATCACCAAAAATTTAGAAACAAAAGCATACAGCATCATGGTCTGACCATAAACTATTTGCAAATAAAGTGCAAATCCTAACGAGCATTTCACGACAATGTTAAAATTGAAGGAGAAAAAAGCCGTGTATAAGTGCAAGTGCTTGGAAAGATACATGAACAGACAAATGACACATTTCTTTCAAAAACAAATCCAGAGTTCAATCATTAAACCATCCAAAACCTTAAATGATTAGACAGACTTGTTGGGAAAAAGATAACATTTTGAGTCAAGAAGACAATCTTAATATCTTATAAACAAAATTTACTGTAGAGAAGTGATATGGACAAAAGACTGTACATTAAGTAAACCCGACATTGCATGAGCATCAAAAGGTCATGCAATAACGCATTCCTTGCTTCCTTGCCGAGAAATAACCCTTCCTTGTGCGAACAACTTGATATATCTTCTCTGTTAACAAATCACCTATAGCCTGAAAAGGACAACTTGATAAATCTTCTTTTTTGACAAATAGCCTACAGATGCATCCATAATAATTCAATAACTTGGCATCAACTTTAGTACAAAATAATTCCACACAGATACACAACCAACACACGCAAACACACATATGAGAGATTATGGTACAGTACAAGTATTTATTTCATTTCTTTTAAAACCCAGGACTCAACATGTCAACCTTGCTGACACAGCTTCTAAACTGGATCCACTGCCTACCCCTACAATCTTTGGGGGAATGAAACACTAGTCATTGCAAGGTAGGTACCTTGGGCTTTCTAACCTGAGACCACAAGGTACAAACCGTTGTTCTTAAGTCCCAAACTGGGTTTTCTTAGGCAAGGAATTGACACACTATAATCAGCTTTACAGAAACCCAAAATCTTCTACATATTAATTTTGCAATGACCAACTAAATTACTAATGCAATGTATCTCCTGCAGCATAAGGTGTCCAGATTTTTTATGAACTCTCGACTTCCCAAATGCAAATGAAACTATCAATTACTATAACAGCATTAAAAATCAGATTCCCACAGATGGTATTTTCAATTACCATATCAAGTTCCATAAAATGAAAAGGTAAACTATACAATATCTTAAAGGTGAGCAATCCCAAGAAGAAAATTACAGAGTTCTCCAGTAACGTTCTCAGATTCCCACAGACTTAACCATCTGCTTCCCAATTTCAAATGCACTTTAACTCGCTGAAAAGATTTTCAAAAACATCTAACACCATTTCAAAATCAAAACCCGACACCGGAACGTTGTAATATGCTTCACCAAAGATTAACTCATAATTCGAGACGTTCCACAAACTACCCCATTTTCAATCGCTAAAATATTCATATCCAGTAAATTAGCAGTTTAATTTTCTTCTCTGAGACTAAAACGAAAATTTAAAAATAAGAAATTAAAAAAAATTAAAAAAAAAAGAAAGGAAAAGATCTCACGCCATAAATTATAACGAATACAAAAACTAACACTTAAATCATAAACTCCAATACTTTCTGGTTTCTTCATTAATCCGAATTTTCTCGACAGCCAAGCAAAATGCAACGCAACGCACACTAGCCTCAGTCATTTCGATGTTAAAATCCTAAAATCAAAAACCTCTCTCAAAAACCCTAGGAGAGAGAGCGATGTTGCTAGGGCACCAAAACCAAAATTTCCTCAACAGTCACAGGCGCGAGGATCCACAAAAGAGGAACGAACTCGGACCGAGTCGGGATCGAGTCCGGGTCGGAGAGAGAGAGGAGAGAGTTAGTACCTGAGGGAGCAGATCAGCGAGAGCGAGGGTTTGGAGGTCTGAGTCAAACAGCGAGTTAGATTGCCCTAAAGAGAGAAGAGGAGAACGTCAGAGCAGAAAGAAAATGTCGAGATTTTTCGATGATAAAGTTCGGTGTAGGGAGAAGAGAAAAGATCGTATGCGGCGGCGAGTACGTGTGGTGGAGTGGGCCGCAGTCTGTGGCTATTGGGTGACTGTTGGATCTGATAATTTAGGTGGGCCTGGGTGCAGTGTAATAAAGGAAAATGGTAATTTAGTGAGGAGAATCTCGACTGCCAATTGTCGATTGTGGTTTGTTTCTATTGCCCAAAACAAAAGTTGTAATTTTTTTTACTTTTATAACGAAATGAAAATAAATTTTTGCTTATAAAACTTTTTTTTTTTTTTAACAAATGATGTAATGTATATTAAGAAGTACGGGATTAGGCTAAGTCTCACAATGGAGTAGCAATAATATAGTTTAAATTCGTCTTTGACGATAATTGACCTAAAACCTTTAATTTACAAAAAAAAAAAAATATCACTAGACTGTAATATTAACTGGCAAAAACATTTTTTGTTAGATAAAACATCATAAGATAAAAATCGGGAATAAAAGCATAATTTTTTTTGTGAAAAAATCTTCAATTCTTATATATTAAGGTGGTATACTTGATTTCTTGACTTTAGTTGTAATTTAGAAGTTTTATTTAAAACATTTTTTCTCGAGAAGATCTTTTTTTTTTTTTTAGGAAAAAAAAGTCGGAAATACAGGTATATACATCAAGTGTCATATTATAATTGTTTTGATTTTTTTTTTTTTTTCAAATTTTCAACCAATTATACTCTAATAATTGATGCACCAAACTGTATACTCAGCACATTGAATTGTGCAAGGATACAGGGATCATCTGCACAGAATTTTTGAACAAAGCATATTCATGTTTTCCATAGAATATCTCAAGAGTGTTGCTATCTACACACCTTTTTTACCTTCCACACATTTCATGTAAATTTATGTCATTTGACCCTCTTCAGCTCATTCGACCGACAATCGAAAATTAAGAGAATGCCGCTACTATCCCAGTGGGCTTTTTAGCAGGTGATCTGCTATTGAAGTGAAGAGTGCTGCCCCTTTTCGGCTGGGCCCATAAGGGCCACTGTTGCGGCATGAGCACCTTCTTGATACCATCTCACTCATGTCAAAACGAGAAGAGATTCTCTTTGGATCTCTTTCACCAAAATTACCGGATCAAATGATTTGAGTCTTTTAAATTTTATCTAACGGTAAAAAATTATTATAACATTTAAGGGGTCAAAACAGATAGGTCGTTTGATGAAATTTCAAAGGTCCGGATTACTTGATCCTGTGATCTTGGTGAAAAAGATCCGAAAATGATCTCTTCTCATTTAAACACACTTCACCTCTTTCTCCAACTCTCCAATCCCTTTTTTTTAATTGAAGGTAACGAACTCAGAACTCCCCAATCCCTTAACTCCATAGAGTTGCATAAATTGTGTCGAAGAATGCACCGGATGAACAAATCATCTTCTGTAATGGTTTTGAGGATGAAATACAAAACAATCAATGTTATGGGTGTTTTAGCCATTAGATTTAATTTCTACAATAATTAGATATTATATTTTCAATCGGTGTTGTGTACTACTGAAGAAAAATTAGAGAATGTAACTTTTTGTAATGCTTTTTCATTTGCGAATATTATTGACACTCTAAATAGTCACCGTGTGGTAACCAGATTAATATAAGTCGTTTAGAAGGTAGAATTGAGTGTAGAGCTTAAATTATGTTTGAACTTTGTGGCACGTTCAGAAATTCCAGCATCTAGCTAGCTTGTGAAACTGCAATTTATTCGACACTTCTTATTGATGGAGGGAAACAAATAAAATTAAAAATTAAAAAACACAACTATGTATGAATACAATTTTGACTCACACATGGCACAACTATAAACAAAAGATGACCGCCCGGCGACGGCGAGCCACTTAATAGAGTGGCCTTTCTTCGTTCTGTTGAGGTGTTAGATCTGGTGTTGTTGGGGCACTTTGCCCTTGAATATTCACCTCAAACTGATTCATTGCTACTTCTGCATATTTCCCCACCATCTGGGGATCCATTGGCCCTCCTTGTGGTGGCTGGCCGTTAGGCATGTTGCCACCACCATTTTGCCCTGTAAAATGCACAAAAATAGGAGTCACAATAGTTCATAATTTCAAGCATATAGACTAATTACTAAAATATTGAGTAAATCCGCATAGCTTGTCGTTGTGTATCATGACACTAACATGAGAGAATCTGGAATCATCAGGTCGTTGAATTAAATGATTGTTTGGACCATTTAATATTTTGTAAGTATATATATAGACACGTTATTGACTACTGACACGTTAGTCATACTATTGATACTTCGAATACATGTTTGTCGATATGCTTGTCAGTAGAAATCTAGGTGAAAAGTAAATCCTAATGTGAGGACATCTTATTATAGGTGGCTAGATAAGACACACGGTCAAACTCTTCAACCTAAGATTTTCCCACTAACAAAATCGAGACTTACATACAATATGCCACTAAGGTGGTATTGTAAAATCATGCGTTATTAGTTTAGAGTATCATCAACGTAGGTGAAAAGTTGTTTGTCACGTGATAAGTCATACTACTTTTAATTGGACAGATAGGTCGCTACCTAGGTTTACTACCTCTTTTAACGTGATGTATTACACAATATCATACTTAGAGATTAGGTTGTATGCTTAATTACCTGCATAGTGTGCTGCAATTGCCGCTCTTCTCCTGGTACCGCTGCTTATAACACAAACTATGATTACCACAATGACCACAAAAACAATGATAGCTGGAACTGTAACTCCAATAATTAACGGTAGCTTGCTGCTTTTCTTCTTGCTGCTACCACCACCACTAGAAGAGCCATTATCACTATCAGCTGGAATTATTGTCTTACAGGACGCGCCGGCGGCACAAAGATCAGGATTTCCCGACGACCTTCCTCCCCAGAAAATAGAAGTTCAAACTGTCAACACAAAAGCAAAGAAAAAATATATACATATATGCAAAAACAGAACCGGTTCTAAACTCTTTTTTTGTTTAAATAAAATAAAAAATAGAACTTGAGGAATTCTAACCCGATAATAATATGTCACTAAATCGTAGCTCGTATAATATGATCTAGTTTTCATATTTTAAAAAAAAATTGTTATCAATTCTATTTGTCCATATTACATCAAGGGAGAAAAAGGAATAAGTATACTTACACTAATTTCAGTTTGCTATTCGTTGAAATTGTGGTGGGAATGGGTCCACTGAGTTTATTGTCTGCTAAGTTCCTAATAGAGGAGAAAATTTATGGTTAATTATACAGAAATTAGCAAGAATATAATCTTCTAGGAGACATTTTCTGGGGAAATATTACAATTGGGTTAGTTTGGGTAAGGTGCCAAGAAAATCAGGAATGGCTCCACCCAAGCTGTTGTTGTGCATGTCTCTGCATATTCAGAAAATAATTTGCAAGTGACATGGTTAGAATCTGAAAAACTATCTAAACAGGTTCCTTTTTTTATTTAATTATATTTTTCAGTTTATATTATTTTCTTTTCACCAACTAACTAGCTGTGTTCAGTGATAGCTTACATTGTCTGAAGAGCATCAAGGGAGCTGAAGTCTGGAAGTTGGCCAGAGAGGCCATAGCCACTCAGATACCTGAAAACCTCAAGTGCGTTACAAATTAATGAATATAATATAAATTGAAAATTGAATATAATATAAATTGAAATTTTAACATAAAAATAAAAGGGTTTACTTAGAAAAAAAATTAAAGTATAATTACAGTGCTGTTACGCGGGGTGTAGTATCAGAACTGCAATTGACCCAGTCCCAGGTAAATGGAGAAGGGAGGCATGGGTCACCAGTCCATTCCTGTAATATACTGAACTTGTCTTGCAATATCCCTAACCCTGTCACTGATATGTAGCAAAAGAAAACCCACAAAAAAGGAAAAAATTCGTCAATTTTCTGATTGTAATAACTAGAAAATGCACACACAAAATAATGAGCTCATTGATGGTCATATAATGATATGAAATGTAAATCATGCTATGTTATTAGGTTCTTAATATGATCAACGCTATTGAGCGCCTTGTTTTCAATGATTCATGTTCACATGTCAACGTGAGCAGTAGTACTATATCCCGGAAATCCTCAA
Organism: Pyrus communis; assembly: GCF_963583255.1. Classification (NCBI taxonomy): domain Eukaryota; kingdom Viridiplantae; phylum Streptophyta; class Magnoliopsida; order Rosales; family Rosaceae; genus Pyrus; species Pyrus communis. The sequence goes on along the minus strand of NC_084810.1, from coordinate 20,035,551 downwards.
ATCGTGTTCCTTTATAGTATATCGTACAGTTAGTTTTCGTTAGGTACTGTTCATGTTTAACTTTAAATAAAAATATTTAGAATGATTTTTGATCTTACGATGTACGATGAACGAACATTTGAGGATCCTCAAGATCCTTACGAAGAGGATCCGGAGAGGATCCTCATTCGTGCATGAATTATCATAGTATGATAAGATTAAGGACTCGATACCAACCGTCATTGCTATCCGTTCCACCCGTTAACGGACCACTGACATAATAAACTTCCATGGCATTAATCAACGGAGGAAGTGTCGAATCGGCGGTAGCTACCAGAGAAATATTTGTGCTGGAAGAAGCAGTAATGTTGGTAATAGACATCTCCGTGACAGTTCCATAGACAGGAACAATGGGGTCCGACTCCGACTTGCCGTCGATGTAAATCTCGAAGGATCTGGTCTCGGACGTGGTCAGTTGGCTCATTTCGGTGAAGTACATGATGATGTAGATGGGAACTTTATCGGTCGGAAGATCAGTGCCCAGACTAATTGATACGGAGGGTTTTGAGGTAGTTATTGCATACTGGAAAGCAGCAGCTGGAGGCTGATCTGGCACAGAGGTATCAATAATATGTAGATCGTTTGTGAGTTTTACTAATCCATCTCCTCCCTCCACTGGCTCCCAAATCCGATCATAATCATCACTTGGGTACCTGGAAAACCCACACACATATAAATATATCAATATCGCATGGAATTTGATTGTCTCATGAAATAAATAAATTGAAGTCAACTTAAATAGGATTAGTATTATACTATAGACTTTTGATAAACTATGGACTGTGTATGGATCCTACATCCAATCCATTGTCAGGCTTTGGGTTAAGTTGACTTAAAATTTGGCCTAGTTAAATTGAGTATGTGGATATAGTACTACTATTCACGTTCACATGAGCGACTGTTGTTAGTTTTTCTTTAATCTCTAATAGATTTATTGTTAGTCTCTCGTGAACATGTGATTGATTATTGCTAAACGTAAATCTAGGTGAGCTCACATGCAGTGGAGCTTACAAGTATATATGCCACCAAAATTGTTTATATGCTCACGTTCACATGAGCGATTGTTAGTTTTTCTTTAATCTCTAACAGATTTATTGTCGGTCTCTAGTGAACATGTTGGATTATTGCTAAATGTAAATCTAGGTGAGCACACATGCAGTGGAGCTTACAAGTATATACGGCCACCAAAATTGTTTATATGACACAAGTGAATGACTAATAATGTTAGAGTCGTCATCAAATTTATTCACTAAATAATGTGCCTATAGAGGTGTAAAGTATAGAAAGAAAAAAGAAAGGCGTCAAAATGCTTGAATTATAAGCAACCTTTTATATACCTTATATTATCAGTTGCACCATAAGCAACCCTTCTTGTATGAACCATAGCATATTCAGCGTCGACATGGCTGTACATATCCGTGCCCAAGCCCCCGATCTCGATAGCTGATATAAACGGAAGCTGGTTAGGCTTCGTTTGAGCAAGACAAATCTCTATAAAATCACCGTTGGCGACATAAACTAGTTCTTTATACACAAGATCAGTGGCTGAAGTTATGACGCCGGCCCAATAGTTCCCGTCCAGTAGAAGAGCAAATTCAGGAGGAGATGATTTCTTGTCATAGTTTCCATAAAAGAAAGATGCTCGCACAAGAAACTGAGCCCCCTTTTCTGCTTTGATGGAGTAACAGTTTCTTTTCCTGGTTGAAAACACTCTCAAGGTGGTCAACACACGAGCCACTCCGTTTGTGGTTTGAACCACTTGGGATTTTCCACCTGAAACAAATTCCTCGTCTCCAACCCATTTGATCGTATTTTCGTCCGTGAACGAATCCGATGACCCGCAATCGATGCTAACAACTGCAGATGAATCATGTGTAAGCAAGAAAAAGAGGTATTAGTTTGATACAAAACATACAAGGATGGTATCCAACACGGTGATGCTATACGGCAACTGTGTATCCGAATTCTAAAATAGTCATCATACACTCATTCAAATGCAAAATCTCTCCATCACTTTTAAAATGACAAAAACAACTTTTTTAAAGTTAAGAAAATGAAATCTAAGAACAAAAAAATACAAGAATAATCTTATTTGTATCAAATTTACTAACATATCGCATTTATGACATACTGATTACTAAAGTACATTTACTTATAAGGTATGAAATTAAATTACGAATATAAAGCGTAAATAGATAACTTAATAAACGTAGTACAAATAATTGTGTTACTCACGATTAGCGGATACAGATAACAGAGACAGAGCTACGAGGAGTAACACTAACAACAGTACTATGGAGCTAGCCATGGTGATTGGTGAGCACTGAGGACAAAATAAGAGGCACATATTATTGGTAATAAGCCTTTCCCATATATAGTGATAGTTGGTTGATCTTGATCCTTACATTAAGGGCATTGACTTGCCGAATGTGGAGTTTTTCTTGCCAATAATACTAGTTGCATGTTGGTAGTAAAGGAATTGTATCCAGTGGGAATTTCCTCTATATTTTAGTTGTCATCAGATGAGCTCACACTCATATGAGACCGAAGAGTTGTAGAGACTAGAACCAATAGAATTGCATAGTGTCTTTTTTTCTTAGGGGATTTGATTTCCTGTAAGAATTTTCTCTTCGTGCATATCTTGTTTATTTAGACTTTAAGATTGAATAAATTAAATGAAAATTAACAAATAAAAATAGATAGTACTTGTATTTCCTCATGAAAGAGGAATGGATGTATCTCACTCTTTGCAAATAATTTGTTAATCTTCTTTCAAAGAGCATCTTTACAAAAAACAACCATTCGCGTTAGTCATCGTTTATGCATTAAAATGTATGGATTTAGTCGACGACATAAATGCTAAGTAACATATTCATGATGAACCGTTTATTAATTCCATAATTTGAATGATTGAACGATATTCATTCGAATGATTTTTTGTAGTGATAATTTTCAAATAAAGTTTAAGAAATTGAATCTTTTGGATTATATGATTAACATATGTTTTCTTTAAGAGGTGAGATAAATGCATTTTTACATAGAAAGTTGAAAGTATTTTTTAACAAAGATAAACAAGCATACGCAAAAGGAGAAAAGAATGTGCGAAAATTATTTTTCTTTGCTTAAATGATTATTCTATCCGCTGTTCGCCAATTTGATTTGAAAGCATAGGTGAAGCTCCTGGACCTGAACGGAACCCACAAGATTATCTCTCTGTTGACTTTGACGTTAACTATAGCTCTCATTCGTTTGATTCTAGGGATCTCTATGGATTAAGAAGTAGTCAAAATCAACGGTTGGTGGTGAATTTCTGGGAAAGGAAGAGAGTGGACTTTATGAACTTAGAACAAGTTAAAGAGTAGACCCAGTCGCAGACAACGACATTTTTATGGAGATTAACGGCGTTGATATTCTTGTAATCATTGCTTATCATAAACAAGTTGGCAGTTGAAAAATAGGATGGAACGTGCATGAACGTGAATCTTCACATGAAGATAATGGGAAGAAGTTTTTGAAGATATAATCTTCATTAAGCAAGCAAGTCCACAATCAAATGTTACTAAACACTTGGTAGTTTGCTAGAGGTTGATTAGTGAAGGGGCCGCTTAAATTACATTTGATCAACTAGCTCGTAATTTAACGATAATAGAAGATATTTTAGATTCGATTTTCATTCATCTTTTGATAAAATAAAATAAAAAGCAAAACTTTTGTTTTTTTGTTTGACGTCAAACTAAAACTAGTTAGGGTTAGTTTAGAAACGCTTGAAGCACTTCTACTCAAAGCACTTTTATTGTAAGGGCCTCTATAAGAAGCACGTATAAAAATTTGGGTGAAGTGTTGATTTAGTTTATGAACTATCACTTCAGTGAAAATTAGTTCCCTAAATTATTTTTTTGGGTAAAATACGTCCCTAAATTCATTAAAAATTGCTAATTGCATCCTTACTATTAAGGTAAAGTGCCGATTTAATTAATCAATTATCATCTTAGTGAAAATTAGGTCCCTGAATTATTTTTCAGGTAAAATAAGTCCCTAAATAATTGCTAATTTTATCCCTACTATTATATTCAAAGCTATTTTTTCCAATTTTTTGTCAACTTAAGTCATTTGACACATTTTAAAGTCCAACACCGTCATTTTCTCAAGCTCTTCACATTTCATATAGGTTGTGAATCTAACGTCTAATTTACCCTCCAAAGTTACCTTTTTACACTATTTCTTTATGAAAAATTATCAATCTACCCTTTAATGTGTATCACATGCAAGTAAAGTGACTTAAACTGACTGAAAATTGAATAGAGTAGCTTCAAATATAATATTAGGGAAGTAATTTGCAGATTTTTATAATTCAATGACTGATTTTTTTGGAAAAATAGTTTAGGGACCTAATTTTCACTCAGGTGATAATTTAGGGACTGAATTGACAGTTCTTCCCTACTATTATATTCAAAACTATTTTATCTAATTTTTCGTCAACTTAAGTCACTTGACACACTTTACAGTGTAATACAACCTTTTCTAGCCTCTAAGCTCATATAGGTTGCGAATCTAATGTCTAATTTACCTTCCAAAATTAACTCCATACACTTTCTTTATGAAAAATTATCAATCTACCATCCAATATGTATTACATGCAAGTAACGTGACTTAAATTGATAGAAAATCGAATATAGTAGTTTTGAATCGAATATTATGAATGTAATTGACAGATTTTTATAATTCAATGACTAATTTTTATGGAAAAAAATAGTTTAGAGACTTAATTTTCACTAAGGTGATAATTCATGGACTCAAGGCCGGTCCACAAATTTTTGAGGCCTGGGACGACGTAAAAAAATGTGTCTTCATTTCATATAAAAAAAAAATTTGTTTTCACACGTAAAACATTGATAAAATTATATTTAGAAAGACACTTCAAACTCAATAATTTAGAAATACGGAATAATTAATTTATTTTGTATCAAGAGAAGGAAACTAAAAAGCTTCGGGCTTTCAAGTAGATAGAATATGAGTTTTGTTTTCTTATTTACTAACCTCGTCAATATAAGACTAAAAAAATATTAATGTTTTTGAGTCTTTAAGGATATGTATAAGTAATGAATGAATACTAAATTAAACATTTTGATGACACGTAATATTATTTGCAAATTTGGTCTAAAAATTTAGTCTACGCATTATTTTTTTGCTGAATATTAGGCTTGAATTGGAATAGATATTTAAAAATAGCAACCCACATAGCTACTAGCTAGTAAATAAATTAACAACTAAACAAAAATTTGTAAAAATTGAAAAAAATAAACATGCACATAACATTTCAAACTTAGGACCTCTCGTTAATTTTAAACAACAAAAATTATTGCTTCTAATTAAACTTCTTGATCATTTAGCCAAATTTTATAAATTTATACTATTATGAAAAGAAATTTGTAAAAATTGGAATCTAAATAAGCACACACGGTGTTTTGAACCTAAGACCTCTTCATTCATTTTAAACAACAAAACCACCCACTCTAGTTAAATTTCTTTGTCACTAAACCAAATTTTATAAATTTATACTCTTATAAAAACATATATAAATATATCAACCTAATAATTTTGGTGCCCCCAATTTTTTTGGGCCCCGGACAGTAGGCCTGCCCACATTGGGCCTGGGTCGAGTCATGGACTAATTGGCAGTTCACCCTAAATTTTTTGTTAAAACTTCAATTGCTTATTGAAAAAAGAACCAAAGTGTTTTTTGAAGGATTTGGATCCTCTCCTGAGCTAATGGAGAGGATCCTCCTGACCAATCATCGTGGGCTGTTGGATTTTTATCCAACAGCTACAATCATTATAACTTTAAAGAGACCCCCTGTTTGTAACCGTTAGATAAAAATCCAACGGTCCACGATGATTGGTCAGGAGGATCCTCTCCATTAGCTCAAGAGAGGATCCAAATCCTTTTTTGAAATAAGTATTTAAAGTGCTTTATGAAAAAAAGTATCTAGCAACTACTTTTTCTATAAACCACTTCCAAGTGATTTTTCGTACCCGGAAACGTTTTTGAACTTTTTCTTTTCAAACATTGTCAAAAGTGTTATTTAATAGTGTATCTAGGTAACACTTCTAAACATGCTCTTAATCACATTTAGGTCCTGGATAATAGTTTTTTTTTCATAACTATGGTCGTAATTAAAGCAAAATTAAGGTTGACAAAGAGATTTGTAAGACTTTTTAGTTTTCACGCCTTTGTTCAATAAATTTTATTATCAACTTATCATAAGCCGAATTTATTTTATTGTCCAAAGCAATATTTGCATAAACAGTATATCGAGCGTGTAAGGTCATCTCTAATCAACCTAGCTAAAAGGTTATAGGGCTAAATAACTTGAAATGACACGAAAACGGTCTCTAACCGGGGCTAGCCCAAAGGGCTTGTGGGCTCCACCAGGCCAAAATTTTGAAATCAAGCCAACCAGCTGGCCTATTCTAGCCTGCCAGCCAACCCCAGGCAACCCAAGAATTTGAATTGCAACAGTAACCTAGCGTCATGCTAACGTCATTTCTACATAATTTTCCTATAAATACCTAAGCTATTCATACACCATTTCTCACATAATTTTCACCATTCTATACTACCTTACCTCATTTTATTTCAATTCTTCACATTCTATTCTCTTACCTCTTCCAAAAATCTTTCCTTTAGTTTTTTCAATAATTTTCAAATGACGACATCTGCAATGAAAAGAAGGGCTTGGACCCGAAAAGATGATGAAATTCTTTGCATGGCTTGTAGATAGGTCTCGGAATGTAGTGTCAAGGGGAGTTCTCAAAACAAGTGAAGGTCTTTGGACTCATACGTCCAAGAAGTACTATGAGTTCTACGAAGGTACAACTCCACCGAATCCCCGAAATCACAAGAGTTGTTCTTCAAGATGGAAAAAAACATCTTCATCCAAGTTTGAATAAATGGCATCAAGCAGTGGTAAAGGACGGAAGCAGACATGAAAGCGAAGCCAATTACTATGACGAAGTGTTTTCACAAGTTATTTCAAAGATTTAATTATATTACATTTAATTTCCTTTAATTTTTGTAATTATATTTAAGGTGTAGTTTTTAAATTTAAGTTGTAGTTTTTAAACTTAATTTGTTGTAGTCTTTAAATTGAAGTTGTAATCTTTAAATTTAAGTTGTAGTTTTTAAATTGAAGTAGTTGAATCTTTAAATTTAAGTTGTGGCACTCAAAATATGTCCGAAAACCTTATTTTAATATGGTAGTTTAACTTAAGTAACCATATTAATTCAATTAAAATAATAAATTATATTTGGCATATGACCTTTTGGCCCCTTCAGTTGGTGATGGTTTTTTGTCAAAGGGTTATGTTTGCCTTATGGCCCTTTGGCCCCCTCGATTGGAGATGGTATAAAATATGGTATGACACTGTTCATTAAAATATTAATTTCTTGCAGGGTTATAAAGCTAGCCCTTTGGTTCTCATTCGGTTGGAGATGGCCTAACGTCTACTATTTTCATTTGACTCAGCTCCTTGAGGTGTGGATTTAATGGCAACTCATTTGGAATAAAGCTAAAATGTTGTCAACTAATTTCTTCATTACCAAATTCTAAGATCAATTTTCCCTTCAAAAAAAAATGCTGATATTGCTTTCATATACATTTTATTTTAGGAGAATGCTAGAGAGACTATTTTTAAGACCACAATTATAAGAGCGTCTCCAACAGTGAAGGCAAAGAAAATATACAAAATTGTACTATAATGGTTGACGTGACAAGTTGCCTACTTAATTGCCTCACAAAAAAAGTGCATCACTCCAATAGAATAGGCAAACCAAGTAGGCAAATTTTATTTATTATTTTATTTTCATCTCTAACATCTCTAACTATTTTTAAGACCACAATTATAAGAACGTCTCTAACAGTGAAGGCAAAGAAAATAGACAAAATTGTACTATAATGGTTGACGTGACAAATTGCTTACTTAATTGCCTCACAAAAAAAGTGCATCACTCCAATAGAATAGGCAAACCAAGTAGGCAAATTTTATTTATTATTTTATTTTCATCTCTAACATCTCTAACATCTCTAACATCTCCTCTTATCCTTTATTTTTGTCTCCTTCATCCATATGGAATACTTTATTATAAATATAAATGTGGAACCCTATTTGCCTATAATGTTGAAAGTAGGCAATTACATTGCTTACTTTGTGGGAGTAGGTAAACTTTGCCTACTCAATTGCCTACACCAAGCATGTTTTTGCTGACGTGGCTCATCAAAATAGGTTTAATTACCCATTTGCCTACTCCATTAGAAATGCTCTAAATCACCTTATATCGTGGTTGATGTGGCACGCCAAGTCATTAAGTATATTTTAAAACATTTAATCTCCTAATGAAAAATAATCACCCATATAAGCAATTATTTTTTTAGAAAACTTATATTCAATTTGATAAAAGAAAAATATTCATATACAAATTTTAATAGTAGAAAAACAGAATTAGGATATTTTAATATAAAGAGTCATTGAATAGGGAAGACCCAGAAAACAATGGAAGCTGGATTATTCCAAAGTGTAATTAAAAGGTCCACTAGTTCATAACGAAAGCTGGATTATAATTTTCTTACAACTTGCATTATCTCAAGAGATGCATGTTAATCTTTGACAAAAAAGACGAGATGCATGTTAATCTGATCATATCAGTGCAGATGTATTGACGTACAACATCTTAGCTGACACACATTGTAAGGAGGGGATCGTTGTAGAAGCAAAAATTGTGGTTGAAATGATGAATCATAGAGACATTGCACCTGATACGTTTACTTACAATTCGCTAATGGGTTGTTACTGCTTGCGAGGGGGAAATGGGTGATGCGCAAAAGGTTTTTGACCTAATGCTTAGCAAGGGCTCCATGGTTACTGCTTATAGTTATTACATACTAATAAATGTTGTAAGCATAGAAAGATAAATGAGGCACTGATGCTTTTTAGAGCAGTTCCACCAACCAACACCCTGTCTAAGTGCTCCAGCCTGCAAAACAGCCTGGCACCCAGCCCAAGCCAGGCAACAGACCAGCCCATTCGGATAGACCCAGAAGCCGACCTATTTGGCTGGAGCGTGCACAACACTCGCGACTGGATGCGAGTAGGAGACAAGGTTGCAGGCGACGGGGCCCGCTTGTCAGGCCACTTGCGTTTACCCAGATGAGGGCTACGTGGCCCTCCTCAGAGTCGTTGGATTTCCAACGGCTAGTTTTTGTAGACCGTTGGATTTCCAACGGTAAAAAAAAATTCAAATTTGACTTTTAAAATGGACCGTCCGATCACAGATCAACGGTCCACGTTTTTTTCACCAAAAATAAAAATAAAACAAAAAAAAAAGGCCCAACGGTCAGAATTTTGACCGTTGGCCACGTGGCAGCTCGTTGGTTGTTGGATTTGATTATTTTTCAAATCCAACGGTCCAGATTAATTACAACATTAAAATTTATTAAAAATTGTGAAATTTTTTTTTAAAATACAGAAAAATTTTAAAAAATTAATTTTTTTTCTATAAATACCTAACTCTCATCTTCCACCTTATACCACATTTCAATATTTTCTACACTTTCTACATTTGAATATTTTGTACACTTTAAGAGAAAAACATGACTTCGTGGAAGCTCATTGAAGATGTTACGTTGTGTGAATGTTGGGTTCACACTACTCATGACCCAATTACGGGTAATGAGATGGATAAGCGAGAAATGTGGAGTAAAATTACGAAATTGTTTTGCGATGTACATGGAAAAGATGCCAGATCTAGTCAAGGTCTTCAAGGTCAATGGAAAAAACTCAACGCATCCTTTACTTGTTGGAAAAATGCCATCTCTCATGCTTCTGGTAATCTGCATAGTGTGACAAGTTTAGCGGATCAGGTAACAATATTTTTATTTATTTATATGCATTCCACCCACATCAATATTTTAATTTATTTAATTTCTTATGTAATTTATATGCATTCCACGCCCATCAATATTTTAATTTATTTATTTGTGTTACACCCGTATTTTTTAATATTATCTTATCAAACATTTTTATAGACACTACAAGCACAAGCATTCTACAATGCAAAGAACCGTAACAAATCATTCAACAAATGGGAATGTTGGCAAATTGTCAAAGATTGCCCTAGATACAAAATTGTGGCAACCGGTCTAGAAGTTGTCATGCACGGTATGGGTCTACACAGTTCGCCAGAAGCAAACACGGCCAAACAAGAAGCCAACACATTTGAAGACACGGAAGGGACGCCTGAAGAAGTGCCGGAGACCCAACCGACTCGTCAGTCCCTCAGGCCTCAAGGTAAGAAGGCATCAAAGAAAAAAGGTTGTTCTTCCAAAAATGACTATACTAAATATATGGAGGAACTTGCTCGCCAAGGTGAATTGAACATGGCATGGGAAAAGGCTAAAGATGAGGAAAAAGCTACTGCTATGGCAGCAATAATAGCAGCTACTGAGGCTCGTGATGCGGCGGCTGAGAGACAAAGAGAAATAGTTAATCGAGAGAACGAGATGATTAGAGAAGCACTTCATCGAGAGAATGAGATGCTTAGAGAAGAAAGGATGGCTCAAGCAGATCGTGGCACTATGAACAAGTCTCTAGTAAGACTGTCTCCGAATTCAAAATATTTTTGGACATCAGAAAAAAGAGATGTCGTGCGAATGAGGCGTGCAAGAGATGCCGAAACAAGTCAAGGGGGTTCCAGCTACAAAAATCCTAGCAACGAAGATCCTAGCACCACATATCCTAACTCCACAAACTTTGTATAATTTCGTATTTATTTGTACTACTTTATTTAATTTGTTATGTAATTTCTTAACATTTTTAGAACTTTATTTAATTTCTTATGTAATTTCTTATTTATTTTTAGAACTTTATTTAATTTCTTATGTAATTTTTGTACTTTATTTAAATATTTGAATAAGATTACATAAACTCACCAAATAAACATTTAAAAAAAACACCAAATAAAATTACATAACCTCACCATATAAACTTAAAAAAAAAAAAACACACTAAATAAGATTACTTAAAAAACAATACACTTTATTCTTCAACCACAAACCTTATTTTAATTATGTTCGCCTTCATGCAATCCCCACTAGTGGTCAATCAAGTCATTCTGGCGGGTTATGTGCCAATATGGCTCTTGCAATGAAGTGTACCGCTGAACGATCAATTCATTGTAACGTCCATCCCGTTCTAACAGCTCGTGTTGCACCGGATCTTCGGTCCAGTCATGAGCATAGTAGATTTGTGTTCTTGAGTTGTTCATCAGATCCGGCTTGTATTCATCGATGGCATCATAATCATACTCGTCTTTAACAATCATGTTGTGGAGAATAATACACGTCATCATGATGGATCGAAGAGCCTCGACATCAAACATTCTAGCTGCAGTCCTGACAATCGCCCAATGAGCTTGCAGGATACCAAAACAACGCTCGACATCCTTCCTACACCCTTCTTGACACTTTGCGAAGTGTTTTTCTTTTTCACTCTGTGGATGTGGCACTGTTTTGACAAATGTTGACTACCTTGGGTAAATGCCATCTGCAAGGTAGTATGGTCCCTCGTATTTATTACCATTAACCCAATATGTGCATCTCGGCCCATTTCCTTGTAGCAGTTTGTCAAACACTGGAGATTGGGCAAGGACATTTAGGTCATTCTGAGCTCCTGGAACACCAAAAAAAGCATGCCAAATCCATGTATCAAAAGAAGCCACCGCTTCCAAAATGATGCTTTGGCTCATTTTCTGTCGCCATAAGCTCCTTGCCATGCACTTGGACAGTTTTTCCATGTCCAGTGCATGCAGTCGATGCTTCCAATAATGCCAGGGAAGCCTCGCATCTCACCCTTCCTCAGAAGCCTTAGTATGTCCCTTGGCGTGGGTTTCCAAAGGTACTCATTGGTGTAGAGGGCTTCAATTGCAGAGCAAAACCGCATCAGGGACTCCAGAACTGTTGTTTTTCCCATCCTTGCGATCTCATCCATTTGATCTGCAGATGCTCCATATGCAAGCATTCGCAAGGCAACCGTAATTTTTTGCTCAGGAAAAAGACCTAGAACATGAAAAGCATCATCTTTTTGCACAAAATATGGATCATGGTTGCAAACAACACTCATGATTTTATCGAACAAACTTCGTGGCATTCTAAAACAACATCTAAAAACATGATCAGGGAAAACGCTGTTGGGAATAAAATAATCTTCCAAGAGATCTTTACATCGTCTTTCTCTTCTTCTATCGATGTTTGCCGCACGTCTGGGTTTGGCTATCTGACCCACAGCTTCCATGATACAGCGGGAATGTGAGGCCCTCCGCATTCTATGGTGATCATCATCATCCTCCTCCATTGCGAAGGCCTCATCTCCATCTCCAACTCCACCTTCGTCAAGATTGACCAATTCTTCCTGTTGTGCCAACAACCTTTTCTGCTGCTCTTGCAACTGTTTATACACTCTCCTTCAAGAAGACATTGTAAGAACTCAAGATTTGACAATGATAAAGAAGAATTCTGAGCTAAAAAAAAGGATTGAGTTTAGTGTGAGGATGGATGTAGGGATGTAGGGTTTATATGGACAAAAAAAGAGAATATGAGGTTTTAGACAATGTCACGTGGCACTACATGATTGGTTGAAAATCTTATCGAAATCTTGGCTAAATTATTGTAAACAGGAAGTGACATGTGGCGTGTCGGGATTGGTTGAAAATCTTTCAGAAATCTATCTACAAAATAGTACGTTCGGATAATGACACATGGCGTGACAAGATTGGTTGAAAATCTTATCGAAATCTTGCCTAAATTATTGTAAACAAGAAGTGACACGTGGGTTATCGGGATTGGTTAAAAATCTTAGCGGAAATCTATTCACAAAATAGTACATTCGGATAATGATACGTGGCGTGACGAGATTGGTTAAAAATTCTATCCAAAATTAAAACTACTTTTTTAATTTATTATTTTATAAAAAAATTATTTAATATTTTAAATGGACTGGGTGCCAGTGCATTTTGTAGAGGTGGAGATCATTTGTGCCAGCACATTTTTAGATTGGGTGCCAACACATTTTTTTTGGGGTGGAGATGCTTTGGCCTATTACTGTTCATTATGGTCTATTACTGTTCACTGAAGTGGATAAATGGGCTGGGTGCTGGCACAAAGTCTTTAGGGGTGGAGTTGCTTTTAAGGAAATGTCTCGTAGGATAGTGGTTCCGAATGTCGTTACTTATAGCGCTCTTGTGGAAGGATTTTGCAAGCTAGGCAAAATACATGCTGCACAAAAGCTGTTTTCCAAAGGGGTGTGCTATCCACACACCCCATTTTACTTCTCACACACCCTTGATAATTTCTGTCTGTTGATCTTCTTCAATTCATCCGATCTGATGGTCGAAATTTAAAAAGGTGTGTGAGAAGTAAAATGGAATGTGTAGATATCACACCCCTTACCAAAATGCACGCTTGTGGGCAATTTCCTGATGTTCAAACATATTCTATTTTAATTGATGGCCTATGTAAAAGCCAACAACTTTCCAAGGCAATGAAACTGTTAAGAGAAATGGTAGGTTAAAAGGATTTCAACCTAATGCCAGGACATATACCATAATGATTAATGGACTTTGTAAGGGAGCGCTAACAAGTGAAGTAGAGAAGTTGCTGACAGAGATGTAAGAGAGAGGTTGTCGTCCAGACAATTACACCTATAACACGATTATCTGAGGGCTTGTCAATAACAATGAGACATCAAAGGCTATGAAACTTAATTGGAGAATGGTGGAGAGAGGGTTATCTGCAGATGCATCAACTGAGGAATTGACAGTAGATTAAAAGAGGATTATGATGTCCATTGACACATTCGAAAGTTGAAACAGATCATTCTTACGTTCATAAATTTACTTTGAAACTGTTGTACCTTTGACAATCGTGGATATGTTAGATATGAATTTAATCTATCTGTTCAAGTCTCTCTCTATTATCTTTGCAGTGGAATGGATCTTAAATGATTTAGAAAGACATTGATTGAGTTAGATTCTTTGGAATAAGCAACTATTTTGCAGGGATGAAATTCAACATACAATGTCGTCAAAGATGATGTCTGGTCTAGGAACCTTATATGAAGGTGCATGTTTTTCTCTTTGACTGCTTCCTAGGAAAAGGAGTTTCTCTCTTTCTTTCTAGTGTATATATGACAGCCTCCTGAACATTATATAGTATGAGAGCAGGTTGGCCCATGTATGAAGCCCAACAGCCGCATGTGCTCCACGTCACGTAATTCGTGTTATTCATGTGTTTGGCTTGAAAATTCGTCACACGTGAGGGGACGTATTAAGAGTAAATCCCACCTTAATGAGAGGAATGACATTGCATGTGTTTATAACTAGTTGGACTATTCCCCATATTGTCAATTGATTTTATAGTGGAACCTCAACTTTCTTTATATCTTTCATGTCACTATGGGTGCAATCCCTGTACCTAGCGATGGAGAGTGAAAATATCTGATTAGCCAAAAAGGCGAAAACTAGCAGCTTCATCCACTACGGCTAAATGGGTTGGTCGTGAATGAAGGGAACATCGTGTGCTACTCGTTATAACGCGTTGCTACTGCACTTGAAACTGTATTATAGGCGCAATCATCTGCCATCTGGAGAACGACCTCTATCTTCCACTCTAAATCGATCATATACGTAACAAGTAAAATGAAATTAAAGTAGAGATTAAAGACTTACAGTGCCAATCACAAGTATTTTGTTATCGGCCTAATCAGCAATGAAATAGTATTTGTCATAAGAACGGAAAATCAAACTCACAATTATCGGCAAATGAAGATGGCCAAGGAAGAGCTAGAAGGAGCAAGATCTGTATGGTGCATGCATTCAATTGAGAAGAATTTGTGGAGAAGTCATTGAATTGATAACAATTCAATTGAATCTAATTATACTGAAGAAAAAAAAATGTAAATAAGCCAGGAGAAACGGTAAAGTCTTAGTTGTGGAGGTAAATTTCTTTCAAACCATTGTTACGGCTTTCAAAATGGTTCATAAAGTTAAATTTACTCACATTGCCTTTTGATATTTTCAAATCGTATTAATTTATGCCTTCTTGTTGTTTGACCTTATGACCCTTATTAAATTGATAATGTGCCAACCATGGGACCATAACTAGATTGATGCGGAAACCACAATCAGACCACTTGACAAGAACTATCGTCTTGGAGTGTCGGCTTCTCCTCAATGGATTCCTTGTATCCCAAATTAACAGTTAGTGCCAATTTGTTCACAATGGTGCAAATGTTACTTCTACAGATCCCATAAAATGTCCCGTATCTGTCACACTATCAATTTAATGGACCATTATACATTTAAACAAATATCCCCAATGATTTATTTTTAAAATAGTTTGAATACTACAGTTGAAGAATCATTTCGACAAAATAACCGAAACTTGCAGACACTATAAATTCACAGTAAATCTTACTGCTTTACCAAACTGTTTTGTGTTTAGGTCATGTCTTCCATTCACCAAGGGGGAACTGATGGATATTTTTCTTCCTGGGTAATCTTAATGCTTTCAAGCATGATATGGTCAAATGCAAACTGATGAATGTAATGTTAACAATATTGAGAAGAGCAATCAAGAACTAGAGAGAGTTTAGAGAGAGAGAATTGTATAACAACTTTCTCATATATTTTCTATATGTTTATAATTACAAGACTCTTCACTATTTATAGTTACACCTACAATAACTACCTCAAACCATATCTATTCTACATTTGACACATGTCATATTACAAGCAACCTACAACCCTTATACTCTAACATTCCCCCTCAAACTTATGTTGAGAATCCCCAAGCATAAGATTGGAACAATGATGAGCAAACAGAGGAGAACATAACTTTTTTGTGAGAATGTTTGCATACTGATCTGCAGAGGCAACAAACTGAAGAGAAATGACTCATTGTTGTACCCGTTCCCTAACAAAGTGACAATCAACTTCGATGTGTTTAGCTTTAGAGTGTAATATTGGATTTGTAGCGAGGGCCATGGCAGAGATATTATCACAATGAAGAAAATGAGGGAAAGAACAATCAATATGAAGATCTTTAAGCAATTGTTGAAGCCAAACAATCTCAACGGTTGTAGTAGCCATTGCTCGATACTCGGCTTCAGTAGACGACCTACTGACTGTGTGTTATTTTTTAGAAGTCCATGAAATTGGATTAGAGCCTAGAAAGACCGCAAAACCTGTTGTAGAATGCCTATCATTGGGATCACCAGCCCAGTCAGCGTCCGTGTATGCTTTAAGATCCAATGAACCAGGTTGAAAACAGATTCCCCAACCTAAAGTACCTCTGAGCTATCTCAGTATCCTCTTCACAGCAATAAAATGAGATTCCAAAGGAGAGTGCATAAATTGGCAAACCTGGTTGACAGAATATGCAATATCTGGACGGGTGAAAGTCAAATATTGTAAAGCACCAACAATACTTCTATATAAAGTAGGATTGGAGAAGAAGGAGTTGCCATGATTCAAGAGCTTCTGATTCGGATGACAAGGTGTAATACATGGCTTGCATTGTAACATGTCAGTCTTGATGAGAAGATCTTGAACATATTGTGTTTGATGAACAAACTTGCCGAGAGACTGATAATCAATTTGCAACCCTAAAAAATAATGAAGGATGCCTAAATCTTTCATGTCAAACTCCCTTGTCAATTAAGAAACCACAGTTTGAATACAACCATCATTGTCACCAATAAGAATTATATCGTCCACATATAAGAGCAACACAATAATGGACTTGCCATCATGTTTAACAAACAATGAGGGATCAGCAAAAGATGTTGGAACCCTTGTGAAAATAAGAAAGTAGTAAACCTATCATTCCAAGCTCGAGGAGCTTGTTTGAGTCCATAGAGAGATCTTTCCAATTTGCAAACATATTCAGGATGATCTTTGTCAATGAAACCCTGTGGTTGTGACATATAAACCTCTTCATCAAGAAAGCCATGTAAGAACACATTCTTGACATCAAGTTGCTTGAGTTTCCACCCTTTAGTTGCAGCAAGAGAAAATATTAATCTCACTATGGTTAGCTTAACCACAGGACTAAAGGTTTCATGATAATCTAGACCAACCTCTTGAGAGAAGCCTTTAGCCACTAATCTGTCTTGCAATGGTACCATTGGGATGTTTCTTAATCTTGAATATCCATTTGCATCCCACCAAATTTTTATTAGGAGGCAAGGGAACCAAAGACCATTTATGTTGATGTAGAAGAGCATCTATTTATTCGACCATAACCTTTGTCCACTGAGGTGACTTCGATGCTACAGTGAACGAGGTTGGTTCAACATCAGAATCTAAGTGTATTGCAGTATGGTACGCTTGTTTCTTTTTGACAATTCCAGATTTAGATCGAGTTTACATGAGATGACTATTATGTGAAAGAAGAAACACACACTGTATTTCTGGAACTTAAGAAACAGTTGTATCTATATGTAACTCAAAAAACCTTGGAGAATGTGATATGGAGCTTGAAGTTGCAAGAGATGAAGTAGAGACAGGATCACAATTGTTGAGAGGAGAGGACGAATGACTAGTTTGTACATTAGCATCAGGTGATGGGACAAAAACATGAGGTAAAGGTATGGGGATAACTGAAGAGTGTTGGAAAGTATTGTTGTGAACCACGGGAGTAGAAGACAACCCAGAAGACTGAGAACTAGAGGACTTGGACACAGGAGACGAGGTATGTGACCAAGCAACAAACTGTGTTTCATCAAATAACACATGTCTAGAGACAATAAACTTCTTGTTATGCACGGAATAACATATATACCCCTTATACTTAGTAGCATACCCCAAGAAAATACAATCCATTGTTTTTGGTTCAAGCTTATCAGATTTATAAGGTTTCACGAAAGGATAACACAAGTAGCCAAAAACCTTTAAGTGATCAAGTCTAGGTGGAGAGTGATATAAAACCTCAAAATGAGACTTCATACTAAGAATTGATGTAGGCATCTTGTTTATAAGATAGGTGGCAGTGGCACACGCATGATACCAAAACTGAGATGGCAAAGAAGCTGTTTGAAGGAGAGTAATGGCCGTTTCAATAACATGTCTATTTTTTCACTCGGTTAACCCATTCTGTTCAGGAGTATAAGGATAAGACAATTGATGAAGAATACCTTTGGTGCTAAGAAACCTTTGAAACTGAGCACTCACATACTCCCCACCACCATCACTTTGCAGAATTTTAACATTAGCAGCAAAACAGTTTGAAACATAAGCTTGAAATTGCACAAAAATACCAAACACAGCAGCTTTATTAATAAGTGGAAAGATCCAAGTGTATCTACTAAATTCGTCTATAAAAGACACATAGTACTTATATCCTTCTAGAGACACACTAGGTGTAGGGCCCCACACATCTGAATGAATTACTTCAAAGGGAATGACAGATTTTGAAGTAGTTACAGGAAAAGGTAACTTTGTGAACTTGCCCTTAAGACAAGGAATATGTGTGTGAGGATTAGACTCTTCACTAACTAGAATGGAAGCTTTACTTAGAGCTGCACAAACAATAAAATTTGTAGAATGCCCCAATTGACTATGCCAAATTGTAGAAGAGATTTTTTGTCTAAAAGACGCTGCTGGTGAAGCGTTTGTAGGTTTGATGGTAGGTAGAGGATACACTGCATTACTACTCAGTCCGTGGAACAATGTTTTCTCGGTGACCTTGTCGTGTATAGATATAGACACCTCATCAACAATGCATCGACAATTATTGTCCTTACATCACTAATGCATATACAAAAGGTGTTGAGACAATCGTGGAACATGAAGGACAGAATTCAATTGAAAGTTATAATTTGGAGTATGAAGAGTAGAAGTGCCAATGTGAGCAATACGCAAACCTTCACCACTAGCTCCAGTGACTGTTTTAGTAGAAGCATAAGGTGCTGCCACATTAAGATTGGACAAATCAGATGTCATATGATTTGTGGCTCCATAATCCAGAAGCCAAAATTCATGTGGATGTGTTGTGGGACTGGTGGTAGTTTGAGCACTCATAGCAATAGGAGAATGAGACTGAGAAGGCACCCCATGTGGAGAATACTAAGGAGGTTGCATCATAGAAGGGTTCTAAAATTGAACTGAAGACATTCCAGGATTCTGAGTTTGAGTATAATACGGTGGAGAGGATGAATAACCCTGTGTAGCCTGTTGAAACTGTTATGGATGCAGTGAATAGCCCTATGTAGGCAGCTGGTTTCTGTCAAAACAAGTGGCATCAGTGTGCCCCACTCGATGACAAAGCTGGCACTCATGTTGAAAGCAATTAATCGCGGAATGACCTTTCTTATCACAAATTTAACATTTTTGAAATGGTTGAAACACTTGAGGAGATTGTATTTGATGATTAAATGAAGAAAACTGCTGTGAACCAGGAAAAACATTACCCCTATACAAAGGATGCTGTTGAGAATTATTGCCACCAGAGAAAAATTTCTTCCCTTTTCCTTTAGATTTAAAATTGTTCCTTCTGAAATTGTTATAGCTACCTGAGCTAGTTTGATAAACAAAAGCATATGGACCCGGTATAGACACCTGAGACATTACCATTTGAGGCAAAGGTAGTGGCATTTGAGGAAATGACACTAGCTGAAGCTGTGGCATTGGCTGAAATGATGGCATCTGCTGATATGGATTCAATGCTGGAGAGTATGAAACTGAAGAATTGGAAGAGCCACCAAAATGAGAGCCTAAAAAGACAGACTTGGTACCAAAAGTACCACCAGATCATAAACAGAACTGGAGGTATGAGCAATAATAGCTAACATTAGAGGTACTTGTTTAGGAGCATCATCCAAAATTGTTTCTTCAGCTTTCAATTGAGACCGAAGTTCTTGAAGAGAGACAAGATTTTCTCTGCCACGAATGACAGATTTAATGGTAGTTTACTTAGGATGAAGCCCATGCAATGCAACAATGATAATATTCTCATCAGAAATGACAACACTAACAGTAGCTAATTGGTCTCTAGCATCCTTAATACGTTGTAGATAATCATCAATTGACTCAGAACCTTTCTTTATGTTTTAAAGATCGATCTTCAGTTGCACAATATTGGTTCTGGTCATATTAGCAAACTTCTCACATAGATTTGTCCACATTTGTTTTGAGCTTGTACACCCAATAACACAGGATAGAGCAGTACTAGACAAAGTAGCAGTAATAAGGGTCATCAAGGCTTTATCATGTATTTTCCAGATCATAAATGCATTAGCCATAGCAGTGTCATTCACCACAGTTCCAGTATCATACTCAAAGTTAATGGGACAGGGTATAGAACCATTAAGAAAGCCCAAAATGAGATTGCCATCCAGTAGCAATTCAAGTTGGAATTTCCAAGTTACATAATTCGAATCATCAAGTTTCACCGTAATAGTATTTACCACACTAGGAATTAACGAAGAAATAGGTGATTGTGTAATAGCTAATTGAGCAGAAGTCACCATGTTTACCAATTTACAGGCAAATGGAATACGCCAGATAGAATAGCAAGAAATCAACAATTCACAGAACAAAGAATGTGCCAACCAGTAAATCAATCAGGAATTCACAACAAAATCTCCAAGAAACAAGCAAGACGAAAGATATCACCGCGAAAAAATCAACGAAACTTCAAGGAGCAACAATCACCCGAACCCTAGGGTTGAAGAACGAATGGCAACAACGCAAAAACAACCAAACAACTCCGTCAATCGAACAGAAAGTGGAATGTCGACAGCGACTACGACTACCAAAAAGACGACTGATGAGCGGAAGCAAAGGATCGTCGACCACCGATGTTAACCATGAGAGGCGAAGATACCATGTTAACAATACTGAGAAGAGCAATCAAGAACTAGAGAGAGAAAGAACTCGAGAGAGTTTAGAGAGAGAGAATTGTATAACAACTTTCTTATATTCTTCTATATGTTTATAATTACAGGACTCTTCACTATTTATAGTTACACCTACAATAACTACCTCAAACCATATCCACTCTATATTTGACACATGTCATATTACAAGCAACCTATAACCCTTATACTCTAACATGCAAAACTATTTGCTAAAAATTTGAGGGCCAACAAAAATCCGACATTGTGATGGAGTTCCAAAGTGCATTGGGACGGTCAAAAAGATCATTTTCAAAAGTTCAATATCCAAATGATGTTCATAATTATTATCATCTTTAGACAACAAATTAACTACCAATTTTTGTAGTAGACGCATTTGCAACGAAGGCTCTCTCCACCATTCATGGATAAATCTCATCGCCCTAGATGTCTCGTTTTTATTTATAAAACCCCGAATAATTGTGTTAAGATAAAGTTAAGTTTTAAATGGTTGTTTTGCATTCTTCTCTCAAGGAGGAAATATATATACAAGTATAATGACGTCCGAAAAATAAACATGCGAAGGTCTTCTAAAGATCATCCGAATGTTTGGTATGGGTCCCTTTTGTGCCTACTAAATGTTTGATGTAATGAATGTTAGGCATATCTTCAAAGGTTGTGTTGAACTCAACAAATTCTTTCTATATCACTTATCAGATTCCTTCAGCATATGCCGCTATTTGTTGACATGTGTGCAATAGGGTTTAGTTGACAACAACAACCCCACCAAACATTCGAAGAAATGCCTTAGTGAATAGGCAGAGTTTTTTTTTTTTTTTTTTTTTTTTTGTTGCTTGCTTCATGCTCTGTTGCAATTGGCACCATTATAAGATAACAAATGAGAAAGGCCTTTTTTTTTTTTTTTTGTAAAACGATAATTTTATTAGATTAGATGTTAGATTAGGGAGCTGGAGGAAGACCTTTAACCACATTGGATATCATAGCCTATGCTTAGGCCATGATTATAGGTATATTAATCCAATAACTAATCTTTTCCTCACTGAGTAATGCTAGTATAATAAATTTACAAACTAAATGACGTGTCACCAATAAGAAATAAGCACGTTAATCAATACTTAAGTAATAATTCAATTATCAACTTCGATGTTATTTAGTTTATAAAATTTAGTATATTCATTTAGTCTCTCTAGCATTACCCTTTCTTCACTGAAAGCATTTTGTCTCACCACAATAAACTATGGTGTTTGCTCACCATACACCTAATCATCTATTACTTATCATTTTCATCTAACTCTAGTTAACTTTTATATTAAATGGTCATTTTTCAATTTTGAAAAAAAATTAACGAAGATTAAGTGAAAGTACAAGTGTTAGATGATCAGGTGTATTAGTGCGTATACATTATAGTGTACGGTGGTGAGCAAACATGCTCCCTTCCTCACTTCGCGAGTGTAATGGAGGGCATTTTTGCTTGTCTGCGCTCTCCTTGTCGGACAAGGATTGTCTGCCCTCCCACTTCCGGTGCCTTCCCGTGTCCTCCTGTTTTGTGTGGTCATAGTTAAGTCACGTTAACATTTTATATTGTTTTTTTATAGAGATAATAAGACAAAAATAAATAGTAATATAAAATGTTGATGTGGCTTAACCGTGATCACATAAACAGAAGGGCACCGAAAATGGGAGGGCAGACAATTCGTATCCCTCTTTGTGTACGTGTTTAATCGTCCTTTTGGTTACCACAAGTACAATTTCATCATTTCCATTCTTTTGGAATACTCCTTAGTATCTAATATAGTACTATTGCTTTCGTTTAACAAAATTGGAGAGACAAGTTTTTTTAAAAAAAAATTGGTCGTAAAATATTGCCAAAAATACAACGGGAAAGAAACGTTGAACTCGTATGAAATGCTGGCAATTGGCACATGTATAGATATATGTCGTCCTATGGAGTAATGCCGCGTCCCTTGGGCCTTGAATAATCGCGATGATAGTTTTGTTCTATGTGTGTGTCTCGTCGTACCGTACACGGTTTTGATTAGCAGGTAGGGTTTCCGTTTGCCAAGCAAAAGAAGCACCTTCGCTGCTGGAGCTAGCTGGCCATAGCCTGGCGTCCATCAGGCCACTCTTGATTTCAATTAGAATAATAGTTCAAGAAGTCAAACGAAAGTTTACTCTAATTTAAATAATATATGTAATTGACTATCGAATGTATAAAAGAGTGACTATCTTAAACCTTGATATTAGTTCCAGTCAATAAAAAGTCGCTACTAAAACAAAAGGTAATACAACCTTCATGTTCATTTGCCAAAAAATCCACTGGTCTCTGGTTTTCAATACACTAGAGATTTTTTACCACCGATTTTAAGTCTTAAATCTTTCACCAAAAATCTAACAGCTAAATTTCCATCGCTTTTGAGCTTGTTCCTTGAATTTTAGTCGCCATCAATCAAGGATTGAAGGATGCTACGTATAACATTCGCCATCAATCAAGGATTGAAGGATGCTACGTATAATAACATCAATCTCAAAAAACAAAAAATAAATATCAACTGCCATGACTTTTTATTTGAAAATTAACCAGATGAAAGCAATATATATCTTTCAAAAAATCTCTGCAGTTAATGCAATGGTGTAGTCACTTGGTATTACGATTTAGTGATATTTTTCTTCACTTATAAGTATGAGATCTTAGTTTTGATTCTCGCTAAATGTGAATTTGAACTACATTAATACTGGCTCATTGTGAGGCTTAGCTTACATGCTTATTTCTTTAATGTAAATAATGTTGTTTGTTAAAGAAAAAACATAGAGTGATGTAATTAATCTCAAATTAATAAAAACAAATGAAAAGCACTTTACTTTAAAGTTTAAACTCAAGTCAAATGTTAGGATGACAGCAAAGTAGACACCTGATGTTAAGGAGGACTGCACGTTCTATGATTATATATTTTTCCATGTGGATACACGTTTTTGTATGTTTTTCCTAATTTGTTTATGAGATTAATAATTTCAAAAAACAGACTTTGCATTATTGTATAATTTCTATTGTTTTAGATAAAATAAGAGTCCAACTAGGGTTGGCTTAATTGATAAGATCTCTGTTTTGCGTGTCGTCCTATCAAGGTTTAAGTTTTGCTATCACCAGTCTTTATTGGTGCATGATCTATAAATTTATACGTAAATCTATATCGATGTCAGTTGACAGTTATGTGCTATTCATAAATCTTTCAGACTCGAAGTTGTGAGTATACCTTGACATTAATGATGAGAGTAATCAATCTTTTTCTAAACTTCTCTATGAATTGGACCTACATAAAATAACAGTAAGTGAATGATGTGAGGTCTACGAGTAATGTAAAAATGGACTAGAATTCTCTCCCCTCATATTTCCATCTCATTCCATCATCTCCTCTTGCATTCTCTATTTTGTCTTTCTCTTTCTATAAAAAATTAACATAAAATGTTGACGTAATTTAACCATGACCGTTCAAATAAGAAGGAAGGGGAGGAAAAAAAAAAAAAAAAAAAAGAGATAATCCTACTCTTGTAAAAGTAGCTTTGGTATAAATGTAAAAGTAGCTTTGGTATAAAAAAAAACAATCAATATAAGAAGTCAAAATTTATAGAATTTACAACATTTTGGCATCATGCAAAATGGCAAGTGGCATTGAGGCCATCTTCGTAAGGTGACCATATTTTGTATTTATTATTCAAAAGAGGTGACGTTGATTTCCATTTTCTCTACTTTGATGGTATGATTATTTTAAAAAGGTTCAGCACTTGTACACCAAATTTGGTGATCCATAATTTCTAGGGAATTTTAACGAAATGTTTATAGTACTGTTCATTTTAACGAAAAATCATATTTTTACACTAAAAAGTTAATCTTAATACTATTCACTTTACCTATTATTTTGTCATTATCATTAAAACTCAAAACTTTTAAACTATTTTCATTAGTTTTTCTTAATTTCTTTTCGTGTTTACATGTAGCTTCTCTACAACTTTGTTTTTTGGTCGGCGCTTTACCTAGAGTGATGTAATTAATCTCAAATTAATAAAAACAAAAGAAAAGCGCATTATTTAAAGTTTAAACTCAAGTCAAATGTTAGGATGACAGCATAGACTGCTGATGTTAAGGAGGTCTGCACGTTATATGGTTATATATTTTTCCATGTGGATACACGTTATTGGATGTTTTTCCCAATTTGTTTACGAGATTAATAATTTCAAAAAACAGACTTTGCATTATTGTATAATTTCTATTGTTTTAGATAAAATAAAAGCCCAACGAGGATTGATTCAGTTGATAAGGTCTTTATTTTGTGAGTCGTCTTATCAAGGTTCGAGTTTTGCTATCATCAATTTTTATTGGTGTGTGATTTGTAAATTTATATGTAAATCTATATCGGTATAAATTTATATGTAAATCTATATCAGTGGGACAGTTAGGTGATATTCATAAATCCTTCAAGCTCAAAGTTGTGAATAAATTTTGACGCTAATGATGAGAATAATCAATCTTCTTCTAAACTGTTCTATGAACTCGACCTGCATAAAATAGCAGTAAGTGAATGATGTGAGGTCTGCGAGTAATGTAAAAATAGCTATGGTATGAATAAAACGAATATAGAAGTCAAAATTTATAGAATTTACAACATTTTGACATCATGCAAAATGGCAAGTGCCATTGAGGCCATCTTCATAAGGTGACCATATTTTGTATTTATTATTCAAAAGAGGTGACGTTGATTCCATTTTCTCTACTTTGATGGTATGATTATTTTAATAAGGTTAAGCACTTGTACACCAAAAATGGTGATCCATAATTTCTATGCGTGCTTACACGTAGATTCTCTACAACTTGTTTTTTGATCGGAGCTTTACCTAATCCTCCACTCAAGTTGAGTTTTTTAGTGTGCCGAAAAAATGATATAGTATACCGCGTATTAAGTGTCATAATACAATTAGTTAATTTTTTTTAATTAAAGTTTTCAACAATTTGTATTCTTACACTAGTATATCAAACCGTGTTTTTAGCAAACAAAAAAATCTCTCTAACTTTATGAGCATTTTCAATAATCCTCCTTTTTTGAGAATTTGTTTTTTTAATTTTTATTTAAAGGTTATACATAGAAAAGATCATTCCAAGGTTGTACTTATAAGAGATCACTCAAAACGAATACATCAAATATATGAATGATGTAAATATCAAGTAACATATTAATTATAATGTGTCCATTTATCGGATTCTACACTTGCATTATAGTTGATTTTACATTCAAAAGTGGATAATCACCCTCTGGAAAGTTTAGTATTGAAGTTGTGTCCTTATGCATCAAAATTGGTCTTGTGAAATTCGTCATATTTATCATGAAAGTTTTTTCATTTCTGATGATTTGGCTCGTTTGGGTTTATCATGCAGTTAGGGTTCAATCTTTTTTTAGCAAATTCTTCATTCTTGTCATCAGTTGTTAATTGTATATATAATCAGAATCTCGTGACCTCGTAATATTCTTATGTAATACTTTCTTTCCTTTCGGACTTATGCCCCGTTTTCAACAAAAATAAATAGTTTGCCATTTTTCTGTCGAGTTACATCGGCACCTAACCTTTTTGTTCGTAATTTACCTTCTCTCCAAGCGGATAGATTTTCGTCACTCTAGTTTCTGGACAAGGATTGTCTACCATCCTATGCCCTCATGTTTGTATGGTCACGGTTAAACCACGTCAACATTTTATAATACTATTCATTTTTGTCTTATTATCTCTATAAAAAGAAATAATATAAAATGTTGACGTGGTTTAATCGTGACCACACAAAACAACAAGAGGGCAGGGAAGGGCACCAGAAGTGGGAGGGCACACAATCCTTATCCCTAGTTTCTACCTATGCAATGTCAGCACTTTTGAAACATTGGGCGGTTTTTCAATTAATTAACTAATAAATTAAGAGATGTGCTATCCATACATCTCATTTTACTTCTCACACACCATTTGATAATTTTTGTTCGTTGATTTTCTTCAATTCATCTGATCTGACTGCAAAAAATTAAAAAGATGTGTAAGAAATAAAATGAGATGTATAGATATCACATCGCTAAATTAATTATTCTTAACTTTTCATTCACTTCTTTACATATTTGACTCCGTTTCCCATTTTGTTTGGTAGTTTTCGTGGATAGTTTAATGTCTAAAAGAATCTTTGAACCTGTCAGTATCCAACTAAGGTTGTCATCTGCTTCAAAAAAGCTTCTGTTTTGCCAGATTTGTATACGATCTTAATTGTTCTTCCTATTATTTGAAATTTTCCATAATTTTAGAGAGAGAAGAGAGAGAGAGAGAGAGAGAGAGAGAGAGAGAGAGAGAGAAAACCTCTGCTATTCAACTTTCAAGATTGTATCAGATTTGTTTTGGAGCTCATTTGATCTCAAAGGTGACATATTTTCACTTCTCCAATCAATTCTGTTTCTGGGTTTCCATTAAACTTCTGTTTCTGATTAATTAGTTGAATTCCTGTGTGAAAACCCTGATCTTTTTGGTCCCAATTGAGCTCAGGAAACCCTAATTTCTTGGGTTCCTCGGTAAATTTCCCAACTTTATGATGATGGGTTGTTTTAAATTTGATCTGTTCATCTGGGTTTTTTCTGTATTGTGTTTGGGATTGTTGTGCAGTGGATTTGTTCCTGCTGACAATTACCTTATAGACTGTGGATCACTTGCCAATACTACAGTGGGTAACCGTGTTTTTCTAGCTGATAACTTGGCTTCCAAATATCTTTCATCCCCAAAAGATGTTGTTGCCAATGTTTCTTTGAAATCAATCACTTCCTTTGATGATTCGCCGCTGTATCAGACAGCGCGAATCTTCCCAGAATCCTCCAAGTACACCTTTTCCATAAGCCAAAGCGGTAGGCATTGGATCCGCCTTTACTTCTATCCGTTTACTTTTGGTAGTTACGATTTGAGCAAGGCCAAATTCTCTGTTTCCGCCCAAAACTTTGCTCTCCTTACGGATTTCAGTGTTCAAAACACTTCTCTCAAAGAATTTTCGGTGAATGGGACCTCAGATAGCCTTGTTATCACCTTCACCCCTTCCAGCAATTCGTTCGCATTCCTAAATGCGATAGAAGTTGTTTCAGTACCCGACCAACTCATAACTGATGATGCCAGCACCGTGTCTGAGAAATTCCAGGGTTTGACGAATCAGGCTCTGGAAACAGCTTGGAGGGTCAATATGGGTGGACCAAGAGTGTCTTTCGAGAATGATACCCTGTGGCGAACTTGGGTTCCTGACCAAAGTTTTCTAGTAAATGAGAACCTTGCCCAAGATTTCTCGAACATTGCAGCTGTTACGTATGAGGCTGGTTTGGCAACTGCTGACATTGCTCCACAAACCGTCTATGGAACCCTCACTGAGATGAACTCAGCAAATAATCCCAACAGCAATTTCAATGTAACCTGGGAGTTCACGGTGGATCCAGGGTTCCAATACCTTGTTCGATTTCACTTTTGCGATGTAGTAAGTAAAGCTCTCAATCAGCTGTACTTCAATGTTTATGTTGACTCTTCCAATGTTGCTCCAGATCTCGATCTGAGTTCTGTAGCATTTAATAAGTTGGCTGTTCCATATTATCTGGACTTTGTTACAGCTTCCACTGTCAGAAATAAGCTGCGTATTAGTATTGGCCCCTCTGCCGAAAACAATGCTTATCCCAACGCCATTCTAAATGGGCTCGAGATTATGAAAATGAACAATTCAGCAGGCAGCCTGAGTGGAGCCAACTCAGTTTCTTCTTCGAATCCAGGTTCAAAAAGTAACGTTGGAGTAATTGTGGGTGCCAGCGTTGGGTCATTTATTGCAGTGGCATTGGCTGGGGTTCTCTTTGTTCTGTGCAGAAGAAGTAAGAGACTGGCAGACCAAGGCCATTCTAAGACTTGGATTCCCTTTTCCATGAACGGAACCAATTCTCATACCATGGGAAGTAAATACTCATATGGAACAACTGCTAGTGCTGCTTCTAACTACAGCTATCGTTTTCCTTTTGGGGTAGTACAGGAGGCTACGAGTAACTTTGATGAGAGCTGGGTTATTGGAATCGGTGGTTTTGGGAAGGTATACAAAGGAACCTTGAACGATGGAACCAAAGTGGCTGTCAAGAGGGGAAATCCAAGGTCTCAACAGGGACTTGCAGAGTTCAGGACTGAAATTGAGATGCTATCTCAATTCCGTCACCGCCACCTTGTCTCATTGATTGGGTATTGTGATGACAAGAATGAGATGATTCTGATATATGAATATATGGAGAACGGAACCCTGAAGGGTCATCTCTATGGCTCAGGTAACCCCAGCTTAAGTTGGAAACAAAGGCTTGAAGTATGCATTGGATCAGCTAGAGGACTTCACTACCTTCACACCGGTTATGCAAAAGCAGTTATTCATCGTGATGTGAAATCCGCAAACATCTTGCTTGATGAGAACCTCATGGCCAAGGTTGCTGATTTTGGGCTTTCTAAGACGGGGCCTGAAATTGATCAAACCCATGTCAGTACGGCGGTGAAAGGGAGTTTTGGATACCTTGATCCTGAATATTTTAGAAGGCAACAACTGACTGAGAAATCAGATGTGTATTCATTTGGGGTGGTTTTGTTTGAGGTTCTTTGTGCAAGACCTGTTATAGACCCGTCTCTTCAGAGGGAAATGGTGAACTTGGCTGAATGGGCAATGAAATGGCAGAAGAAGGGGCAGTTGGAGCAAATCATAGACTCAACTCTTGCAGGCAAAATCAGACCAGATTCTCTGAGGAAATTTGGAGAAACTGCCGAGAAATGCTTGGCCGACTATGGTGTTGACAGGCCCTCCATGGGAGATGTGTTGTGGAACCTAGAGTATGCCCTTCAACTTCAAGAGGCAGAGATTCCAGGCGACGCCGAAGAAAATAGTACCAATATGATTGGCGAGCTATCCCCACAAGTCAACAACTTCAATAACGTTGATACAAGCGACTCTGCTGCACAATTTGAAGTCTCGAGCGTGGATGATCTTTCAGGTGTTTCTATGAGTAAAGTTTTCTCACAGCTGGTGAAGTCCGAGGGTAGGTAACTGTTCCAAGATAGTATATGCTACGAGTTTAGCATCTCCTTCGGTAAACACTTCTTTTGTGGTAGTTTGCTGATTGAACTTGATGAAGCATTCTGAGTTCTCCTTTTGTACAGAAGGGGGTGGCGGTTTGAGTGTGTTTTAGATTCATAAGGATCTTGTGTAACTTGTTATTTCTTATTCATGTTCCATTCCACACTGTATGAGGCAAAGGTTCAGGGGATGGCTCCGTAGACCCTCCTTCTCCCAGCTATCTGTCGCGTGTAGTTCATATGATCGGTGACTGAGAGGAAGGGCGTATGCGTATCCCACTTCAGACTTTCACCATATGAAGGGCGGTAAAAGTTTCATTTTCGTACTCTTCCTTCTACGGATTTTAGTTTATTTTGAGTGATATTTTGCGTGATGTTTTGTTTGTCGTCGTTTGGTTCTTCAATAGAAAATAGAACAAGAGGAAACAGTTTCAGGTGCTTATCTCAAACCCCCTAGTAAATGGATGTGTTTTATACAGAGAACGTTCATTGTATCATATATCTTTGTCATTGACTTGCACTCGAGTTCCAATTAGTAGTTTAGAATATAGCATCGTTCGACAAAAATAACAAAGGAGATGATTTTTACACCTATAAAAAGGGTGAGCGTTTATCGTTTCTCTTGCTAATAAAGCAAAGTCTTGTAGCTTAAATGATTATTAAGAGCGTTTACTTCTACACTCGAGTCTATCCTTAACAGTTCATGATAAATCTTTCAATTTTCTATTGAGATGCATGCCACTAAGTCAATATATACGCTCGATATGCAGTCAATACAAAGTCCACAAACGATCAATAATTTCTGGCACAAAATTCAGATTTGGAGCGGTTTGTGTACACCATGTAAACTGTGCACTGGATTTCGAAATCGTCAAGAAAAAAGAAAAACAGAACCGAAACAACACCCCACGGTTGAAAATTTTCATCTAAATAAACATCATTCGGATGAAATCCAGCAGCATTTGCAGGACGACAAGGCGCTTGTTCGTGTGCGTGTTCCATAAATTCTTCATCTCGTTGTCAGTTCTTCCCGTCAACAGAGACGATATAGCATCCCACCCGAAATTTAGTTTTTGATACAAGAAAGTTATAAGCAAAAGGAGTAACTGTTACAAAACCTTCCTCTATGCAAAGCCTGTGCGGCTGGAAGTTACAAACGCCCTCTTCCTCAACCGGATTTAGGTTGAAGTCCTCTTGATAACAAACCGCAAAAGTGATCCCTCGCAGATTCAACTTTCCCACCGAGGCACAGCCCTCCGATAAGAATATTGTAAACCGCAACATTTGGATC
Organism: Pyrus communis; assembly: GCF_963583255.1. Classification (NCBI taxonomy): domain Eukaryota; kingdom Viridiplantae; phylum Streptophyta; class Magnoliopsida; order Rosales; family Rosaceae; genus Pyrus; species Pyrus communis. Next base: position 20,004,125 of record NC_084810.1, on the reverse strand, counting down.
CAATTTCTTGGGTCTCATCTCTTCAAACAATTCAATTGCCTTCGACAGTTGCTGGTTTTTGCATACGTTTGAACATCTGGAAGTTGGCCGCAGCCCTGCATCTGAGAGAACAATTTTTCTGCATCTTGTAACTTCCCTACTTTGCACAAAACGTCCATAAGCGTGTCATAAGTAACCACATCCGGAACGAGCATCCGAGCCTCATCTATCCTTCTATGCTTAGAAAAGCCATTTATCAATATGTTGTAACTACGAGCATTAACCATGGAGCCCTTGCTAAGCATTAGGTCAAAGACTTCTTTCGCCTCTTCCATTTCTCCTCGCAAGCAGTAACCATCCAATTGTACGTAACTGTGTTAGGTTCAATATCTCTTTGGATCATCATTTCAACCACATGTTTTGTTTCCCCAACGAGCCCCTCCTTACAAAGTGTATCTACCAACACGTTGAAGGCGTGCAAATTTGGAAAGATATTTTTGCTCACCATTTCGTTCAACAATCTAGTAGCTTCTTTCCACTCCCCTAATTTGCAAACTCCATGAATCAAAGAGTTATAGGTAACGACGTCGGGGCCAATTCCCTTACCTATCATTTGGGAGAAAAGATTCATCGCATCAACGAGACAACAACCATAGTATCTTCACAAAGACTGTCGATGATCGTGTTATAGGAAACAATGTTAGGCTTGAAAGCTCCTTCCACCATCTTCCTAAGCAACTGAATAGATGCGCGGTTCTTACCTTTCAAGCAAAATCCCTTTATTAGTCTGTTGAACGTGATCACATTGGGTTCACAGTTACTACTCTCCATCATATTATTGAAAAGTCATGCTGCCTCAGCCAACGGCGGAGCTACTAACAAGGCTATGGTGGGCTCTAGCATGGGGAGAGTTTTGTAGGGATGAAGTCAATTTGGATTTCAGAAGATTTTAATACTCTTTTAAGTTATAGATTTCATAGGATTATGTAGACTTCTATAAAATCCATATGGATTTTGGAAGATTTGAGAAGATTCGTATAATAGATTTCTATGGATTTTGATGGACTTATGCACCGCTTAATCATGATCTTCAAATAGATCAAATGATGATAAATGTGCCTAGGTCATAAATCTAATTAAACTGTCACAGCAACCATTTTTCATCCACAGCTTGTCCCCTCCCTCTTATGCTATTTTTGTCAAATGTTTTCTGGGCAAGTATATAGAGCATTCACACAAAGTAATGCCTCTCAGTTACATCTCTCATTCACATATAAATCTTGATTTCGAAAACCTGACAAGAACGAATCGATACAACTAGAGAGAGAGAGAGAGAGAGAGAGAAATGGGAAATTACTAGTAAAAGCACATTTAATATCAAAAGCACAACACCAACAACAAAACCCAGCAAAATCAACAACAAAACCTTCATACTTTTTATGCAACAAAAAGCCTCGTACTGATGGATTTTCTCTCCGTGGTGTGAGAGTCCTTGCTCCTTGTGAGATCCGCCTCTGTGCGTGAGATTTTCAGGTTTGTCTTGACTGCGAGTTTGTGCCTCTTGGTTTCTGTTTTTGTTTGCCTTTTTGTTGTTGGGTGCTTACGGTGAGCCTGGAGAGGTTGTTAGGTAGGGAGGGTAGAGTTAGGGCGACGGCGAGGGGGTGGGTTTTGTTAAATCAGGGGATTCGTCGTCTGGAGGGTTGTTGGGGCTGTGGGGTTGACTTGGTGGGGGTGTTAATTTCGCCCAATTTGGGTCTCTGTGGGTAGGGTTAGGGTGCTGGGTCAAAGTTGGGGCTTCTCAAAGATGATAGTGTCTTGTCGAGGGTGAAGGGGTTCTGGTGAAATTCTGGTAGGGGGTAGTAATTTCTCTCTGTTAGACTGGGGGGTGGGGCAAGCTGAGTCTGGAAAAGTGCTTGGTGGGTGGGGAGTAATGGGGAAACTGCCAAGGGGTCGAATTGATCTTAAATGTGATTTGGATTGGTTGTTCGTAGCTGTGCAGTTAAGGGGTCTTTTCCAACAAGGCTGGTATATTAGAGTTCTTTATGGGCGGTTGATAACATTTATGAGGATATTAATGAGGAATAGCTATTTCGACCAAGTTGACAAAAGGGTTCAGAAAGCAAACCGAGAGGGATATTTGTGTTTTCTGAGGAAGAGAGCAGGAATTAAAGGGTACCCTGAATTTCAGACTGGGCGATTTCGAAAGTGGGTTTCCAATCGAATGGCGAACAGGGGGGTGGAGGAGCTAGTAATTCAACTCAATCAGACGCTGGAGTTGTCGTCTATGGAGCAGGGAATTAAATTGGTTGGGAAAGTTCTCACGCAGAAACCAGTGAATAAATGGGGAGTCAGGAACATTCTCAGAGCAGCTTGGCAAGAATTGGGTGAGGTTGAAATAAAATGGGTAAGGGAGAATATTTTTATTCTGTCAGCCAAAGATGAAAATGTAGCCTCCAAAATTATTGAGCAGGTACCATGGGCAGTGATGAAAAAGGTATTCTCTGTTGTGAAGTGGCCGCCGGAGCTTGCTCTAGAGGAACTGGAACTGGATGCTATTCCATTTTGGGTTCAAATCAGGGGAATTCCTCTGGGCTTAGCTTCTGTAGAGAACATCCATCGATTAACCAAAGAAGCTGGAAAGTTTATAGCCATGGAGGATCCCGGTCTTGCCCGGGGATTTCTGCGGGTTCGAATCCTAGTGGATACGGAGAAGCCGTTATTCAAGGGCTGTTGGATACGGAGGGATACTAACAGGGATACTTAGGTTGAATTTCGATATGAACGGCTCCAGGATTTCTGCTACCGGTGTGGCCGGATAGGGCATAACAACACTGAGTGCACAGTTGAGGTGACTGGAGAAGAGGCAGTGGCATATGGAGAATGGTTAAAGGCGCCTCCGGTCAGGGATGTGGTTGCAGCTACGAGTGTGGAGTGTGTCGAAAGGGGAGAACGACGGCTGGCAGGTGCGGTGCGCAGACCGGACAACGCGGTTCCTCAGAATCAAGGCAGCTTACGGAAGCCGATAGGGCAGGGAAGGAAGAGTACACACATAGTTGAGTCGGGGGGGACATCATCGATTCAGAGCATAGGTCCTAAGAAGTGGCAGAGAAGGAGGAGGACGGAGGGTGAGGACTCGTCGTCCAGTTCCGGTATGGAATGCACAAAAATACGGGGGGAAGGACAGGCGGAAAATAATCAGGGGATTAATGAAGTTTTATCGGACCAGGGTGAAGGCCCATTGTGGGGGATCAAGAGGGGTGTGGAATCACAGGAGGCATTAGTAACCTCAGTCTCACAGAAGAAACCCAGAGGCCCGGATTTGGAGGAGGAATGTCAAGGCAGGATGGCTGGGCGTTGGAGGAGCTTAAACTCGAAGGAAGGGAGTCATGTGGTGGAATGTGCGGTAAGTACTCCGGAAGCAAATAAGGAGGAAATAAGTGAGCATCAGACGAGAGAGGAGGTATTGGGTGGAGGGTCGGATACTGCTAGTGATAGGAAGGTGGCAAGGAAGGCGGGCATGACAGCTCGGGGTGGTGGCGGCTGGCCTTCAACAGCCGCACGCCTGCCATGAGTTATATCTTCTGGAACTGTCGTGGGCTAGGGTCGGACACGACAGTCAGGGCTCTTCATGGGCTAATTCGTAATAGGAGACCTTCTATGATTTTTCTATCAGAAACTAAGATGAAAGATCATAGAATTTGTGGGGTGAGGAGGCGTTTAGGCTACTCAAATGGCTTCGATGTTTCGCCAAATGGAAGATCTGGAGGATTGAGCTTGTGGTGGGAGGACAATCTGGAGGTAAAGATTATATTCTCGTCAAAGCATATTATTGATGCTGTTATGAAATGTGAAGGGCAAACCCACTGGTGTCGGTTTACGGGGGTATACGGAACCCCGTATAGAAATGAGAAATCGGTGTTCTGGGATTGGATGGATCATCATTTTATACCTACAGATATCCCGTGGATTTGTGGAGGGGACTTTAATGAATATATCCGGGACCATGAGAAGTCTGGAGGTGTCGAAGTGTTGTATAATAGGCCCAGGTTCTTAGAAGAATTCATGGTTTCATCCCAGTTGCTGGATTTGGGCTTTCATGGATCGGCCTTCACTTGGAGAGGTTTGAGAAGAGGGGAGTGGGTGGAGGAACGCTTAGACCGGGTCCTTGCGAACGAGAGGTGGCAGGAATGCTGGCCAAATTCTCATGTTGTGCACGGAATGGACTTAGCCTCGGATCATTGCCCAATTATCCTGAATTCGAGCATTGTGGGGCCGAAAGGGAGGAAGTTGTTTAGGTTTGAGGCTTACTGGGCCATGGAGGAGGAGTGCAAGGAGCTGGTGAAAAATTGTTGGGAAGGTCGGCAGCATGGTAGTCCGGTGAATAGGTGGATGAGAAAAATTAATGAGTGCCGTTCTCGGCTAAGTAGGTGGAACCATTCGAAATTCAAGGGGCGGAGCTACAAAATCCAGGAGCTTTCTCTCCCAGTTAGATTCTCTCCAGCGTGATTGGGGTCCGAATTATGCAGAGATAAGGGAGAAGTCTCGGCGGGTTGATGAGCTTAGGCTTCAAGAGGAAAGCTACTGGTGCCAACGGTCACGAGTAAAATGGCTGAGGGAGGGGGATGCCAATACTAAGTTCTTTCATTCTTCCACCCTTCAGAGGCGTCGGAGAAATAAGGTTGTGAAGCTGAGGAATGAGGATGGAAGCTGGGTAGATCGCCCGTCTCAAGTCCGCCAATTGGTGGAAAACCACTTCATCTCTGTTTTTTGCTCGGCCGGGGATCGTGATTGGGGAGCATTGTTGGACTGTTTGACGCCCTCGGTTACTAGCGAGATGAATGCGGCATTAATTGCGCCTGTGACGGAGGAGGAAATTAAGGAGGCAACTATGCAAATGGGCGCTCTAAAGGCTCCGGGGCCTGATGGTTTCCAGGGAATCTTTTATCACACGTACTGGGAGATTGTGAGGGAGGATATTTCTGCTCTGATCAAGGATTTGCTTCAAGAGTCAGAAGGTACGGGGCGTTTAAATCTGACCCATATTGTGTTGATTCCCAAAGTTCCAAACCCGGAGTATGTGTCGCAATTTAGGCCTATCAGTTTGTGCAACTATTCGTACAAAATTCTCTCTAAGATTCTCGCCAACCGGTTGAAGGTTCTATTACCAACGGTTATCTTTCCGTCTCAGAATGCTTTTGTGGCGGGCAGACAAATTCAGGACAGCATTGGTATCGCCCATGAGATGTTTCATTTTCTGAAGGGGAGGAAAGCAAGGAATAAGTTTGAGATGGGTATTAAGCTGGATATGCAGAAAGCTTACGACCGGGTGGAATGGGATTTCTTGGATGCAGTTATGGAAAGAATGGGTTTCTGTAGCAGATGGAGATCACTTATTAGTGGCTGTTTATCGTCTGTACAATTTGCGGTTCTCCTAAATGGGCAGGCCGGGGCGCCATTTGTTCCCTCAAGGGGTATCCGTCAGGGGGATCCTCTGTCTCCTTACTTATTTATTCTTGTGGGAGAGGTTTTGTCCAAAATGATTCAAGGTGCGGTTGGTCAGGGTCGGCTGGAGGGGGTTAAGATGGGTGGCTCGGGTCCTGTGATTTCTCACCTATTCTTTGCTGATGACACTCTCTTGTTTCTGCGTGCTGATCAGAAAAACTGCCGTAATCTGAGACATTTGATTGAGAGTTTCTGTGTTGCTTCTGGGCAGAAGGTGAATTTAATGAAGTCAAGTGTGTTTTTTGGAGTTAATGTGCCTAAGGGGATTGCTAATCAGTTGGGGGGATCTCTTGGCATGGCTGTGGTTAATAATCCAGGGACCTACTTGGGGGTTCCTGCTATTTGGGGCCGATCGAAGCAACGTGGTCTTGCTTATGTGAAGGGAAGAATTATGGAAAAACTACAAGGGTGGAAACAAAGTTCGCTTTCCCGGGCCGGTAAAGAGGTTTTAATCAAGGCTGTAATCCAAGCTATTCCGGCGTACCCTATGAGTATCTTCAAATTCCCCAAAGTTGTTTGTAATGAGTTGGATGCGTTGGTGGCTGGATTTTGGTGGGGAAGTAAGGAGGGAGCAAATAAGATTCATTGGGTTTCTAAGGAGGTTTTGGGTATTCCGAAAGAGTTGGGAGGCTTAGGATTCAGAAACTTTCAGGAGTTTAATGATGCTTTGCTTGCTAAGCAATGCTGGAGATTAATCACTGAACCTGATTCGTTATGGGCTCAGGTTATCAAGGCTCGGTATTTTCCCCATTGCTCGATATGGGACGCGAAGAAGGGAGGTCGGGCGTCGTGGGCGTGGAGTAGCCTTCTTTGTGGCAGGGATTTGATCAGGGAGGGCTCTCACTGGCAGATTATGGGGGGTCAGGAGGTTCGGGTGTGGCAGGACAGATGGCTTCCTTCCTTGCCCCTTGGACATCCGGTGCCGTTTGGACCGGTTGCGGTCACCCCCGGCTTACGTGTTCGAGATCTTATTTGCCCGAAGTCGGGGCGGTGGAACATTGGCTTTTTGCAACCTATCATCTCGGGGGAGGATATGCAGGCTATTGAGGAGACGCCTTTGGGGGATTTAAGTCGTAAAGACCGGCTTGTCTGGGAGTTTAATAAGAACGGTTGTTACTCGGTCAAGTCGGGATATAGATGGCTGCAAGATAGATCGTTAGAGTTGAGAGATACTCGTCGGCCTTCTGTACGAGGGGTTCCCAGGAGTTTATGGAAAGAGATTTGGAAGTTGGAGGTTCCTCCCAAGCTGCGGCATTTTTTGTGGCTTTCTGTGCATGGTTGTCTTCCTACTCGGGATGCTCTTTTCCGCCGGAGATCCTCTCAGAACTCCACTTGTCCTATATGTTGCTGCCACGATGAGACCACTGAGCATATGTTCCTCTCCTGTTCTTGGGTGGAACCCATATGGTTTGGTGGGGCGTTGGGTTACAAAGTGGATAGGCTTTCTCTCCCGGATTGGGTGGACTGGATCCAGGCGGTCTTCTCCCCGAACATGTGCACCACGGGCGATTCGAAATGGAGGAGATCTTACATTGTGGTTACGTGTTGGTGTATTTGGAAGGCCCGATGTGATTTTGTGTTCAATGGGGTGCCCTTATGTCCTCCAAAAGTGTTGGTTGCGATCACTTTGGCGGTGAGCTCTTTCTTTGGTGCAAAGGCTGCGACAGGATTTAGAAAGGTGGGCGACGGGAGGAAGGAAAATCTGGCTGTGCGTTGGTGTGCTCCGGTCGATCCTTTTGTGAAGATTAATGTGGATGCTAGCTGGTCCAAGGCCTCAAAATTGGGTTTTGCCGGTGTAATTGCGCGAGGACAGGACAGAAGGATGGTGGCAGCCGCGAGGTACGCTATCAGGGCTCCTTCGGCGGCTGCAGCGGAGGCCACAGCGTTGATGCATGGATGCCAGTTAGGTGCGGCTTTGGGTTTAAGGTATGTCATCTTGGAATCTGACTCCCTGGAAGCTATAAAATCTCTGTCTAGTTCGCTGTCTGTGGGTAGTTGGGAGGCTTTTCCTATGTTGGCTCGGGTTAAGCAATTGGGGAGGGATTTTTCTGAGTGCCGTTGGTCTTGGGTACCTAGGTTAGCTAATGGTGTGGCGCATGAGTTAGCGTCGGTTGATTTTCCGGAGATGTGTGATGTTGTATGGGTCGATAGGCCTCCATCTTCGTTGGTCTTTGTATTGAACAATGATGGGCTACCTTGTCCTCACTAATTTGGGTTTGGTGGTGATGGGGATGACGCCTCTATTTGGTGGGGGGGTCTTGTGGTATCTCCATTATCACTGCCTGGCTTTGTTTCTGCTGCTTGCCTCTTGTAGGCTTCTATATATTTGGCTGTTGGGTTTCAAAAAAAAAAAAAAAAAAAAAAAAAAAAGCCTCGTACTGTTCACAAATAGTTTTTCAAATCAAAGGAGAAAAGCCTACAAACCATAATCTTCAGAAAAACCATCCAAAAAAAAATTAAAAAAAAGGGAAATTGACCAACATATGCATACCAAGAAAGAGTGGGACCCAAGAACACAAGGTAGAAGAAAGGTCCCGGAGTTCAATTTGGTGCTTATATCGGCTTGGGAGAGAAAAGTCAAATTGAAGCTTTGAAAAGAAATCCTTGGGGAGGAGATGAGATTCTTTGTAGCCTTTGTTATGCATAAAATTTACTCTTAAATTCTACAAAATCCTTTGCTTAAAGAAATCTCTCAAAATTTATGACATTTTGAATACCTACATATTTGAATAGACGTTTTAAAATCTTAATCGATTACCGTTGGATTTGAATGTATTCTTTAAAATCCTGTTAAAATTTAAATTGATTACACTGTGATTTCAAAATCTTTTAAAATTCTCTTTTAAAACTTAATTGATTACACCCAAATTTTAATGTCCATTATCCTATTAAATCCTAAATTGACTACCTCTCTTTAATTTTTTAAGCTTAAAAATACTAATTGTTTGGGTAATTTTTTTTTTTTTAATTGTTCTAACCCATGCAATATGTACACACACAAGCCTGTTAAAGAATAAAATATAATTATTAACATTATTTTAATCAATTCAAAATCCATACGAGTCCTAGATTCTAGAGATAATGATCAACTTTTAATATTTTAATATTTTAATATTTTAATATTTTATTCTATTCAATACCGTACGGTTTTAGATTTTCTAGGAGTAAGTAATTATTAGTTTTCATTATTTTATTGTTTTATTCATTTGTTTTGATGTGATTTTAAAATAATTGAAATCGTTTTTGTTGAAAATCATTTTAGAATCAATCTTTAGTAAAAATGTTAATAAATCCTGAAAAGTACTTAAAGTGCTTCCTGAAAGAAGCACATAATTTGTAGAAAGCACTTAAAATGTTTTTAGAACTTAAGAACATTTTCTCTGAAAATGCTTTCAATCATTTTAAAATAACATCTAAACGAGCCGTTACACGTTTTCTGGCACGTTTTTCGGTTGTTTCAAAGGCACAGGAGCCTCTGAAGTCTGCATGCGTGAAAGTCTACTAATTTTCTCATCAATTGTAAAGTTTTCTTACCACTTTTTTTTCCTAATTCATGATCTGTTTATTTGTTTATTGTTTGAATTTTAAAATGCGTACTCGAAATTTGTTAGGAATAATTTATCATATATAATTGTGTTATTATTGGTCAATTTGTTAGGTCTAACCATTTGTCTAATGAAGAGATTTAGAACTATCAATTCATTTTTAAGAAAAAGAAATAATGATGATAACTAGAGAGTGATGATACACCTTCTGCAATTATTGAAGAGTCCTAAAGGTATTGTTTGATTGAGAACCCAGATCCTCTATGGATCCCCAAAAACTTAGCCTATGGATCAAATGATTCGGATCGTTGAAATTTGATCTAATTACTACAATTATTATAACTTTAGAGGGATCATCTGTTTGTAGCCGTTGGATCAAATTTCAACGGTCCGGATCATTTGATCCTTAGGCTCAGTTTTTGGGGATCCGAAGAGGATCTGGATTCTTTGATTGATAGGTCGATTTGACTTGTATGGACTCTCCTCATTTCTACAGCAAGTACTAAACAAGATTTTTCATTAATACAAGATTTCGCAACAAGATAGAGAATGTGTTTCTAGCATATTCAATGGTTGTCTACATTAAAAAAAAACTTGCCAAAAATGTTGATTCAGATGAAATAACAAAGGATTTCAATTATATTAAGGATTGAATGGCACAACTTGAATATGTACTTTTTCTTCTTTTTATTTGTTAAGTTGAATAAGATTGATAATAAATGTTTTCTTTTTATTGCAAATTACAAATTTAAATGATTTCTTTGTTAAATCTAGTTTAAACTTGAGTTATAATTTCTTTACTTCAAAATATTACTTTTAGGTTTATTGGTATACAACTTTATGTAGGTAACAAAAAAAAAATAATAATAATTTAAACATTTGATTTCGTAGTAATAATTTTAGTTTAGCCCACCCCCAAATAATTATTGACTCCAGTGTTGGCCTCAGCCACTCTATCTTGAAGAAGAAAGCCATGGGTCAGGGTCTTGAAGGTGGCCACCTCTGGTACAAAACCAAGTTTGAAGAAGTTTCCCAAGACAGACAAACCAAACCCCATTTGGTTCAAATGGCAAAAGCAATTAATGATAATTGTTAGAATATAAACATTAGGACGAATCCGAATTTAAATAAGTTAAACTTGGCAAATTGACCCATGAGTCTTGATTGAAACGGATAGCAGAAGTTGTTGTCCGCGTTACCTTATACTATCTCCAAGCCATAGGATACAACTTAAAATATAAGTTTTAAAATTCCCAAACCATCTCCAAACATTAGATTAAAATAAAATATATCTTTGGATTGGATTTTAAGCCTGGCTTAAATTATTCTAATCCACCAAACTGTTGTATTTCAAACATTTTTTTTTGTTGTTTACTTATAATCTAACGGATATGATCAAATGAGATCAAATCTAATGATAAAATAATTTACGAAAATTATGTAAATCAAATTTCATATAAATACCTATGTGTTTGTATGATTTTTAATTGCTTATCGGAATTTAAATATTTTTGGGTGAAAATGTTCATAAAAATAAATTAGAATAATCAACATAAATTTTATTTTTAAAAAAGTCACCAAAAAAAAAATTAAAATTATTTTTTAATAATTTCGAACTAAAATTTTAAGCTATATGCCCATAAATATTGAAAGAAAAAAAATCAATTTTTGAATTATAGCTTAAATTTTTTTTGGCTGAAATTTTTAAGTTTATCTCTGAGAGTTGAATTAGCATGTTGGCTTAATGGTAAGAAGCCGACCAATTGATTGGTGTCCAAGGCACGAAGTTAGAAACTTTTTTAGTGGGATCCACCTTCGTACTTTAAGAAAAAAAAATTATTGATAGTTGCATCACCTCTTCATCATGCCGTCAAATCGTGGGCCCCAAAAAATGGAAATGCCCATGTGTCCGAGATTTGACACTTTTTGTCTCTAGAGGCTGAATAGGAGAAATTTTTAGGTGTACCCTCACTCATAATAATTTGATTTTATTTTTTTATTGAAAAATAAGTGAGGTTACAGTACACCATTATGAGTGAGGGTACACCAAATTTTTTTGGTGTACCCGGTACACCTAAAAATTTCTCGCTGAATAGAGCCCCAAAATACGGCCGGATCCTTTTTATAGGGATCCGTGGGATTTTATGATTGTGTTTTTTTATCGTATATCGTGTGATTATTTTTATTTAATACTATTTATATTTAATTTTAAATTTTAAATTTTAAATGATTTCTAACTGCATAATGTACGATGAACGAACATGATTACGAAATCCCTAGAAAAAGGATTTGGCGAGGATCCTTTCCCCACAATACGCCATTTGCAAATGCCCTTTGGTTGGAGACCTTTTTGTTCAATTTTGGGTGCAAATATTTAAAGGCTTTTTAACTAAAATGGTTCATAATATTAGCATAACTCTTCATTTAGTTTTTGAGATTTGAAATCCATAAAAGTGGTATTTGAGTTAGTCCATCATCAATCATTTTGATTCTTTTGTAAAAAAATTCCATTAAATAAATATAAAATGACAAAAAAATATATATATATATCTTCAATTTACATCTAATTAGAGTACAATTTTCACTTACATATTTTAAAAATGTAAAATCAAATATATATCAAATTAATAGAGATAGTCTGACATGTATTACTTGATCCTACGTCTATTAGATAGATGATACAAATAAATAATACGTGTAGTATTACTTAATTTGTGTATGATTTTTGCAGCTCAAATTTGGAGATAGCCTAAAAACCTGGGAATGTTGTATATTATTCGGAAAGAAAACAAAAAAGAGAGCAACATTTAACCTCCTTCTGATTAGAGTGGACCCCATCATTCCAATGACGTGGAGCGACCTCGTCGGCTGTAGACGAGGAATCTGTCCGCTCCACTTGAATCGCTCTTCAGATTCCCGATCGTGCGACACAAACAAAAACATCAGACAAGAGAAAAAAATAATAAAATTTGCTGTTGGAAAAGTCCAAATTTCCAAATTTCAGTTGGTCATACTCCCCGACAGAACCTCCACATTTTCTTACTCTGTTTTTCTTCTCTCCAAATTTTCTCAGCTCCCAAACAGAAAGAAAGCTACAAATTTCCAGGTGATGAAGCGTGATCACATTGCCAGAAGGAAAAAGAAACTCGATCCCATGGGGAAAGAAGGGCAGAACTACGGGAAGGGAGAGAGTCCGAATCCGAATCCGATTCCGATTCCGAAAGCCGATCACGCTTTCCCGGCGTGGTCGAGAGACGCCAAGGAATGCGAGGACGTGTTCCGAGTGAGTCGCGACTCGGGCTTGTCCTCCGAGGAAGTCGACAACCGGCGGAAGATGTACGGATGGAATGAGCTGGAGAAGCACGAGGACCAGTCGATGTGGAAGCTGTTGCTGGACCAGCTGAGCGACACGCTGGTGCGGATTCTGCTGGCGGCGGCGATCATCTCGTTTGTCCTGGCCTGGTTCGACGGCGAGGAGGAGAAGGAGATCACGGCGTTTGTGGAGCCGCTGGTGATTTTCCTGATCCTGATCGTGAATGCAATCGTGGGGATTTGGCAGGAGAGCAACGCGGAGAAGGCGCTGGAGGCGTTGAAGGAGATTCAGTCAGAGCAGGCGGCGGTAATTAGGGATGGAAGGAAGGTGTCGAATCTGGCGGCGAAGGAGCTGGTTCCGGGGGATATTGTGGAGCTGAGAGTTGGGGATAAGGTGCCGGCGGATATGAGGGTTTTGAACTTGGTGAGCTCGACGTTTAGAGTTGAGCAGGGGTCTTTGACAGGAGAGAGTGAGGCAGTGAGCAAGAGTGTGAAGGCGGTTTCGGAGAATTCGGATATTCAAGGGAAGAAATGTATGGTTTTTGCAGGGACGACTGTGGTGAATGGGCATTGTGTTTGTTTGGTGACGCAGATTGGGATGAAGACTGAGATTGGGCAAGTGCATTCCCAGATTCAAGAAGCTTCGCAGAGCGAGGATGATACCCCTCTTAAGAAGAAGCTGAATGAGTTTGGGGAGATTTTGACTATGATCATTGGTGTTATTTGTGCAATTGTTTGGCTCATCAATTTCAAGTACTTTCTCAGTTGGGAGATTGTTGATGGTTTACCGACCAATTTTCAATTCTCATTCGAGAAGTGTACTTATTACTTCAAGATTGCAGTGGCATTGGCTGTGGCAGCCATTCCCGAAGGCTTGCCTGCCGTGATCACGACTTGTTTGGCGCTTGGAACACGAAAGATGGCTCAGAAGAATGCACTTGTTAGGAAGTTGCCGAGTGTTGAGACTCTCGGGTGCACTACTGTGATTTGTTCTGATAAAACTGGTACTCTGACTACCAATCAGATGGCTGTGGCAAAGCTTGTGGCTATTGGTTCGAGGCCTGGTACTCTTCGAGCCTTCGATGTGGAAGGAACCACCTACAACCCTTTTGATGGGAAAATACAGGACTGGCCGCCAGCTGGTGATATGGATACCAATGTTCAAATGATAGCCAAAATCGCTGCTGTGTGTAATGATGCTGGTGTTGAGTTATCTGGGAGTCATTATGTTGCCAACGGGATGCCCACCGAGGCAGCTTTGAAGGTGAATTTGCAATTTAAGTATAAATATCTGCTCTTTATTTGTCTGAAATTTGAATTGTTGTAGTTTGTATAGATTACATGAAATCGCGGAAATACCACAACATTTAATATAAAACTGTGTGGTTGTTTTGTGTTCCTAATATGAAATTTTCGAGAGTATCTTAAAGATGTGTTGGGAGGTTTCTAATAAAGATTGATGTGTTCTTTTTGTTGTTGGTCATGAACTTTGTGGTTTGTTTCAGGTTCTGGTTGAGAAGATGGGAGTTCCTGAAGTATTAAATACTTGTTTCTCCTCAGTTGGAGATCTACTACGTATGTAACTGATTGTTAAGTCATTTGGTATTTGATGATTTTTTCTTGGGCATAAAGTTTCATGTTCTTTTCCCCTAATCACATTGAAGGTTGTTCTCAACTATGGAATGACATTGACCGGCGAATTGCAACACTTGAGTTTGACCGTGATCGCAAATCCATGAGTGTTATTGTGAATTCTGGCTCGGGAAAAAACTTACTTTTTGTTAAGGTACATTGCCTGATATATCTGATTTGGTAAGTTTTTGGTATTTTTCCTAATACTCTCTATGTCGCTTACTCAGAGCTATACTTGATCCGGTAACTACTTCTGCTCTTGTCCCATTGCATACACAGCAGAATAGAATTGATTTTGTTTCTGGTATCAAATTATTAACTTGCACATAGAGTAGAAAGCTGAATGAAATCACCTATTTTGCCTCAAGGGGCTTACACATATATTACACCTGATGTGAGTTTCCGAAGTTTTCTGGTTACACTGCTACATCTCGTTTGCATGCGTGAAGCTAAATCTTGTTTCGACAGTTCTTGGTATATATTTTGTTCTGTTCCTTTCCTCCTCAAAATGTTTATCTTCCTAATTGTCTCACATGAGAAGGTAATATTTCTTCATATAAACTGTCAAATTTCACATCCAAGAATCAAGAGTTGGTTTGCTTGTCAATGATATTGAGTATGCCAGCCCATTCTCCTTGTTTATAATGGAAAACTTTACAAATTGATTTCTGATTGACTTAAAACCTGTGTAGGGTGCAGTTGAAAATGTATTGGAACGGAGCTCGTTCATTCAGTTGGTTGATGGCTCCATTGTAGAATTGGACCAAAAAATAAGGGATCTTATCTTGGGCACCCTTAATGAAATGTCAAGTAGTGCATTACGTTGTTTGGGGTTTGCATACAAGGGCGACCTCCCAGAGTTTGCAACGTACAATGGTGATGAAGATCATCCAGCTCATCAGCTTTTACTCAATCCTTCCAATTATTCTTCAATTGAGAATAAACTTGTTTTTGTTGGCATGGTCGGGCTAAGGGTGAGTGTTCCTTTTTATTTTTTATTTTTTTGCAAATCTGCTAAACTCTGCTGTCCCCTTTTTCATTTGCTGATAGAAATTTGAAAGTTCTGACAAACTTTCTTCACGTAATTGTAAAATGTTGAAGGATCCTCCGCGAAAAGAGGTCCATCAAGCCATTGAGGACTGCAAAGCTGCCGGAATCCGTGTTATGGTTATTACAGGAGACAACAAGGATACTGCTGAAGCTATTTGCCGTGAAATAGGTGTATTCAAACCTTCAGAAGATATTAGTTTGAAAAGCTTAACAGGAAAAGAATTCATCGATCACCATGACCAGAAAAGTTATTTAAGACAAAGTGGAGGCCTGTTGTTCTCTAGGGCTGAGCCAAGGCATAAACAAGAGATAGTGAGGCTGCTCAAGGAAGACGGGGAAGTGGTTGCAATGACTGGTGATGGAGTGAATGATGCACCTGCCTTGAAGTTGGCTGATATTGGGATTGCAATGGGCATCGCTGGGACAGAGGTACAGTAATGACGATTCCTCTATGTTTACTTAATTTTGTTTAATCCATTATGCTGAATCTTTTTGTGATCATGACAGAGACCACGTAGTTTGTCTGCACACGCATTGCATAATGCTCATCATGAATCCATGACTATCGAGCAAGACTTATCGAATAGCGTTTTCATCATGTTTATTTTATATATTCATCACTCTTGGTCCACTTGTTCCAGGTTGCCAAGGAAGCCTCTGATATGGTATTAGCAGATGACAATTTTAGCACTATAGTTGCTGCTGTCGGAGAAGGCAGGTCTATTTACAACAACATGAAGGCTTTTATCAGGTTTGATTCTTCTCCATCGAAGTGTGTCAAGCTATGTTCATCTATTAATGGAAGGCCTTAGTTTCTGTGTTAATGCACATCCTGCTGTTGAATCTCATTTTTTAACTTTGCATATGATCAGCTGCTGTTCCCTGTTTCTTTGCAGGTACATGATCTCCTCAAACATTGGCGAAGTTGCATCCATTTTTCTGACAGCCGCCTTGGGTATTCCAGAAGGGATGATCCCAGTTCAGCTTCTCTGGGTCAATCTGGTCACTGATGGACCCCCAGCAACAGCTTTGGGATTCAATCCACCAGACAAAGACATAATGAAGAAGCCCCCTAGAAGAAGCAACGAGTCGTTGATCACTCCTTGGATCTTATTCCGTTATCTGGTACGACAACTACATAAACATTTGGTCATCAAAGAACCAGATTTCAGACAATTTAGTAATATTTGTGCTAACATTGAATTCATTGTGTAACCTACTCAATAATCTGACAAAATCCGAAATCCTTTTGATCTGTTGCAGGTAATTGGGCTCTACGTCGGGACAGCAACAGTTGGGGTGTTCATTATTTGGTACACTCATTCCTCATTTTTGGGCATCGACCTTAGCCAAGACGGCCATAGTCTAGTGACCTACTCTCAACTTGCAAACTGGGGCAAGTGCCCTTCATGGGAAGGATTCTCACCATCCAACTTCACAGCCGGATCCCAGGTGTTCACTTTCGACACCAATCCATGCGAATATTTCCGTTCTGGAAAAATCAAAGCCTCGACTCTCTCCCTCTCCGTCTTGGTTGCCATCGAGATGTTCAACTCCCTCAATGCACTATCCGAGGACGGAAGCCTCTTGACAATGCCTCCCTGGGTCAATCCGTGGCTCCTTCTAGCCATGTCCTTGTCATTCGGCTTGCACTTTCTGATCCTCTACGTCCCGTTCCTTGCGGATGTCTTCGGCATTGTCCCTCTCAGCCTGAACGAATGGCTCTTGGTGCTGGCTGTCGCGCTTCCGGTGATCTTGATCGATGAGATTCTCAAGTTTGTGGGAAGATGTACGAGTAAGTTGCCGGATTCTACTACTATCGACAGATCTAAGCAAAAAGCAGAGTGAGCGCCAAGAAGCCTTGGATTTATTAGTTAGAACTGTAGTGGACTTTATAAAAACTACTTTGCTAATACAAATTTGGACTGCATTCCACATGATTTTTCGGACATTCTGCGTTATTTCAGTATTGTCAGATTTTTTTATAATTTAATTAAATAAATTTCAGAAATAAAACAAAATAAATGAGGTAAAATAAAGGGGAATAAGCAAAAACTTCTAGCATTTGCTTTACAAAAAGGATATAATTCAAGCAAATATATTGTTGCCTACCGTCAGTTTTGCATTGCTTTTTACTTTTTAATGGCTCAAAATTGAGCTATTTGTAAACAATTGAAGGGATTAAATTGTAGTAATGGTTCCTCAATTTTAATTAAATTGGAGCAATAATCCTTTAACTAAAATTTCATCACTAGTGATTCTTCAACTCTTCAAAACATGTAGTCTGCTTACGTGAAGCTCGTGGTTTCTCTTCTATTTTTTGCATTGGTCTCGAATTAAGTTTGATAGATTGTTTTTAATTCACCATAGATTGTTTTTATAGGACTTGGATCCTCTCCTGAGCCCAAGGAGATGATCCTCCTGACCAAATGACTTGGGCCGTTAGATGAAAATCCAACGGCTACAAACAGGGGGTCCCTTTAAAGTTATAATAATTATAACCGTTAAATTTTCATCCAACGGCTCAAGTCCTTTGGTCAGGAGGATCCTCTCCTTGGGCTCTATATATTGTATTTAGATCTTTTGCAGAAGTTTTAATTTACAAGATCAATAGTACTTTTAGTATATAACACTATTAAATTTTAGCAAAGCTACATGAAATTTAAAATAATATTTGACTGATGTCCAAAATCAAACAAAAATTGTAAATTGCGTGTAGCACGCGTGATTTGAAGAAAAAAAAAAAGAAGCAATGCAAGACACCTATCTTTAGAAGGGCGTAGCGCCATGCAAGAGTGATAAATTCCAACAATCAAGATAGATAAATACATTTAAGTCACGCGAAGTGTGCCCTTTCACACGGGCGAGAGTGCTTGTAGAAAAACTAGTTTGTTCCTATTCAAACTTTGATTAAGATGCTATGACTAAAAGTCACGCCAACACTTTTGAAATTTTTATTTTTACATTTCATTATTGTGTTTTTTTATATTGAATGTCACATCATTGATTACAACCTACATACTGAATTTGTCATTTTAGTTGTTAAAGGTTTTTCTTTCTAATTACTTGGATAATGTGGGGTGTAAGGATAATATAGAAAAATACGTGGGGGTGTAATAGGATACATTTTAATTGAAAAAATAGTTGTAGGGTGTATTCAATAATATATGGGGTGTATTTAGTTGTTAAAGGTTTTTCTTTCTAATTATGTGAAAAATCAATTATTAATTATTGGTGATTGATTTAATCACTTATCTCATTTTAATAGTCTTTCTCGATCAAAATAATTTTTTTGTTTCTCCAAAAATTAAATATGTGTTGTATGCCTATTTGACTGAACTGTATAAAGGACAGAAAGGGAGAGGGGCCGAAGGCAACAGAGAGAGAAGAGAGAGATTTAATTCTAAATTGTTTGTTGTATCACCCCTTATGCCTTTATTTAGAGCAACTCCAGCGTTGGAGGCCTCCTCCCAGGCTATTCACTATTCAATCCACCTTATGAACAGTAACTGCCCTTAATGAACAGTAATAGCCCTGGCAATAGCCTTTACATCTCCACCGTTACACTTCAATAGCCCTGGCAATAGACAATAAAATAATACAAAATAATTTTAATTGTAATTTCGGATAAGATTTTTAATCGTTCTCGTTACGTCACATGTCATTATCCGAAGTATTATTAAATAATACAAAATAATTTTATTTGTAATTTCGGATAAGATTTTTAATCGTTCTCGTTGCGCCACTTGTCACAAAATCTGAAAAGACAATTATTGGGGATGGATTTCCGATAAATTTTTTAATTGTACTCGTTATGCCACGTGTCATTATCCGAAAATACAATTATTGGTGATGGATTTCTGATAAGATTATTAACCAATCACGTCGCGCCACGTGTCATAATTTGTTTACAATCTTTGAGGATAGATTTCCATCAAATTTTTGACGAATGACGACATGCCACATGGCATTATGTACAACCTAATCCTTTCTGAATCCTCCATATAATCCACCATCCATCCCCACAAATCTCACACGAATTTTCTCAAGATCTCTATCATTATTCATAGTTTTTGCTTCATTTTTCACAAAAATCTGTATCATTATTCATAGTTTCTGCTTCTTTCTTACAATGTCTTATTCTTCCTTAAGGATGATGTGGGAACTTGATTAGGAAGATGAAGAATTGTTTAACCTTGATTAGGAAGAGGAAGAATTGTTTAACCAATCAGAATGAATGTTCAATCACCAGGGGCAAAAAATGAGAGGGAAAAGGATGAGGAGCGTAGAAGAAGAGATGATGAAGTAAGAATGGGCAGAGCTTCACATTCCTGTCGAGTCATCCAAGCTGTGGCTCAGATCTGCAGGCCCAGCCGTTTCGGAAACCTTGATAGAAGCAGACAACGACGAGGTATGGAACTCTTGGACGATTATCTTGTCCCTAATAGTGCATTCCCTGATACGTACTTTAGACGTCGTTTTAGAATGAAACGACATTTGTTCAACAAAATTGTGATTGCTGTTTGCAACCATGATTCTTACTTTGTGCAAAAAATTGATGCTTTTGGTGCTATGGGTCTCATTCCTGAGCAAAAAATTACTGCTGCCTTGCAGATGCTTGCATATAGAGCATCTGCAGACCAAGTGGATGAGATAACGAGGATGGGGAAATCAACCATTCTTGAGTCCCTAATGAGGTTTTGCGGAGCAATTGAATCTATCTACACCGCTGAGTACCTCCGTAAACCTACAAACATGGACTTGGAATGGCTGTTGAAGAAGGCTGAGATGCGTGGTTTTTCTGGGATGATTGGAAGCATTGATTGTATGCACTGGACGTGGAAAAACTGTCCAAGTGCATGGCAAGGAGCTTATGGGGACAGAAAATGAGCAAAAAGTATCATTCTGGAGGCGGTGGCATCTTTTGATACATGGATTTGGCACACCTTTTTTGGGATTCCGGAAGCACAAAATGACATCAACGTCCTTGCCCAATCCCCAGTGTTCAACGATGTCCTGCAAGGAAAGACACCAAAAGTCACGTATGAGGTCAACGGACGTATGTACGACGGGCCATACTACCTAGCTGACGACATTTACCCACGATGGTCAACATTTGTCAAAACAGTGCCACGTCCGCGAAGTGCAAAGGAAAAACACTTTGCAAGCTGTCAAAAGGGGTGTAGGAAGGATGTGGAGCGTTGTTTCGGTATCCTCCAAGCTCGCTGGGCAATCGTCAAGGGTGCTGCCGGATTGTTTGATGTAGAGTCGTTTTGATCCATCATGATGACGTGCATCATTCTTCACAACATGATTGTGGAAGATGAGTACGATTATGAAGCCGTTGATGAATATGAGCCAGACACGATGAACAATTCAAGAACACGTATATATTCTGCTCATGACGCCATTGATGAGCCCGTGCAACATGAGCCATTACAAAGGGATGAACGTTACAATGAAAGGCTTATTCAACGATATACTGTATTTCAAATGCCAGACATGCACAATGCCCGGCAAATTGACTTGATAGAGCACCAGTGGGCATTGAAACAAGCTGAAGATAATTAAGTTCATTTAGTGTGTTTTTTTTAATTTGGTATGTTTATGTTATTTTATTTGGTGTGTTTTATTATTTGGTATGTTTATGTAATTTTTTTAGTGAGTTTTTTATTATTTGGTATGCTTATGTAATTTTATTTGGTGTGTTTTTGTCATTTCAATAAATATTCTCTTAGTATAAATAACTTACCAAATTCATTTGAATAAATATTCAATAAATTGGAAACAACATAAAGTACTATATTCAATAAATAATAAATTACAACCCAAAGTGATTGGAAAATTATGGGCTC
Organism: Pyrus communis; assembly: GCF_963583255.1. Classification (NCBI taxonomy): domain Eukaryota; kingdom Viridiplantae; phylum Streptophyta; class Magnoliopsida; order Rosales; family Rosaceae; genus Pyrus; species Pyrus communis. The sequence continues at coordinate 19,983,250 of NC_084810.1, read as the reverse complement.
CGATTACAAAAACTACTCTATTCATCATCACTTAACCAATTTGTGGTGCTAGGATGATCTTCTCTTGTGGTGCTAGGACCATCTTGGCTTGCTCTCGCTTCTTGCACGCCTCATTCGCACCACGTCCGCTTTCTCTGACTTCCAAAAAAATTTAGAATTTGGAGACTTCCCTTCTAAAGGCGTGTTCATAATCTCACGATCTCGTTGAGCCCGTCTTTCTTCTCTAACATGTTCCCTTTCTTGCCTAAGTAGCTCTCTTTCTCTCTCATTAGCCTGAAATTCTCTCTCAATAGCTGCACCTTTTGCGTCCTCTCTAGCTTTATTAGCCTCATATTTCGCCAGTTCCCTCGCCAAAGTCAATTTACCTTGGCAAGTAAGTTCTTCCATGAACTTTGCATAATCATTCTAGGAAGCACTCCCTTTTCTCTTTGAAGCCTTCTTACCTTAAGGCCTAATTAGATAACGGGTCGAACCCAATGCTTGTTTAGGGAGGGGCGTTTCAGGCACTTCTTCTGCATCATCTTCATGAACATGCGAGACATGATTGGGTGTAGAGTGTAGAAGGGTGTTGTTCATGTGCACTTCTGGACCAACTGGCACAACTCTAAATTTAGGACAATCTTTGACAATATTCCAACATTCCCACCGGTTGAATGATTTATTTTTGCTTTTGGTTTTGGCAGCATACCAAGCTTATACTTGAAGTTCCTACACAATGCGGGAGAAGAAATAATTATAATGAAAATAAATAACAAATAAATAATACAAACAAATAATTATAATGTAAGTAGGTAACAAATAAATAATACAAACAAATAATTATAATGTAAATTTGGGTATCAAATAAATAATATATTGTTACCTGATCCGAGTAATTTTCCCCACTTCGAATAATACTACTAGCTTGTGCCAAGGCATCTCTCCACTTACTAAACAATTGGCTAAGTAATTTCCAACGACAGGACATTGATTCTTTGGTTCTTTTCCCACCAATTTTCTCAAGATAATTGGTATGAATAAGACTCCACATTTCTCGCAACTGCATCTCATTACCCGTAAGCGAACTATGAGTAACTTCAACCCAGCTAGTACACAACGCAACATCTTCAAGAAGCGACTAATTCGTACCTGCACCAGTAGTCATTTTGTTGAAAAAAAAAATGGATTGAAACTTTGAGACAAAGAAAGGAATGTGATTGAAAGTAGTTGAGAAAATATGAAATTGTTGTGTAAGGTAGATGATAATGAGAATGTATTTATAGAAAAGTAAAAACAATTTTTTTTAAAAAAAATTTCAGATTTTTTTTGAATTTTTTACAATTTTTTACAATTTTTTTTTAAATTTTTATTCAACTAATTAATCTCTGCCGTTGGATATAAAAAAATTTGAATTCCAACACTCCAGATTGTGCCATGTGTCACAACGGTAACTTTTCTTAATTTTAAAACTATTTTTTCTTTTATTTTTTTATTTATAAAGCATATTAATATCCACCGTTGATCTCAGATCGAACGGTGGATATTAAATAAGACCTTTGTTTTTTTATCGTTGAGATCGAATGGTCCAAATTAAAGATTCGTGGAGATCGAACGGACCGTGGGAACCAACGTGGCTTCTCAACGGTAACTGAAAAAGTTTTTTTTTTTTTTTCTTCTGATTTTGTGTCGGCGACGCGCCCCTACGCGAGTGGGGTGCACGAGCCTGACATAAAAAAAAATTAAAAATGGCCTGACGCCAAGCTGACGTCAGCGCTGGCGTCACATCCACTCGGGCTCTCGGGCTGGAAATTCTCCACGGGCCTGAAGCTCGGGCCTCCACCTCCACTCGGGCTCTCCAACGTTGGAGTCGGTCCATAGGGCCTCGGACCATTTTTCTCTGGCCTGTCCCCCGAGCACCCAGCAACGCTGGGCTTGCTTTTATAGTAGCAGGAGTAGGATAGGTAGAATCCTTACCCTAATAGGATTACATCTCTACTAGGAATTAAACTACTAAAAGGAATATACAAGATACTCCTAGATACACTAGGATTTACACAATCACATTCCTAATTCGATAAGACTGTAACACTCCCCATTGAGTGTGTAAATACTCAAACAAAATGTCGCATCAAATCTTCAACAGATGAGAAAGAATAGTTGATGAAGTTGTCGGCACAATGAGTGAACACTAGTCTCAAATATAAGAAAGTAAGTATGCATTGGTAGTATAACTTACGAAATCTCGTTATGGTAAAACCCAAAGAATGGGGAAAACTCATAGACTAAGAAAAAAAGTGAGAAGTATGCATAATGTCTAAAACAAACATCAAACAAGACGAAATTACTGAATTCAATGGAGTATGATCATCCTAGGATGGGTGCCTCGTTAAAACCTCGTTAGGTAGCAAAAACCCAGTGGGAAAAATGCTCCTAATCGTAGGAAAAAGAGTACATTAAGATCAAGTGAGTATGGTTCAAGATACTCCCCCTGAGTTATACATAACTTACAAATAAGAGAAGCGATTTAACTCAGATAATTTACGCATACCGATTCCTTGGACGAGCTTCTGAAAAGTAGACTTGGGCAATGACTTTGTGAAGAGACCGGCTAGGTTGTCCTGGGAACATATTTGCTTGACTTCAATGTTCTGATGCTGTTGTTGTTGGTGAAAATAAAAGAACTTCGGCGCTATGTGTTTGGTGTTGTCTCATTTGATGTATCCCTTCTTTAACTGCTCAATACATGCTGCATTGTCTTCAAAGATTGTTGTAGGAAGGTTAACGATGGAAGAAAGACCATTAATGCTTTGAATATGTTCCATAACTGCTCTCATCCAAGAACACTATTGTGAGGCTTCATGCAAGGCGAGAATCTCAGCATGGTTCGAAGAAGTCACAACTAGCGTTTACTTGGTAGACCTTCAAGATATAGTGGTGTCTCAAACGGTAAAGACATAACCCGTTTGAGAACGTGCCCTATATGGGTCAGACAAATAACCAGCATCTGCGTAACCAATGAGGTGAGAATCAACCTGAGGACCGAAAAGGTGGCGGCTCCTCTCGAGGATTCATGGGTGTAGGACAAGCCTAAATCCGTCATATCCTTAAGGTAGTGAAAAATGTCTTTAACAACATTTCAGTATCTGCGTGTAGGTGTATTGTTGTTTTTAGCTAAAAGATTAACATCGAATGAGATGTCGGGTCTAGTGCATTGAGCTAAGTACAATAAAGCACCAATTGCACTTAGGTATGGAACTTCAGGCTCCAAAATCTCTTTCTCATCATTCTTCAAACGGAAGGGATCTCGTTTGGCATCTAGAGTCCGAACGACCGTATGAGTACTCGAAAGCTTCGCTTTATCCTCATTAAAATATAGCAACACATTCTGGGTATAGTTCGATTGATGTACTAGGATTCCATCCGAACAATGCTCGATCTCCAAGCCGAGACAATATCGAGTTTTCCCAAGATCTTTCATCTCAAATTTTGATTTCAAGTGCGCGGCAATTTCCTCAAGCTTTGCGGGAGTTCCAATGAAGTTCATGTCGTCAACATAAACTACAACGATCACAAATTCAGAATGTGACTTCTTAATGAACACATATAGACATAGTTCGTTGTTCACATAACCCTGACTTGTCAAATATTCACTCAAAGGATTATACCACATCCTCCCGAATTATTTCAATCTGTAGAGTGATTTCCTCAATCTAATCGAGATAGTGTTTCGTGGTCTAAAATTATTTGAACCAGTCAATGGAAGTCATTCTAGAACTTTCATATACATTTTTGTATCTAGATCCCTATAAAGATATGCGGTTACCACATCTATAAGCTGTATATTCAGTTTTTCGGAAACTACTAAAATGATAAGGTAACAGAACGTTATGATGTTTATTATGGGGAATACGTTTCCTTGTAATCAATCCTAGGGCGTTGAGAGAAATCTTGCGCTATAAGGCGTGCTTTGTATCATACTATTTCATTCTTCTCATTACGTTTCCTTACAAAAACCCACTTGTAGCCCACGGGCTTCACATGTGGTAGAGTAGGAGCTACAGGCCCAAACACCTTTTGTTTTGTGAGCGAAACAAGTTCGACCTGGATTGCTTATTTCCAATTTGACCAATCCGTTCTATTTTGACATTCATCAATGGAGTGTGGTTTAATATCGTCTCTAAGCATGATGTTGGAAGCAATGGTGTATTCGAATGCATCGTCGACAATCATCTCATTCCGATTCCAAACCTTATCCAAAACTACGTAATGGACCGAAATCTCACGATTCTCGGGAGACCTATATGTCTCATCTAAGACATCACTATAATATAGAATAACCTCATACGTTGGAACAGATGAATAAGTAATGGTCGGATTTAAACTAATGTCACTAATTTGTGCCGTTTTTCTCTTCCGGGGTTGTGAATCCTTTGAACCAAAATGCCTGCCATGCTTCAGGGTAGAAGCAGGTGAATGACTAGCCGCTAGTGTACCTTTCCGCGTGGGAAGTGCAGATGCCCCACCCTCAGGGACGGTTCTGCCTTCTATGGCGTACGCTTGGTACGTTCATCCTTACAGGTACGTTTGCAATAGGTAAATGTGATATTGTCACCTTCGCTAAATCAGTACGTAAAAGCATCTGGTATGCTTTAAGTAATGCTCTGAAGATCTAGAATATGTCGCACTTCAGATTGAGGTGTGCAGGGATCTAAATGAGACACAGTGTGAGTAATCCATGACAATTCGCAGCGTTCTAAATGAATGTTAATGATCTTATCTCCCCCTAACGATGGGAAGACTATTTCATCGAAGTGATAATCCGCAAAACGTGCGGTAAATAGATCTCCTGTCAAGGGCTCTAAGTAGTGAATAATGGATGGCGAATTATAACCGACATAGATTCTTTGAGGACCTATTTTGGTACGTAGTGGCGGTGCTATTGGCATATAAACTGTGCACCCAAACACACGTAAATGCAAGACGTTAGGCTCGTATCCAGTAACCAACTGTAACGGTGAATGAGGTTGGGTAGCGATGAGCCTCAGGCGGACCAACATAGCTGCGTGTAATATTGTGTGACCCCATGCAGATACTGGCAAATTGGTTCACATAACTAAAGTCCGAGCTATCGTTTAAAGGCACTTTATGAAAGCTTCTGCCAGACCGTTTTGGGTGTGAACATGGGGTATGAGATATTCAACTAAAATCTCAACAAACATGTAATAATCGTCAAAGGTCTGTGGCGTAAACTCTCCAGCATTATTCAGTCGAATCGACTTGATTGGATAATCAGGGTGGTGAGTCTTTAGCTTAATAATTTGTGCTAGAAGTTTCACAAATGCAGCGTTGCATGTGGACAACAAGTAGACATATGACCATCGTGTCGATGCATCCACCAACACCATAAAGTATCTAAATGGTCTGCACGTTGGTTGGATAGGTCCACAAATATCCCCTTGAATCCTCTAAAGAAATTTAAGGGGGTCTTGAATAATCTTTGTAAGTGAGGGTTGAATGTTCAACTTCCCCAGGGAACATGCTTTGCAAAGCGGATGACCGGGATAAAACCTTTCTTTTTTCGGTATGCCGCTCTGCGAGCAAGGGGTGCCGCGCACAAGCGGAGCGAAAACAAAGCAGGAGAAATCCTTTGATTGCGTATTGAATATAGATCCATGTCTTTCTTGATCTACATCTTTCCCCATAGCCCTGGGGTTGTGTTTCGATCTCCTACGTGCGAAATCTGAGGGACTTGTTCCTATGGGGATTCCCCTTGGTCTAATTCCACCAAAAAGAAGCTAGTGATGCAGATAAAAAAACGACAGGGTGGAAGGTTCCCCATGATAAGATTTCAAGTGATGCCCATGAGATGCTTTGAGGATACGATGCATCATATCTCGTCTGGGGTGTCCCATTTGATTATGCCAAAGTAGAAGAGTGTCTTGGAACCCAACCATAGGGCCGGCCATATGGCTACGACTCAAATGGTTATCATGTACAACCCACTTAGGAGACGTTCCAGCTTCTTGTGAATATGTTTCCGACCATATTTGTAAGAAGTGATACAAAGAAATTCAGAATCATTCTCTTTAGTGGTTTCAACATGATATTGATTATCTCGAATATCTCTAAAACTCAGCAACGTTCTTCCGGAACGTGGAGAATAAAGTGTCTCTTTAATGGTTAATTCAGTACCGTTGGACAACATTATACGGGTGTTTCTGTATCTTTCTATCAGGTGGGATGGGCCTGAGAGGATTGTCAGAGGTGCATTCTTAGGTACGAAGTTAGTGAAATAATGTTTCTCACACAATATGGTGTGCATAGTTGCACTATCAGCTAAACAACTAACTTCCCCACTAGTCATACCTAGAAATGAATTAATTGAATTGGTCACATGCATAAATATAATTCCATTCACTCAGTTAATCTATTCGAGAAATAATATCCATAAAATAATTGTCCAAAGTTCAAAACAAACCAAACCAAACTAAACAAATAATTCCAAAGACTTAGAAAAATTGTTCGAAAATTTAACCATAGACCTAGAAATTTAAGGGAGGGGGTTCGGCCACTAGGGGTTTAACACCCTAAAAACATGTCTAAAATTCATTCATCATTAGAAGCAGATGCCTCCTGAAAATCTGAAACCTCCAAAGTTGTAGTAGCAGCTTTGGGGATTGCTGCATGCGCAAAGTTGGATTCATAACGTGAATGATACTTGGCAATGGCCTCAAGGGTAGCTCGACATATGCGTGACCAATGATCCCTTGATCCACAGCTGTAACACATGTCCAGTTCAGTGGAATCCGATTGAATTGTAGCTTTTCTCTGTGCTTGAAGTTTGGGGCATTCGGGGCAAAGGGTTGGCAATTCTGGGTCAAGTTTCCTCCCTTGGATGGGCCTCTGTTCAATGGACCTTGGATCCATGGTGGAGATTGCTGTACTTTTCCACGGCCACGACGGGATCTCCGTCAGTTGTGGCTGCTAGAATTTGTCGCATGCACTTTAGGCGTGGCGATCGAGCCAGTAGGTCGAGTTTGATGATTCTTCATCAAAAGCTAGTTCTGATTTTTAGCAAGAAGTATAACAAATATCAAATTTGAAACTTTGGTGAATTTATGTGCCCTATATTGTTGCTGCAAGACAATATTGGTGGCATTAAAGGTTGAATAGGTATTCTCCAGGAGATCATGTTTGGTTAAGTCCTTGTTATAGAACTTAAGTAGTGATTGAATTTTACAAACTTCAGAGTTGTATTCATTCATATACTTAAAGTCTTGGAAGCGTAGATGCTGCTAGTCATGTATTGCTTTAGGCAAGAAGATGTCTTTTTGGTGATCGAAGTGATCCGCCAGGGGGAGCTAAAGGGTACATAGATCCTCCTTTGGGAGGTACTCAGTCTGCAGTACATCATGGATGTGTCTTCGGATGAAGATCATAGCAGTAGCTTTCTGAGCTTTGTCGACGAGTGCATCATCGGTTGGTTCCTTGATGGTAGCTATAAGACTCTTTGTAGTAAGGTGGAGCTTCACGTCTTGAACTCACTTCAGGTAGTTTCTTCCAAAGACTTCCAGAACGGTGAAATCGATCTTGTTCAAGTTCAACATGTCCCTAAATAGAGGGTACAACAAAACATGGTTAGACATATGGAAAGCCATAGACATACATCGTAGAACATTCGAGTTCTATAGACATGTATTGGTTTAATTTATGCATGAAAGCTACAGGTTTCATATGGTAAGTTTTTAATGAAAACATCGGGTTTCAAATGCACTAAATTCAAAACTACAGGTTCGATTTAGTTATGAACGATTAGTTCATATATTGGGGTACCTACAAGAACACATAATACAATATACAATGAAGCGTAGTGGATTTGTGGATTGCTTTAGGAACCTAAATGTGAGTGTTTCGGGACTACGAAAGATAGTCAATGGTTCAAAGAGAAGAAATAATTGATTGAATTGTTAATGCCAAAATGTGAGCTTCATGCTAATAATTTTGGATTAATTGTCATATTAGTGGACTGCTGATCACTTTAATTTATTCAATAGATCGAGACCATTCGGGGTTAATCGTAGAAGAAAAAATAATTATAACATGCGAGTTAAAATTATTTAAAATGCCCAAAATTACATTGGATTTGAAAAGCCATAGCCCAAACACGGGGGCATGGGTGCCGTGAGTATGGCAAAGCCCTATAAGGTTTATTGGGCTTAGGTGGCTGCAGAAAGCAGCCCAATGCGTGGCTTCAGGCCATAGGTTGAGTGATGGGAAGCCTAGCAGGAAGATGCTGATGTTATATGTTGAGACCAATGCAAGGGGGTAAGCCCAAAGGCTTGCGGGGGTGCAAGGAAACCCAAGCCGGAGTTGGGTTTCGGTTATTGGGCCACATGGAGAAGCTCAGCCATATGGGCTGACTTCTGGTATCGGGGACCGTGGCAAATACAAACCCAGCAAGCCAAGGAGGTTGTTGCAGATGGGCTGGGGCTTCAGTCCTGTGTCAGGAACAAGCCCAACATGCTTCTGGCATGTAGGTGTGGGTCAGGTTTAGATTTGGGCTGCAGGCCTATGTAGCAAACAACCCAAGCTGAAGCCTGGTTGGATCTGAGAGATGCAGCAAGCCAGAGGGCTGCGTGCAAGGTCCAGGTGGTTGGGCTTCAGGCCAGTGCGGCGGTCCAGATGGTGGTACTGCGGTGGTGCTGCAAAAATCCCAAATTTGTGCGTGTGTGTGTGTGTGTGTGTGTTTTTTTTTTTTTTTTCTAAGGTTAAAAACCCTAATTGCTTCTAAATTAATTTCGATTGTTTGACTCACAATTCCACATTGCATAAATGCGCAATGCATGAACAATTATATATATTGATAAAATATATAAAAATATATACAATATATATAATTGGAAGGAAAATATAAATATAGGGGGTTCATGCATCATGGGGAATGTTTTCATGCTTTAAGGTTTTTTCAAACATCTTAATTTATTTTAGAAGAACCTTGTTGGTAGAAAACAATTGAAAGCCTTCGAATTTGTAGAAGAGAGTCTCCTCCTACGATCATTCAGTTCCTTAGCTTCTGGCAAAAACGTGCTGATAACGTGTTGTAGGCCTATTTGACTGAACTGTATAAATGACAGAGAGAGAGGGGCCAACGGGAACAAAGAAAGAAGAGAGAGATTTAATTCTGATGTGTGTGTTGTATCACCTCCTTATGCCTTTATTTATAGTAGTATGATAGGTAGAATTCTTACCCTAATAGGATTACATCTCTAATAGGAATTAAATTACTAAAGGGAATATACAAGATACTCCTAGATAAATTAGAATTTACACAATCACATTCCTAATCCGATAGGACTACAACAATATGATGTATATATATATATATTTTCTTTCCAAAACAAGTCTTCAGAATGCTGTTCATTTTTTTGGTCTATTTGGGTACATCTAGCTTTTGACACAACACTATTAGTTTATACTTAGTGCATTGGGGCTGTAAACATACCACAAAGTTGGTACATCTATGGAACAATTGGGTTTTCAACGTAACTTTTTTTGTAATAGTTTCGAACTCTCTCACTCTTCTTATTAATAGTAAAAATAATTTAAAAAAAGAAGTTTCAAATGTACCAAGAAGTTGATGCATTTATTTTGATTTGGGACTTAAAAAAAAAAAAAAAAAGTGGGCCATCGCTACAACAATTTAACCTTCCGAGGCCGAAGACTCGCAAAAATATTTCAACCTCCTCCAACATAAAAAAAAAAAAAAAAATCAAGCAAAAAGCATGCCCATGTAATACGAACTTGAAATTAATCCTCAACCACTGAATCACTCCATGATAGTTTAATTTATGACATTTTTAATGTTGTACCTATGTAAAACAGGATTAATTTTTCAAATCCAACAAAATAAAAAAAAAAGTTTTTCATTCCTTTATTATATTTTCTCCGTTAGAAATAAGTGTTTTGAAGAAGAGAATTGTTATTGACACTCCAAATTTCTCATTCTACACTCCAAACTTTCTATATTTAGAAAGAAAAAATATACTTGTGACGAGTGTATAATGAGATTTTTGAAGTGCCAATAACACTTCCCTTGAAGAATACATTAAGAATGATGTTATACACGTTTGTCCATCTCTATTATAGAAGTAGTATAAATGTGATATAAAATATATAATGAGAATAACATTTTTAATACGTTAATGAATTTTTCAATTTCAAGTAATCATCAATCTCCCCATATTCTAGGCAATTAGTTAGCTGGATAGATATAGGTGCAATATTTCGACCAAAAAAAAGGAGAAATACAGGTGCAATAATTTTTTTTTAAATTAATAGTAATTAATGAAATTTCATATCATAAAAAGGGTTTAGTAGTATCTTACATGACACCACTTTTATTCAAAACCTGTACGTTAAAAATACCCGATACCAATCCCCAGTCCCTTTGACAGCAAGTTTCCCCACCAAAACCCTAACCCCCGAATCCGTACAGAGTCCTGCCCTGCCTCTTGAGCGCATAGACAACGTCCATGGCCGTCACCGTCTTCCTCCTTGCATGCTCCGTGTAGGTAACGGCATCACGAATCACGTTCTCGAGAAAGATCTTGAGGACGCCGCGAGTTTCCTCGTATATCAGGCCGCTGATTCGCTTCACGCCACCTCTGCGGGCCAGGCGGCGAATCGCAGGCTTGGTGATGCCCTGGATGTTGTCACGGAGGATCTTCCGGTGACGTTTTGCTCCTCCCTTGCCGAACACCTTACCTCCCTTTCCGCGTCCAGACATTGTTGCCGGCCAAAAGTCTCAAAAACCTGAACACAAAACTAAAACAAAACATCAGAAGTCAGAGAGAGGAATCTGAAACCATAATCTACGTGAAACTGCAGAAATTTGAGAAGGGGAGAGAGAGAGAGGACCTGAAAATTGCAGAGAAAGTGAGAGAGAACTCGTTTGCTTTTGGGGAATGCATGGAGTGTTTGGATTTTGTGGGTATTTATAGGGCGATGTGGGATCCTGAGATGAGGGTCGATCCGCGTGGTAGATGGAAGGAAGGTTTTGGGCAGTCGATGGATTTGTGTTCGCGGTGGAGATGGAGGTGAAGGGTGAGTGAGGATCGATGACGTGGGTGTTTGCGAGTTTTCAGCGCTTTGTTTTGTGTTTCTTTTGGTTTGACTGTTCGTCGTAGGACAAAACTGCGCGGGGGCGGTTGGCGCTGTTTTGGGAATGGGCTCTGTGAGGCCCAGGTCTTTTTTGCGTGATACACCCATCAAACTGCTCGGTACACCCCATCTTTTTAAACCACCATATTGTTATTGTTAGGTGAGTTTAAATGTCAAGTAGTATAAGTAGTATAGAAATTTAGTACTACGATCTAATGATATTCCTCTTAATTTATTACTTAATATTTTAACTGTAAAGTGTTGTGCAAGGTTTTAAAAACCAGAAAACATCCAACGCTCTTGCTTCTCTTCCATCGACCATACAGACAGGTTTACCTTTCTCTGTGGAATCCTCCTTGCTCACCACCTTTTTATTCTGCTCTACCTCTCCAAGGATTCCCCGTTCCTGATCATCATTCAGTTACAAGTCAATCAGAAAAATGACATAACTTGGATAAATAACAAGTCAATCAGAAAAATGACATAACTTGGATAAATATTAGCAGGGATATAAGAGGTGATGTTACTATGTGGCAGCAAATTGAGTCAAATCAAAAGTGGTTTAGAGTTTGTGGAATAATAGCACCGTAACACTGATGGGATGAAATGTCCATTTGTAAATCTCAAGCAAATTACTAATGTTGGTTAGGCATGATTGAAATTCTTCTTGACTGACCCCCATTACATATCTTCTACTTCATGACCCTTAAAACATATATCTAAAATTAAATAATATATATATATTATTTCGATTCGGTTCGGGATTACCGAACGAATGAAAATGTGAGACCGATTATGTACCGAAATTTTTGGTTTAGTATTTTTTCGGTTCGGTTTCGGAAATTTTTTGGTTCGGTTTGGAATATTCGGTATTTTTTTTCCACCTCTATGAGGCTTAGCTCACTCATTTGTTCATAAAAAATTTCAAGTAGTATAACACGTAAATTGTATTCACTTATTTAACATCAAATATTTACCTCGTTAGCGAGTTCATTTGTTTCATATTGTATTAACAAGTTGTATAAAATATATAAGAAAATATGAAAAAGGATCATCTCCGAATTTTATCAGTGTGGACTTTCGGGATCAATTGATCCTGGTTTTTCACCACAAATCGAAGGGCAATGCTTCCACCAACCTACCTATATTCATTGCCTTCTCTCTTCTCCTTTCACTACTTCTCTTTCTCCTGTTCACAGATCGAAAGAATTCGCGACAGAGGCACGTCGCCGACTCTTCTTAAACTTGATTGTCACAGAGAACGGGTTATCGACAAAAGAGAGGTTACGATCCCACCTTCGTGGGAGGCGTTGCGCTTTGGTGTACGATGCGCGTGCAAATCAAGGGCGGCGTTTGGTTGGGTAGAATTGTAGGGAGGAGGAAGGTGGTGGATGATAATAAAGGGATCGTATAACTACAACCATACTTTTGAGTTTTGAGTTTTTTTGTTTATGTATTAGTTGCTACAATTGAATTTAGATAATTATATTAGTTAAGCTTTTGAGTTTGTGAACTTATAACTATTTGGATTATGTTTGCTGACATTGATGTTGACTTATTAAGTTTTGATTTGATTTTCATTTTAATTTGTTAAGTCATGATTATGTTGGTTTATCTTCAATTGAAAAATTGCAGTAACAACTTCTTTTTCTCTTTTCTGGTTTGTTGTTTACGGGTCGGTGCATGGTCTTGATCTGTTTTTTTTTTAAGCTTATTTGCAAACCATCGATTGTGCTATTTACCAATCAAACTAGCCAATAATTTCGACAGAACCGATTTTTGGCAACTGCAACAAGAAGGTTGACTAACGGTAAATGATTTTCGGTAATTATGTATATATGGCTGGCATGTGGCATAAGGAATTTGACAAGATTTGCTAACCGAACCCAGCCTAATTAATCCTTTTTATTTCCACAGGCCTCCTCCACCGTAAAAAAGTGGGGCATAAAAAAATCCCAACGCCTCCGAAATCATCCCTTTCCTTAAACCCTAAACCACCGATAAACGACCTTCAACTGCCGCACATCTTTCACTCCACCGTCGCTTCTCCCCTCCACTCATGGCCTTCTTCGACCTCAGCATACCCTATACGGACCCCTCCCCACCGGACCGATCATCAGCAACACGTGCCAAGCTGGTGACCAAGGCCCTGGAGCTCGGCTATTCCGGAATCGCTTACAACCGCACGATCAAGGGCGTCATGTCCGATCACGACCGTTGCACCATCCCCCTCCTTAAACTTCCTTCCCTCCTCAAGCACTCCCCTCTCCTCCACTCCTCCGTCAACTTCCACCGCGACCTCCTCGGTGTCCCCCGATCCTCCCCTTTCCGCCAGTACACCCGCCTCACCGTCTGCGCCGAGACCCCAGCCCAGTCGCAGGCCCTTAATTCCGGTAACCCGGTTCTGAAGACTTACGATTTGGTCGCCGTCAAGCCCTTGAATCAGTCCGCTTTCGACCTCGCCTGTGAGAAATTGGAGGTTCGTGCTTTTGAATTTCTGAAATTTAACATTGTGTTTGGTTGCTCGGAAAGTTGAGGAAGAAAGTTATGATTTGTGTGTATTCTGGTTTCTCATAGGTAGATATAATTGCGATTGATTTCTCGGAGAAGTTGCCGTTTCGATTGAAGATGCCCATGGTTAAAGCTGCAATGGAGGTTTGATCTCAGAGAATTTGCTTGCTTCTTTTTTTTTTCAATTTATATTTGATGGAATTGTTGAATTAGGTGATAAAGAATTTATATTTATCGGTTATGCAGCGCGGAGTGTATTTTGAGATCACATATGCGAATCTCATTGCCGATGTTCAAGCCAGAAAGCAAATAATAACCAATGCTAAGGTGAGGATTTGTAAAGGGAAATTACTATATCGATATTTCATATCCAGATCAATAGGCCGCAACGATTTGTATTTTCTTTCCCAAGATTAAATCTTACAAGAACGTTGTGACATGGTGCATTTTACTTTCCACGAGACAATGTTGTAGGGTCATATTCTGCATGACATTACACAACTTACTACTGGACTTATATTAGTATTATGCAAACGGTCAACTAAAACTACAATTCTGTATGAAGTCTGTTAGTGTCATTTTGATCAATTAAAACCTTTTTCCGAAGTGTACAAATTTTTTCCCAAAGCATATGACTTTCTGGGTGCAGATGATCTACTGGTGAAAGATACTTACCCTCAATCAGAGTTATGTATGGAGATGCTATAATGGCAGATTGTGGGGTCATTTAATGGGAAGAGTACAATTTGACCTTAAAATGCTTGCATTGCGTGCACATCAGTCTTTGAAAGCATTCTTTGCTCAAGCTAGGTGACAGCGTTCTAGTTTTTCCAAACTTTAAAATGATCTTCGGAATGAAGTTTTACAGTTTTTTCATCAGTGATATAGAATTCATGGATAGTTTCCGTGTTTATTAATTTCCGAAATGTCTTCTTTTGGAAATGAATGTGGATTGAGTATACTTTGATTCTAAGATATTTAACATGGTTTTAATGTATTACTATTATGTGGTGCATTTCTTTGGTCTATAATGCGCATGCACACTACAGCCAGGAAAAACTATTCACTGTAACATGATTATTGTGTAATTGTTTGGATATTGTTCGTTTCTTATAGATGCAACTACTCATCATTTTTGTATTGTTCTTCAGTTACTGGTAGATTGGACTCGTGGAAGGAATCTAATAATTTGCAGTGCTGCCCCGACTGCAAGTGAATTTAGGGGGCCATATGATGTTGCAAACTTAATGTCATTACTGGGGCTCTCAATGGAGCGAGCTAAAGCGTCTATATCAAGAAATTGTAGGTATGATAGCTTTTCATAAATCTCAGTCTTGAAGATTTGATGTTTAACTCATCCAAACTCTTACAGTTAATGTCTTGCAGGACTCTAGTAGCTAATGCTGTGAGAAAAAAACACTTTTTCAAGGAAACCATAAGAGTTGAAGTTCTGTCATCGGATCAAGAAACTGACAAGAACAAACCTTGGTCTGGTGACTTGTTTCAATGGGATCCCATCTCTAGTGGTGAAGGTGATTTGGTATTAGCTGATTTGGAAAAGTCTTTCAGTACCTCTAGTAACAAAGTATCCAAAACTGCCAAAGCCATTGATTTTGCTTCAGTCATTGACAGCATGCCGTCACTTGGGTTTCAAGTCAAGGATGTGATATGTGGCAATGATGTGGTTGTATCTCAATCAATGGCTACTTGTAAAAGCACTGTTTCTGCTTCTGAGGCAGTTGAGCAACCAGCTGTGACTGCTGGAGTGCCAGAGCAACCTGATAGAGCTTCTTTTCCTCAATCAGGTCAATCTTCTTTGTGTGATAGTCTTGTGGACCAACAAATGTTTGA
Organism: Pyrus communis; assembly: GCF_963583255.1. Taxonomy (NCBI): domain Eukaryota; kingdom Viridiplantae; phylum Streptophyta; class Magnoliopsida; order Rosales; family Rosaceae; genus Pyrus; species Pyrus communis. The sequence goes on along the minus strand of NC_084810.1, from coordinate 19,967,749 downwards.
CTCTGAAAATCCTCAGAAATTATATTCATCTTGTGATACTGCGAACGCTTGTATTGGTGCTGTTGAAATTAAATCTCCTACATTAACTTCTGAAGCAAAACCAAACAATGCAGATGGTACAGATGGGAATATTGATTTGATTTTGAACGAAATTCATGATTTGCAATCACAGAAGTGCGTGACTAATCGTGAATTGGATGTTGTGCCACCTAATGATAATTTAACATTTCAAGCGTTAGACGTTGGGTTAAATGCTGTTTGTACTGCTAATTCTGAAGTTGAAGTTTCCACAAATTACCAGGATTCGGATATTCCTGCTCCTCACAGTGAAGAGGCTTTGTGTGTGAATGGTTCTGATACACAAATTGATGTGATGGATGAAATTTTTAAAATGCTACCTGTGAAGAGTAAAGAAGAAAAATCTCTGTATTTGAATTCATCATCATTGCATACTTCAGAAAAGGAACAATTCAGGGAATCTGGAGATGATACAGTTGTACTTGCAAATCAGGTTCCTGTTCTGCAGTCTTATGATGGTATGGTGGCGCCTGCAATTGATGATTATTTAGTTGCAAGGCATGGGTCAACGGAAGTGACTATGGAAGAGAACGAAAATGGGAAAGCTGATACTGAAATTAACTATCCAGACTCAGTTCAATCTATATCAGGTGCGATTTAATTTTCTTCAGTATGCATGTCCTCTGGTCAATGCCTTTTCTTTTCATTTGAATATGTGGCAGTTAAGTGTTCTGATCTGCTTGGATATGGGTGCTTTTTGTTCTTAAGACGGGCTTGTTACAGTTAGTAATCTGTTTGGGTTGGCTGGCCTGATGGACTTCCGATTACGTTTTTAAGTGTCCATTGTGCTATTATGTCACCATTTCATAGAGAACGACTTACCAGCTATAAACATGAATTTTACATACAAGTTCATTCTTCTGCTGAATTTAGCTGCAAAGGTTTGGCTGTTAGAAGTTTCGTTTCTCAATGAATCATTTTTCTGAATGATTTTGTCTCTTTAGCTATCTATCGAATTCCAACTTTCGTTTTTTGGAAAGTTGATTCTTAGTAAATTTACATCAGTTTTCACCTTCTATGTCATCCACCCGATTTCATCTGCATCTTTGTAGTAATGCTTAATTGTTTCTCATACATGCATGCAGGGAAATCCAGACCAAAAAGGAAGACTCCTCATCAAGTGAAGTTTCTTCCTCTTAAGCGATTGTTGCATACTGTACCCTTCAAGAAGGCGCAGAAAAGTAAGAAGAAAAATTAAAATGGCATGACTGCAATGATTTTTCTATGTTATTGATCGACATAGTGAGTTATCAAAAATTAATTTCGGCATATGTGAACTAGGTGAGTGAAGCTTGTTGCCTATTTAGCGTTCTTTATGTTCGTTTTCCCAAATTTTGATCTTGGTATCAGTTTTGTCCCTCTTTGTATGGAATCTTATATGGAGAGAATTCTCTTTGTCAATCATAATTTATGAAAGGTATAAGATCTATAACCTGTGTCTGTTGTAATGCGAGACTCGATTATATGGGACTATGTAGTTCTCGTGTTTTTTTAAAGTGGGCTCGTTAAGTCATCTTGTGTAGCGAAGTGTGCAGGGACTTTGCAATGCAAGGACCTTGTAAGACCGAGCAGGTGAGTCCGGCTCGTTCATCCTCTCTGCACATCGACCTCCTACTCTGATCTCCCACAGCCGATGTTCGTTTGAGCAGGATCTGTAACCCCACCTCGACCTCACACCCTGCAACGCCCGACCAACATGGCCTGCTCACTTTCCCTTCCGGTCCACAAAAGTCCACCGTGCCAAACAATGCCTTACTGAACCATCTCCTTCTTTTTTGTATGAGTTTTGAGCGACGGACTTTTAAAGTCCCAAGGAACTTCACACTCCATTGTTAGGAAAAATACCATACAATATCAATGAACTAGTCAAACATTAGAGTTAATCTCGAATGCTTTTTTTTTTTCCTTTCAAACCCCTTCACCCGTCGGCCTCCAGCTCTGTTTGGGGCCGGTGGCAGCCACCCTTCCAACCTTTCTTTATCCTCCTTCATTTTTCCCTCCTCCTTGTCTTTCCCCGCACCTACGATTGCCCCAATTCCCGTCAGGGAACGGTGGAGCAACCCTCTTTTTACGAGTGGTGAATAAAGCTGTCTCCGAGCGTTTTGCTTATTGTTCAAGGTATTACACCTCTAATTTGGGGCTTTTGGGCCATGATTTTGGACTCTTCGCTTAAACTCTCCCAGATTTGGCAGATCTCATCTCACTGGTTTGTTGCTTCAATTCGTATTTCTCTCCGCTCGAAGACAACTATATGTTGTCACCTTTACAAAGGTCTGGGGTCTCTTTGACTCGGTGTTTAAACCCCCTAATTTTTTTTTTTGTTTATGCTTGGATCAGGGCATTTAGATGCCTATTGTGTGCGACTGGAATGGGCAAGGTTTCTCTTGATTTGCAAGTTTGGCTCCCTTTCACCGGCGTTGAGACGAAGATGGCCTTGAGTTTAGCTTTTTGCGAAGCAGTTTTATGGATATTCTGTTCACTGGTTGTCTCCACCAATTATCTGGTGGAGGAGGCAGCGGGTGAATCTCCCTTCAGGGTTTTAGGTACTTCTGTGTGGTCACTTTTGGGTCTTCTGTGTGGGTCTTAACTTTTGGGTTGAGACACATTCTATGTATATTTTTTGTTTGGGTATAGATAGGAATCTTTACTCATACGTTGAATGCATAAGTGGCGTCTTGTTTATACCTACCCCATATATGGGGTGGTCAGAAAATAATTCTAACCTCTGTCTACAGAGTCTTTATACCATGTCCTTTTGGACTTTGTTATAAAAAAAAATTCATTGACAAAAAAAAAGGATTTTAAAATAACACCTTGAAAGGTAATATATGAAAAATCTTTAGAATGTAGAAATTGCACCGAAGGAGTTTTGCAATAATCGCATAGAACGGCGGTTAGCCAAAGTATTGTAGATCAAATGTTGGGGCCTCTAATCCCTATTTGAGACACATTTTGTAGGAATCCATTCGAATTTTATTTCAATAAATTCGAATCATTTTTGTTTTCTTCAAGTTTTCATTCATAAATCATCTTTGTAAAAAATTAGAGAAATAAAATCACGAAGATATCGCTCTATTTGCAACCATTTAAATGATTCGTTAAATGGTTTTGTGTTGAAATCTCTTGAGTTTAATCAGAAAAATGTGTAGGAATAGGGTGGTGTGAAGAGAATGATCTCTCTCTAAGTGGTTTTGTGTTGAAATCTCTTGAGCTTAATCAGAAAAATATGTGTAGGAATAGGGTGGTGTGAAGAGAATGATCTCTCTCTATCATTTGGATATCTTGAAGCTAATGCAAAAGCCATGACAATGTTTCAGAATCGTAAAATTGCTAAAGAAACTCTTAAAATTGACTTTTTATGAATATTCTATCATCTTATATTTTTAATATAATATTTTGTAATGTTTGCAACAAATATATGTGAAAAATCTCACTCGAAAGGAATCTGCTTAACTTTTCTCAAATTTTGTTACTGCTCTTCATGTGCCATTGCACTTCTTTCTGGCATCTTGATTTGATAATAGTTGCCTTACTTTATCAAAAGTAATGGTATCACAGTGGTGACAAGACTCTTCTTGTCTTCCTTCCGATCATCCCACCATGATCGCCATCATTTAAGCCTTGCCTTTTCCCTTTTCCGAAACAGTCGGGGGCACCAATTCAAATACTATTGTTTTTTAATTACCTAGCAAAATCAATTTTAACTAAATGAATTTCTTCGAGCGTATTTAATATAATTATATAATTATGTTTTTTTATAAATTTACTGTCATATTATAAATTTGAACCATATATATCTCACAAGAATCAACCTGATTAATATTGTTATCAAATATTGGTTTGAACCATATATTATATGTCTGACTATTGACTTAGATCCAATCACTTAAGTGACTAAAGATTGCGTGATCAAACAAGTGTCGACCCTCTACCACAATGGTCAAGAGGGGTGTTGCTCTCTCACCACGACGTGAGTTCAAACCTTGTTGATCATCAATCTAACAAATCTATTATTTGATATAAAAATAAATAAATAAAGGAAAACTAATGAAAAGGGTTTGAAAACTTTGAGTTTTTAACGATAAAGACAAAATAAGGGGTAATGTAGGGTAATGTGAATTGTACCATAATTGACTTTTTAAAAATATGATTTTTCGTTAAAATGAACAGTAACATAAGCTTTTCGTTAAAATTCCAAAAAAAAAAAAAAGGTGTTGGGCACTAATGTTTATAGAAACTCAAGGAAAATTACAAATTTTGATAAAGGAAATTTTAAAAATTACAAATTTTGATAAAGGAAATTTCAATTTTCAAATATTTGCCCAAAATATGTAGTGTTGAGTGAACTTTTTGGGCTACAGCCTACGAGATTGAATCTTTTGCATTCAAAATGGGTATGACTTTTTTGTAACATTTATAAATTTAATTTAATTTTTTAATTTTATTATCATAAATTTAATATGTGTCAATCAATAACTAGAATCATAATTAAAGAGGCCACACCGGAGCAGGAGATTTGATCTCACAGCCTACAAGTGTACTTGCCAAAAGAAATCATTAGCAAGTGTCAACTTCTGTATTGAAGCTAAAGCCTAATGAGATATTATTTTAAAGCAATGTGTGTTTTGCCTCGTTTGACATAATGGTTTAACCACGAGCGGCCGACAAAAAATGAAGAGCGCCGTCCTAGAGTTTGCCTCAAGAACCATATATAGCCTTTGGTTAAAAGAAAAGGTGGGATAATTGAGATCCTAATCATTCTAGATTATGTTTAAACATACTAATTAAGTAAGCACCCTTCATCATTCAGTAACATGAACGACCAAATGAGTAGCATAAAGATTAGTTATAAAATTTGGCCTTAATTGTAAACAAATTAATGAAGTGGTGTATGGCTTGTAAAGATGATGCAAGTGGATTATGGAGCTACTCGAGCCTTGACCATGCTCTAGCTTTTAGTGTTATTGGGTCGGTGTCTTAAAGCTTAGCTCATAATTAAGGACTTGTTTTATAAGCGTATAATGAAAAGCCTAATTTTAAAATATAGCCAAGACTTCTTTTCGAATTGCTTGTGTAACAAGTGCTTTTGATCATAAGAAATTTTTCAGAAAAGCACTTTTATATTGATGACATGTCAAAATTTAGGGAAAATTCAGGTACTTTTTCTGATAACTAAGTTTTTTTTATCAAGTAACGTCAGAAACATTTTTAACTGTCTAAGGACACTTTAATTGACTTGTATATATAGACTTGAAAGAGTCTTTTTTTCCTAGTTAGATACATAGGTTCTGTTTATGGACTTCACTCGCATGTTGACGAATGTGTACACTACTAATTGGCAGGTTGAATAGATTAAACTTCTCTTTGCTTTTCGAAAATATGAGGTTGATTGAGATGACAACGATAAGTACTTATGATGCCCATTTTCCTTCTTTGTCGATGATGACTCTCGTGTGTATTGAGACATACTGTACACCTGGTGATATAACTGATGATCACATTCCAATTACCAATTGGGAAACTTGCATGTGGTGAAGTAACTGATTCATTCCTCGCCTCAAATAACATAGAAGATAATATATGAGATATGACTGATTGATTTGCTAGGCATATTGGTTGGGCTTGTGCCTATCTCTTCAAGTAATTTCATTCCTCGCCTCAAAAAAAGCATAAAGTTGAGAGTTTTGTGGTCCTAGAGATTGATTAAGTTTCACCGAATAAGAAAATAAAGCAGAAATCGTGTGCTACTTTGAGCTTATATACACTGCATGTAACTCGATGGTGACTGCCACCGTTGCTATTTAATCGCTCTTTTTTCTGTTCTTTCTCAATGAAAATGACTTTGTTTTCATCTGGAAACACTAAAGTGAAGCTTGAGCACGACCTTAATTAATTCTGTAGAAGCTAAAACTTCACCCTTGATTAATTAAACTCTTAAACATTGTCATTAAGTTTAACAATACAATCACCTATATTTACATGAACTAGTACTTCAAGCTAAATAGCGCTTAATTAAAGTACTGCATTCTGCATAATAATAATAATTAAAGTTCAAATCAAGCAGCCCCAAATTTGCCTAGCTACTTGCTAAACATCAGGCATGGGACATAGAGGTGGTCCTATGTTGCTAGCTAGATTATGGAATTAGATTCGATTGAAGAAAATGCATCAAGAAGGTTGATCCAACTATCGTCCTCCTCCTCATCTTCTTCCCCACTCATGTTGCTCCATTGAACATTTGAATTCTTCTCAATTTCATCGTTCCTAGCAAACCGGCCTCTGATTCGCGGCCGGCTGTCCGCCAATGTCTTCCTACAAGCATACTGAATACAGAAATAATGCTAAGTTTTAGTGCTTCTTTATTAAGGGAAAGAAAGGGGAAAGAAGGAAATTAAACGTTTAAGGTTCAAATGCAGTGATATATAAAAGAGTAACAAGGGGCCCTTGCTTCTGTAAGTTTAATTATTTGACATAAGGAAAAGTGGTACCCTTTTCTTAAGATATAAGGGACTCATCCAGCAGAAGTGGTTAATTAATTCAGACACGTTTTGTTGCTACTTAGTCACTTTGTTCAATCAAATGGGGTAGGGCATGTGTAACATTAATTTCCAGGTAAAATAAAGTACTTGATGATCTAAGTGTAAAAAATACCAATACCACTCTATCTTGGGAAAGTTTACAATTTCAAATAGACGTCCAAGAGTAAGACAGTGTTGAACGTCTGTTAATAGGACTTGCAAAGACATAAAAATGGAAGAAAGCTGATCTGCAATAATTTATAAAATTGAAAAAAAAAAAAATTGGTTAGCAGAAAGGTAAAGAGTTTTGGAAGAGGATGATTGTGATAAATGTTTAAATTTAGTGTAGATTATCAGTTGTATAAAAAATAAATTATAAACCTACTCCGTTACATGAGATGACACCTTATATATCTCTTGTTATTTCATTCATACACAAGAAATATACTCGAATGATACATACTTGATGAACCACATAATCATTACGGTAGACACTCATTTCACTACTTGCACGTAGAAATGATTGCTTTATAATTTATGCGCACTCAAATGTTTAAGTACATGGAGTGCCACTTAACTCTTGCTTATGGAGTAAAGACAGTAGAATATAGGTTTAATCTTTTCCATGCACAAGTCATTCTACTAGTTTACAGTTTAGTTGTCATTTCATGCATTTTCAAACAACCACTCAATTAGTCCATTATAGAGCTAGGCTAAGCTAGCTAGCTCCCAAAAAACTCAAGTGTCAAACATGCACTACCATATCCTTTCCACTATTTGAGATGAAATTGAAAAAATGTAGGATGTGACAGACGCAAAGCATGGAATCATACATATATAGTAGGCACAAGGAGTAAAAGTTGCCTAAATTTTGCAAGATATAATACAATCACTGTGTGAAAAATCGTGTGCCAAAAAGCAACAAGAACTAGGCTACCATACATAGAAAATCTTAAAGTGGAACTAGTGGGTCAATTGGATCAACCAGCAACTAGAAGTCTAGGAGAAAGATATATATAATATTTGGCTTCTTATATTTAAGGTCTTTTCCTTTTTAAGACAAATACAGTTTGATGTGAATATAAAAAATTTCTTTTTGTAGGGTCTTGTCAATATATATATATATATATATATTTAGTAATTTGTAGTTCAGGAGAAGTGATTGGTTGTTGTATACCATGGGGTACCAAGCAATTTGCAAATCAAAGGAAATAATTAAATAGTGAATTAACTGAAGTAGAGTGGTATGACCTTAATGGTCTTGTTGAAGTTTCTTTGGTTGCGCTTGCTTCTGTACCTCTCAATTCTCTCTTTCTTCTCCTCGGGACTGTACGGGCAAGCTTTGCTCATCCCTTCTATGATCATACTGCTCTCACTCGACAGCGGACTACTTTCTGATGATCTGTTATAACCACCATATTGCAATTGCTGTACCACTTGTACCCCGTTACTATGCATGCTATTGATCGTCTGCATGCATCCACAATGTTTTGACACAAAAACACACAATTATATTAATTCCAGTAAAACCCTACAACCCCACAGGTAACACATGGAAGCAATTACGGAAAATATTATCTTAGTTCTAAGCTTTAAAAGTAGGGGGCAAGCCTAAGCCCCACTTCTAACACGCAGATATATATATATAGAAGTAGGATAATGTTAGGGAGACTATATTTTTAAATCAAATTTTGTAAACCAAATTACGTGGATGTTGATGATTGGATTATTATTTAAGTATTGATTAACATGCTTATTTTATATTTGTGACACATCATTTAATTTACAAATTTAATTTCCCTAAAATTATCCATAAATCTATATCAGAACAATTAATCAATGATCATGTAAATTTTTAGTATTGAATAGAGGAAATTATGTTAATTATGTCGGTCCAACATAATAATAGTCTCGGAACATGAGTATTTGTCTAATAATATAACCTGCTAGGAATGTTACCTTAAAAAAATCACTCATGCACAAAGCACACTAACATAAACGTTAACGTGGCTCTCTTAATTTAGGTGTAGTATGAAACTACGAACTTAATTTGCATGGAGATTAGTATTTGTGAATGTAACGATGCAAAATGGCAGATAAGAAATAAACTTGGGCATTTAGTCATTTTAATGAAGCAACTAAGTAACAAACTAGAGAACTCTCGATGTAATCGAACCTGCAAGTCCAAGTCCCCAGTGCTATACACCCGGCGGACCGGGACGGTCTCTGACTCCAGCAAGTCGGAGACCAGCTTGTGGGTCCCGCGAGTCTTCTGCAGTGAATGGCTGCTGACGCTGCGCTGAATCAGGTTTGGGGCCGGGTTTCCGTAGCACTCGTGAGCCCTGTGGCTGATCGGCGAGGCTCCGTGGCTGCTGGAGCCGCTGCTACAGCTGCTGCTGAACTCGGAGGAGACAAGGTGGTCGTGATGGTACTGCAATGGAAGAGCCTCATGCGAGCCCTGATGATACTGAAAATCGGGGGCGCATGGGAATGCGGTGCTGTTGTGACCGTACATTGGCGCGTGGGGTAAGTAGGGTTTTAGGAAGGTTTTGGGAGTTTATATTCTAATGAGTGCAGTGAATATTGGAGAGGTTAGAGAGATGGATAGATTTACGAATGTGGATGGAAGGCTGGGACTTTGTGGGGGTACTTAAAGGGAGGAAGAGTAAGGGGTGTGGGCCCCATTGAGAGCAGAAGAGATGGGACGGGAGAGACTGCAAGGTGACGTGGATGCTGATGTCATGCTTTCAGGTAAAGCATTGACATGTGTTTTAACTTCCGCCACTGGTAGGGTTTGGGATCGCTGGCTGTGTGTCTAAAGATTGAGTAATGCTAGGAAGATAACTAATGAAATACCAAGGGTTTTATGCATAATAAAATTTTCATCATTCTTTTATAGCTAGATAAATTGATTCAATAATAAAAAATTCCCCTTTTTAATAAATTCATGTGCCACCAAATTTATAAACTAAATAATGTGTTACTAATAAAAAATTAGTACGTTAATCAACGTTTAAGTAATAATCAAATCATTAACAACTACATCATTTGGTTTGAAAATTTGATTTAAAAAATTGAATCTCCCTAGCATTACCCCTAAAAATTTGTATAGTGCCTATTTTTGCATAATCTATGGGTGGGAGGCTTGGATTTTTGGTTTTTGGGTTGCCAATTTCTTTGTATTTGTTTTTGTTATCAATTAAAGAAAGGTTATTACACTTTAAAATTTTAATATTTATTTATTTTATTAAGAAAGAGTGTAAAATGTCTTTTTAAAGTTAAAAAAACAATTCTCAATAAATATGTGATAAAGCATCCACAAGTCATATTATTGCATGATCACAGAACTTTTTCCCATTTTAAAAAAGAAGACATTTCTTTGATCACTATGATATCACTTTGTGGTTATTGTATATTCTCATATTCCGAGAATCCACTCGACCTCTCTCTTTCTCACTTATTACTAAAAGAGAGATGTTTTCTCGATGTACCGAAGCTTTCCATCATTTTGCGAGAGATATTTCAGTGTGCTACATGGTACTAGTATGTCAAATGTTATAAGACAAGTAGATAAATTAGGGATACAAGTTGGAATGGTATTTCTGGTTTAGACAATAAAATTCGAATATTAACCCATACCATGATCAAAGAGATATAGCATTACCATTTCCTTCCGAATCCGAATATTTTTCAAAAAATTGAACTAATTTTCATAATTTCGAATTTTTGATCCGAATTTTTCCAAAATATTTTGAACTTACTCTGAACAAAAATTTCCGAAAACGTCCAATTTTTTATAATTAAATACTCAAAGCATATATTTTGCAATCAATTTTTGTATTTTAATAATGGTAATTTTGGATGCATTTTTTTTCGTGGTTATTATAGTAAACATACACGTGTGCGTGTGTATATATATTAAAAAAGATAAGTGTGGGAGCAAATTTCTATTGCTGATTGAATTGATGAAAATCTATGCACACAAAGAAAAGAGACAAATAGAGTTAGACTAACATAAATATGGTGCTAGCCAAAGGGCTTTCAATGTCTAAGTCAAAAAGATTGCTGGAAGTAATAAGAATGTGGTGAGAATGCTTGATTACCATAATAAAGTGGCTGACCTTGGCTCTCAAGGTTCTAAAAGAAATTAGGCACTAGTCAGGCGGCGGGCTGGGGCCTAGCGCCTAGGCGGCTAGGCAGGCTCCTAGGCGGATTTAAGTAAATCTATTGTATTTCATGTAAATAAGTGTATATTTATACTTAAAATGTATATAATTTCATCAGAAACTAGAAAATAGAATGACATATATATATTATGAAGTGTTGGAACATAATGAAAACATGGGGAGCAAACATATAATGTGTGTTTATTTAAGTGTTCGATAAGTATCTTACAGTTTATTGGAAACAATAAAATGCAAAAGGAGAGCTAACTATTTTCTATCTAAGTGAGTTGCAACCTAGGCAGGTGCCTAGGCGGGTTTGGGAGGGCTAGGCGGGTGCCTAGGCGATCTAGGTGGGCGCCTCAGCAGGTTTAGGCGCCCTTTCTTAATTTTCAAACACCTAGGGATTAATCGGGATGGTGGCCAGCCGCCTAGTGCCTAGGCAGGGCCTAGGCAGCGCTAGGTGAGGATTTTTAGAACAGTGCTCTTTAAAGAAAATTGAGGAGTTAACTCTAGCATCCAGGCTCGTTGAACCTGTTAGTAGAGTGTTATCTAGTCTTACAATAATGAAGAAATATTCCTTTTAAGATTCATGGAATATGCTTGGCTAAGTCTTGCCTTTTTAAGAGACTGATAGGCAAGCTACATATCATGGTAATCTGCACAGGTCGCATAGTGATCGACTTGGACCGTTGACGATGAATTAGGCCTGGAGACCTGTTAATTGTGAGTTGTTAGGACCTTTGTAGAGAATATGGCCTAATAACCCATTAGAGTTTGATTAATTGTCTGCATATTCCGTCAAGGAAGAAGTAGTCATATTTGATAAGTTATACACGTGGCGTGTTCCCTTCGGCCTGGATATTTTTATGTTCTCACAACTACCCCTCAACTTTTGGGTTGGACATAGTAAACTCCAAGAGATGTAGTGTAGTTGCCAAAATAATTTTTGTCTTCAAAATCGAATAACAAATTGATCTTCAAGGTGCAATAGGAAAGCAACTTCAATAGTACTTAAGGTGGCAATCAATTATGTCAAACTTGGCGCGCTTGATCCTCTTGTCTGGTCAAGTCACTGAGACTAAAGGCGGTCAATCGTCTAGAGACTTGCACTTGCATGATTGGTCAATTAGTGAATGTTTGGTGGTCTGCCGGGACAAGTGAAGTTTAGCTTGCGTTCACGAGTGTTCCATCGTGGACTAGGCCTTGAACTTGTGGGCTAAAAATCCCTAAGGTTTGGTGTTACGAAACTCTAGCTGTACTTAAAGTGAGGTACAATGCCGCATCTATGTGAACACAGAACATAAGGCGCCGTCTACCGCGGGGGGGGGGGGGGGGGGAGAGGAATCGCAAGGTTCACGATGGCGTTGAGTTGTGTTGTTGCAGAGGTGGTAGCTTGGACCACTCTTTCCTCGTGGTGGTGACGACTCGGAAGTTGCCATTCATCGCGGTATGGCATGGGGCCGCTGGTGGTTGCTTGTCGAGACCCATGGGTTGGGCCACACCGAATGGTTCCAACCTGCCAATGTATAGTGATGAATTATGTGGTGGTGCCCCCGCTTTGGTTTTCCTACTGATGATCTTCCTGTTTAACCATTCTTGAATTGAAGAATAAATTGGGAAGAAAATTTTGTATTTAAGGTTTTGCTTTGCCCAATTGGATAAACAAACGTGAGTACTTTCCAAGATTCTCTATGAAAGCATTAATTTGTGGATGAAAATTTCCGTCACATATTGAACGGACGAAAACCTACACATAACAAAGAAATTATACAAACAGAGTTAGACTAACACCGATTTGGTGTTATCAAAGGGTCTCTGATACCTAAGTTAGAAAGATTGTTAGAAGGAATAAAACTATGGTGATAGTTCCTAATTACAAGAATAAAGTGGTTAATCTAGGACATTTATAGAGAACTGAGGAGTTAACCTTAGCGTCTGGGTTCCTTAAACATGTTAGAGTAGTGTTACCTAGTCTACACACCAATAGAGTCTAAGATTCTTGGAATATCCTTAGGCAAGTCCATTATATATTTTCAAGGTAATCTTCACAGGTCACATGGCGATCGACTTGGACCGTTGACGATGAATTAAGAGCCTGTTGATTGTGGGGTTCCAGGACCTTCGTAAAGAATGTGGCTTGTTAGCTCATTAGAGTTTGACTAATAGTCGGCATATTATGTCCATGGCAAAATATAAGTTGTAATGAGGCGCGTTCCGGAATATCTTGTTTTCACAATGAGCATACTAGTATACCACAAAATTAATTGAATTTATACATAAGCATATGCCAAATATTAAGAATGAACAATAAATTGAATGTATGAAAAAGTTAGAGAATATTCGAAACTTATAAAATATATGAATTTCCGAATTATATTCAGCAACTTCTTAGATTACTCTAATTCCAAACATTTAGTATTTGAAAATTGTGATTCGATTCCGATAGTTTGGAACCAAAATTGGAAACATTGTTCCCGATCCTATTTTTTCTGAAAACACCCCTAGGATAGACACTTAACTCCACTTATATTATGACACACTTGATGTATCAGGTCGTGTTTCCGGTGTATACACTAATTAAAATCTTTTCTACTTTGTGGGTAAATATAGATTTTAACCAAACTCAAAGCTTCTAATTAAGAAATCAGCCATTAATAGTTGGCTAAATAATATGATAAGGTTACCTCTAGTTGCACTAAGTTATAGCTACTCATGAAACAATATTGTTGTATGGTAGAAGTCTTAAGTTACTTATAACTATGTGAAATATGGAATCTTGTGGAGGCAAAAGTGCAGAAACTCAAAGCTTAGTACAAAAGCTATGAATCTGCTGGAAATGTGCCCTAAAGCCAATCGTATGATGATACTAGTCTAGTTTAATATAAAGGGCAAAGCTTGTTGTTTAAAGTCGTCTCATAAATGTTATATGCTTAAACGATAAGTCCAAGGAATATGTAATTGGGAGAATGTGATCTAAAAAAGTTAGATTAATGAGACCATTCTCTTTTGTATACATACCCTAAATGTTCCTGATCATAGGATTGCCAATTAGGCATTGACAGTCCGTTAAGATCAGTATGTGTTATGTCTTCTCTTAGAGAGAGTGACTGGTCTCGAGTCATTGGTGTGTTTGACACCAAGACAAGCATGTAGGTGCTCAGTAGAGAATAAGTCCACTAGACGTGATCAACGAGGAGTTCTCATACTCATGTCACATGAGAACTCATGGTTGGGATAATGCAAAGTAGTCCTTTGACCTGAGGCATCATAGTTGTCTTGTGGTTAGGTCCTTGATATTTGACTATATCAAGGTCACTCCGTCAAAGGGCGTCCACGACATAGTTGGGGTTAAGCCACTTAGCCATGGAGGCAAGTGAATGCACAACAAGGGATCTTTAACCTTCAAACCGTTTGAGGGAGAATACTTTATGATATGATTAAGAATCTCTGGTCAGAGTATGAATGAGATTTAGGAAGTCATTCCAAATCACATTCAAGGTAATCATATAAATAAAAGAATCACATTGGATAGTAGACATGAATAAACTATTAAACCAAACAATGTGGTCAAGAGTATTGTGTTAGAGAAAGACTGTATTGCATTGTAATTCTAAACTAAATAGGTTTTCCACCTATTCTGATCAACTTGGGTAGCCATGACATACTATTAGGTGTCACTCATGGTTTGTGGAAACCCTAAAGGTGTATAATCACTAAAGGGAGAATTGAAAGTATGTTTCAATTCGCAATCGATTTGAAGAGTTCTAATCGCCCACTGCCTCGCTAAAAGGAACCTAATGGATCGTACACCATGTAAGATAGAGATTGAAGAAACAACAGAGATGAGTAAGGATAATTAAATTTAATTATTTATGGTTAGGATTAATTAATATGTTAATTAATCAAACGAATAAGTTCGTTTTAGCTTTTGAGTAATTATTGGACCTCAAGGCCCATTGGGCTTAGACCTGTCAAGCCCATTAACTTAAGTTGTATGACAACTTAATGACTAAAGACTCAAAAGGGCCCAAATAGCCCAAAGCCTTTAGAAGGCCGGCCATATTATGGATGAAAGGTTTTTTTGGTTCTTTTGTCACTTATTGAAGTGACTATATAAAGGACTTTATAGCCAAAAGTCATTAGGGTTCTCTCTTGAGGAAATTGGAGAGAACAAAAGCTCTCATTTTCTCTCTAGGAGGCCGGCCCCCTTGGAGGGATTTACTAGTATGAATTCTCCTCCAAGGTCACTCATCTCTTCTTCAAGTCCCTTGTTGGTGTGGAATCTTAGAGGTTCCCTTTCTTGGGAACTTATAGAATCCATTTATCCATCCTCCTCCAAGAAATCCATGGAGCTAAGAATTAAGGAATGAAGGCACTCTCTCTTGGGCGATTAGCCTTTACTTATGCAAAGAGGATTCAACAAAGGTATAATATTTCTCAACTCACTTTATTCTTGAGTTGAGTATTGGTTCACCACAATTGCTAGGCCTTGAATTTCATGAGTAAAGTTTTGTTTTTGAGTGCATACAAGCATGATTCCACATTTTAATTGTTAATTGCATGCATAGATGTTACTCAAATGAACTAGTTTTCACAAATATTTTCCTTCAAAATCTACCACCAAATTACCCCGCGTGCATCCATATACACAGTAATGTACCAATGCCATTATGCCTGTATACGACATCGTCCAAACACATAATTCACTAATTCAGTACGGACGTACGTCCCTACACAAAAAGAAACTGTACCAATGTACTAATATTAATGATCTACTTTCTATCCATGGGTTGATGCAAGATGAGCTAAGAGTGTCAATGAAACGGGGGTAGATAACCTGAGAATCACTCAACCAAGGACAACAGAGTTTGTTCGACGTTACTAATCATGGATTCACTTGACGCGATCAAGTCAAACACTTGTTTTTGGTGGAGAAAAGACTCACTTCTTAAATTAATTTTAAAATTCACTGAATGACTTCTTTAGAGGTGCATATAGAGCCATTTAACTAGGAAGATTACGAAGCATCAGTAGAATAAATAGTTAAGGCTAGGGTAGTTACTGGGCAACTCAATTAAAAGAGAAGAAAAAACAATGCATTGACGTACACTACAACATTTATTCCAATTTATGACGAGCAAAGTGATCATTACAAGTAAATGATATGCAGCTTGGGGTCAATTGTTTTCCAGATTGGGATCTACCCCAATTGTGGTTGAATACCATAGTGACACAGGTTCTATGAGTTCATGGATTGAACAATGTTGTGGGCAACTTTATAAAGACGGAAAATCTGTCCTTGACATCCATTATGTTTGGGAAACATTCTGTTTTTGCGATATTAAAAGAAAACAATTGGAGCAAAGAACTTTCTCTCATATGATTGCAAATATTATCTCTACTCTTTTTAAAGTAATCAATATCAAGAAGTGATTTGGAAGTTTTATGTGCATTATTAGAAGGTGATTAGTGTTAGCAAGAAAGGATTAATGCGTGCATGTTATATGAGAATGTTAAAATTATTTGGAGTGTTTTGCTTCTTAAAACTTTTCAAGGGCTTTGAATTTATTGGTGTTAAATTGGATGCAATGGAAAAAACTAATTTGGCTTCTCAAAGATCTAGGAAAAAGAAATTCAAATTAAACTCAAAGAAGATTTTCTTCAGAGAAGAGGAGAATGATGCTGAAAAGATCCCATTAAAGGAGAGTCATAGGAATTTGAGTTTGAATGTTGTCATAGTTGTTCTAGGAGTTGTAAGGATGTTATAGAAACTTGAGGGTTGTTAACTTGTAAACCGCTATAAATATTGTACTAGAAAGCCTTGAATGGTAGACTTGATTGAATGAAAGTACATTTGCTTTGCACAATTGAAGTGAGTGAATATTTCTTCCTTAAATCAAGTGTTTGGCTTAATCGTGTGAGTGAATTTATGATTAGCGACATCGAACTACCTTCGTTGCCCTTGATTGAATGATTTCCATATTAAATATCCCTGTATCCTCAAGACCTTTCGAATTTTTTTTTTTTTTTTGCTTCAAGGGTTTATTACCATCTAACTATTAATAGAGGATCCGTGCATGACGTCTTAATTACTCAATTGTGCATATAATATGGCCTAGTATTGCCTAAACCATGATACTTGTCAAGACTTCTAAAAATAATAATTAAAATAAGCACCATTTAGCAAGCAATTAACTTAACTAGATTTTAACTAACTTTTTTACTTGCTTATCTCTCCATATAGCTACATGGTGTGCCAATTTTAGTTGGAGAATAGTATCTCATTGATAAAATAATATACAATTAATATATGGGAGTTTCCGTCTCTACTATCACCAAGACCTTTTGTGTTAAAATACAACACCAATAAATAGGTGGTTAACTTAATTGGACAATACTAGTGTTGTTCATGGTGGATCATGTTGGGTGTAAAAGGTTTATCATGGTATTAGAGCATACTATTCTTTCGACACTTCCTGGCCTTGATTTTTGGGCTCAAATTTGCCTCCTTAAGTTGGATCTTCGAAAAGTTGAGCTAGCTCCAACTTAAGAGTATTGACTGCATAACTGGGCCTTCGTAAAGTTACGTTGGCTCTAGTGAATGTTGATGACCATGCTCTTGAAAAGTTGTTTAGCTTCGGTATAATGGATTGACTAGTTCCCGATGTGGGAAATTGGTTTACTGTGTGAGACCACTCGTGAATGACTGTGTTGGAGTATAGGATCCCATATTGGGCATATGACTAATAGTATATTACTAAAATTGGGAGTTTTTCACTCCTAATATCACTGAGGTCTATTGTGATAAAACCCAACACTTAGCAATAGCTAGTTAAATTAGAATAATATGATGATGTTGGTGGTGGATTATGTTGAACCTAAAAAGAAGGGATTGAGGTAGCTAAGTAGACCTGGCATTCATGTTGTGTTTTTCGTGTTCGTGTCGTTTTCATGACATACCCCGATATCTAAACGGATCGTGTTGTGTAACACCCGTTAAAGTAAATGGGTAATATGACCTGACTTGAAATCGACCCGTTGCGTTTCAAAATTGAGGAACCTTCCACGTTTTTTTACAATAAAACCCTTCAATTTTCATCAATCACCAAGGGAAATGGTATTGGAATTTTGACTTGATATATTGTCTTCAAATGTTATATTGACGATGTTTTCATTAGGCTTTAATGTGTTTTATAATTTTTTTAATCTCACTCTTTGTATTATAAAAATAAACAAATAAGTAAAACTTAAGTTTTTTATATAAAATAATAATACAATAATACATATTTAATGTACAATAGAAACACACACACACACACACTCTATGACTATTGCATTTTATAATAAGTTTTTTTATTTTAGTATAAAAAATTAAAATCAAAACAACTTTCTTTTTAACGTGTCTAAACTTGTTGCATGCGTGTCACCTTCGTGTAAATCTGTTAAGGACCCGTTATTAAAGGGTTCTTATCGTGTGATCCGTTAACGACCCGATTACTTATCGTGTTGACCCGAAACCTGTTATTTTCATATCATTTATGTGTCGTGTAAGAAATCATCAAGTCTACAACTAAGGCCTAGTGGAGGCACATGCCCCCACTCAATCTTTGTGACGAGGGAAAAATCATGATGCTTACAATAAGGGGCATAATGCATGCTCCCATATAATTTGAACTTATCATATTTAAGTATTTTTTATTTCTAATAATATGTACAATAATAAGCGATCATTGTGAAAAAAATCCCTACAAGTTGTGGCTTAATGAACTTTGAGAAAGAATCAATGAAGTTATAGAAGATATTCTACTATCATTAAACTATTTTAGTCTAATTAGAGGTTAAGGTCCTCCTTGCTAAAGAAAATTTTTAACTCCGTCCCTACTAAAAAGTTTCAATTTTGCTATCAATTTTTCTAGCCCAACTCTCTCTCTCTCGTTGTATATTTATGATATTTATGGCTAAAGATAATATTTACTTTAGAGGTCGATCCTTTTAATTTATTGACCTGAACTTTGGAGACAAGCCCTTACTTTGAAAAAATATTTTGAAATATCTTCTCTCATGATTTTATGAATGTATGAATCAACTGGGGATAGTGGATGGGGAAGCTCCACTATCCCAAACATTCCGTCAAACGATGAAGTAGAAGCAAGCAAGTAGCAAGACTTGGGCAGAACTTTTTCAAAGTTGTCCTAAATATATATGAATGTAACTTTCTCCCTCCCAGTTTATTCCAGTGAGAAATCTGGAAAATCTTTGCCCAACTTGCATTTGACAACAAATAAAATAAATGAACCCACCACTAAGATCCACATGAGAGCAACAGAGTAAGAGAGTTATTTAAGACATCTAGCTCCATGTGAGGAGCATAAAGTACTCCCGATCATATGAATATTGAACTACATTGGAAACTTTGGAAACAAAACAATATATTAGGATTTTATGACAGGAAACTGCTATAATCCATAGCTAGTCATATTCTAAAGACATCAGTACCAACCCTCTTGTTAGCTACGTAGGATATATATAGCTATGATCCTCTTAATCGTGATCACCAAGTTAAGTTTCATTGTCTTCCTTCTAATCATTATTACTGCAATAACATATATATTACAATTAAGCTTGATTTTTTTTTCACCTGGATCCCTCATGCCTGCCACTTAAAGTAGTAATTTATTTCAATGTTTTTCACTGAACCTATTTCTCTACTCCTATCGGATGTGCTTTTTTAAAGGACCTGGCTTCTCTGCCCTCCCAGTTCTCATACACTCTCATCCTCTCCTATTTGTACGGTTACGGTTAAGTCACGTCAACATTTTATATAACTATTGTTTTTTGTCTTATTATCTTTATAAAAAATCAATATAAAATGTTAACGTAGCTTAACCATAACCGCACAAAATAGGAGGGTATGGGAGTGTATGGGAACTGGGAGGGCAGAGAAGCCAGGTCCATAGATAATACATGCGTTCCCCGTGGAATATGCACATATTTCACTTCTTTCAAATAACAAATACGCATTGTATAACGAACCATTTAACTTCTTAATCTTCGTTTGAAAATCATTCATACAAAAAATGATTCAAATAGGAAATCGTTTAGCCTTCCAAATTTATGGCACAAATCGATGGTATGAGTACCTAGTAATATACTTATGATGAACTGTCCATTTATTTGATATATTTGAATAACTAAACGACATATGATCTTTAAATAAAGATTAAGCGGTTGAACGGCTCCATTTATTTATAGAATTTATAAAAGAAAATAAGTTATTTGCAAAAAAATGAGATACGTGCGTATATTCCTCCATAAGGAGAACACAAGTATTACTCGTTCAATTAAGGTGCAGTTTGATTTTGAAACAAACGAGAATATTTCAAATTGCTGATGGAACCTAATTAAGTGCTTAAAAGATGTCTAACCACCTCACCCATTACCAATTGTTTATACTTTTTAGTTGAATTCTCACATTATAACAAATTGAACCCCTTCAAACGTTCTTTGGAGTTCTTCTTGGTCTAAATTTATTCGCAAAAAGAAAAAGACATTCTCTGAATAGATTTTTCGTTTAACTTAATACCAACTTAGTATTATCGACCTAAACCACCAACCATATTCTTTCATAATTAATCAGTAATTACTAATAATCACCACAAAGCTAATAGAGCATGAGTTTTCTTAAAATTTTGTCTCCAATCAATGTTCTTGAAATCTAGGGTATAGAGATATTGCATGCTTGACTAAAATCTCTTACGATGATGCAAACTTTGAAAACTTTCGCAAGATAATCGATTAAGATGTACATTGACCATGCGAAAGAGAGGGGACCTCTTTAGCATCTTATAAATAATGAACCGCGCGTAGGTCCATGAGAATCATCTATATCACTTCGAAAAGGAGTATTTCTGTTGTTCAGAAAACTCAGTCAGACCAAATCCATTACCTCCGAGACCCTTTTCTCTATACACAGCACGCAAAGTAACTAACTGGGCAGGGCTTATACAACAAAACGTTTCGTTTTCGGTTGGTCAATAGCTAGGCTGAAGCCCTTCCCAGCCAATTGGATCGAACTAATAAATTTGTCTACTCTTAATATTGCTTGCAGCACTAGTTGTTCGGCACTGACAATTATTCCACTACGTAACGTAAACAACGTAATGTTACAGTGCTTTCTACCAACTTGCATGATGTACCTTGTCCCCATATGTCGCTGCTTTATTTTCCCCTTGCACATTATTACTTGCATATATGCATAATATGGTACGTGCAATACGCAAAAGGTAGTGCTATTTCACAGACTCTTTTTTTTCTTTCACACACATTTATTAATTTTTGTTCATTAATCTTCTTCAATTCATTTGATCCAACGGCCGGAACTTAAGAGGAGTATGTGAGTAGTAAAAATAGATGTGTGGATAACACCACCCTACTAAAAAAAACTGTATAATTATGTATCAGAACAACTAGTGCTCTTGCGGGGCTTTGATACCAATCGGGTGAGACTCATCATACAACAATGCATCATCTCGCATTTTCTTGTATTAAAGCGGCCTGCAGACTCAGATATAAGATGCTGAAATTACAAGAACTGTATCAATAAAAACCTAATCTTGAAACAAACACGAAAGCAATCTTAAACTCTTGCGGCAAACATGAAAGCAATCATAATCTTTATTCTACTAGAAAACCAAAAGTAACTAACATAATAATAAATCCTAATACAAAAAATACCACAATCTATATTCTACCATAGTAATAAACCGAAATTGTTAATTGACTTGCTAACTTTTCCAATATTTTCTTAAGTCTTCTAATTTTTTTTGACCTTTTATTTCAAATATAATTGCAAAGAAAAGAAAAGAAAAGCATCTTCTTCAGTATCCAAGTTACGCTAGGCTATTCGAAATAATGCATGCCTATAACCTAGTATAGGCAATTGTGCTCTTATTCCTGTGGTGGACCTCTGGAAAATGCAGGTGGGGTTTCTTTCTAGATAACGAAATAATGGGGTAGCTTGTTGTGGGTTTGTGATCATATGCGGTCAACAAGAAATTAGAACAGTTTCCTCCACTAGCGTGAGTGATTCTGAGATCATGTGACAATGAGCTCGTTTTAATGACGTTATTTGTCAAATAAATATTTGTTATATGTTTAAAAAGCAAATTATTTGTTTAATACACTTTCTTGATGAATTAGTAACAAAAGGGTATTGTTCTATAAAATGTAACTGGTATGAGTAGAGATCTAATGGTCGTAAACACATCAGATTTCTACTCATATATATCTTTTTGTAACAGAACATTGTATATCAAGAATCATTAATCAAGAACTCAGTATCTTCTTCCTTCCTTTTCTCTACCCGCTCTGTTATGGTTAACATACTATCTTCGCTGGAATCAGCTGGAAGCTTGACGGTTCTCCGATCTTGGATCTTTTGTTTCCGCTTCATTTCTTCTCTCTCTGAAATTTCTTTGATCCCAATTCCGATCTTAGGGTTACTTCCCAATTATTCTGTGATTTCTTCTCGTGCATATTCACGCACACTAAGTGTTTGATATATTGTCTCGGTCAAGATTTTCTTCAGTTTTGATCTCTGATTGCAGCAATGGTGACGGCTGCTCAGTTACAAATCTTGCAATCTCTTATTACTTGTGATCTTGTCCAGGCACTATCACATGCATAATTTGAGCCTATTCCTGCATCTGTTGCTATGTCACCTACTGTATCTAGTCTTGCATCTGAACCTCAATCCGCTGTTGACACTGCAATTTAGTCATTCTTCTCTGCTATCCCTATGGTACCTGAATTTCAACCTGAGGACTTACAAGTTGTTCTTTCTATTCCTCCACTTAATTTGCATCCTATGCAAAAAGGTCTAAGAGCAAAATTTTGGAGAAACTTGCGTTACTATCTACAATTCATGAAAAGGGTGGTTGGTGTAACCAAAGTTGAACATCACACTTATAAGTCAGCCTTGAAATATCCAGTATGTACTGTTGCAATAAAAGAAGAACTCTCAGCTTTGCACTCTCAAGGCACACGGTCCTTGGTTCATCTTCCTCCAAAAAGGAGCTTAGGGAGTTGTAAATAAGTCTTTAAGATTAACAAGAAAGCAGATGGTACAATTGGGAGATATAAGGCTCATTCAGTAGCTAAAGACTTTAACCAAGAAAAGAGAATTGGTTATGGTGAGATATTTAGTCCAGTAGTTAAGCCAACTATTGTGAGATTAGTTTTTGCTTTAGCTGCTCATTATGGTTGGCTATTAAGACAATTTTATGCGAAGAATGCTTTTCTTCACGGCGATTTATAAGAACTATACATGGCTCAACACTCAGGATTTTTAGATACTCAATATACTGATGATGTTTGTAAACTCCATAGTCTTTGTATGGTTTAAAACAATGCCCAATGGTATGGAATGATAGATTCACAAACTTTTTACCTTTACTGAGTTTTCGTACAACTTATGTTGATTCCTCTCTGTTTGTTAAACAAGTTGGTATTTACACTGATTTTGATATTGTATGTTGATGATATAATTGTCATAGGCAGTGCAACTGATGCTATATATGATATCATTATGCTTTAACTACGGAGTTTGACACAAAAGATTTTGGACCATTACATTATTTTTCAGGTATTCAGGTTGTTAAGAAATAAGTGGTTTATTTCTATCACATGACAAGTATGTAACTGACTTACTCACTAAATATGAAATGCTACTGTCAAAACCTTGTGCCACTCATTGTTTACTTTACAACAGGTTGTTAAGGGATGATGATAAACTTTTTAACAACCCATAATTGTATAGAAGCCCAATGGGAGCCCTTCAATATCTTACTTTCACAGAACTTGACATTTGTTTTACAGTTCATCAGGTATGTCAGTTTATGCATTGTCCAACGGAGTCACATTTTATAGCACCAAAAAAAATTCTTAGATATTTGAAGCCATTAAAAGGTTGTGGTATTCACTATGTTAAAGGAGAATTGGATTTGAGAGCATTTAGTAATGCAAATTGGGCATGTAACTTGAATGATAGAAGGTCTACTACTGGCATGGTTTTATTTTTGAGTTCAAATCCTATTTCATGGTCCTCCAAGAAGCAGAAGACTGTCTTCAGGTCATTCGCTGAAGCAGAAGACTGTCTTCAGGTCAGCCGCTAAAGCAAAATATACGGCTTTTTCTATAGTTGCAGTTGAAATTGATTGGAACAAATAGTTGCTAGCTTTTCTTTGGGTTCCAGTTTCTACCAAACCAACTATTTTATGTGACAATTTATCAGCAATAACACTTACTTGCAATCCAATTATGCACCAGAGAACAAAACATATAGAAATTGATATCTAGTTTGTGAGAGAAATGGTTGACAAACAATTGTTGCAAGTTCAGTCTGTTTCATCTAATGGACAATTTGTTGACATTTTAACAAAAGGTCTCTCTGCTCCTTTGTTCCAGACTCATTGTGCTAATCTCAATTTCTTTGCTTCTGAGCTTGAGGGGGAACGTTATGAAGGCCTAACATACACACCCCAACTCTAACAATTTATTGATTATAATAAAAAATGGAATTGTGTTGTAGAATTAGTGGGTGAATGCCCACTCAAAGGAATAAAGACTTAGAAATAGTGTTTGATACTTTCAAAAGTATCATCATTGTATGTGGATGGTTGTAGTTACGGGAGTTGCTCTATAAATAGAGCACTTTGTGTGCTATCTAAATGTACATTGCGAAAGAAAGCAAGAGAAATAATATCAGTATCTCTCACCTCCTTTACAATACTTTTGTGTTATAGTTATAGTGTGATATTTTGCACCTGCTTCGCTCCTGTCCTTAGCAAAGGTTATTTCTCTAACTTTTGCCTATTTATAACAAATTGTTCTAAAAAATGGTCTCCTGGAATTGTGTTTCAAAGGAAATGCAACCCCCCTCCCTTTTCGAAAAAAGACTCTTTGTGAAGCCTATTCTGTGTTCTTAATGATGATCCGAATCTACTTTTAAGTCTTCGTTGTAGATTGTTCTTGCAAAATATCAATTCATTCCAAAATCATTTACCCATTTGATTCTTATCTTTGGTATTAATCAAACTAAAGATGTTTGAGACATCTGACTGTGAAAAAAAAAATGACAAAAAGTGGAGACTCTTTGGGAGGCCCAGTCCACTTGAATTCGTTTACAACGATCTAATGTGCATGCATTTTAAGCCTCCATTCATAAATGATCTTTGCAACAAAAAAAATAAAATCAATTCATTCCAAAATCATTTACCCATTTGATTCTTATCAAGAAATTTCGATGTTTCTTATAATTCTGTTTGTCAATTGCTTTGCTTAGACTTAGATATCACAAACAGTTATGATTTGACTAATACTTTGTAAGATTGATCTATATGAACTGAAACTTGAAAAATACACAATATGTATTACGAGGGTCTGCAGCCATGTGACCCCGCTTCTTGCAATAATGGCAATCTTGGACATGTCTTGTTGGCCTGATGCACCAGCAGAGCTTCCAAATTGAAGATTATGACCATAAGGTAGATGTTCCGAAGCATGTTCAGCCGCAAGAACCTGTTAAACTTCTGTGTGGGGTGTGTCCCACACACTGTCCGCATTTTTTTTGTAAGGATCCTATCATTAAGCAATGTATTTAATAAGTGTGTGTGTAAAAACTTCTTGATCCCATTTTACCATAGCAAAAACTGGAGGGAGGGACAAGACCATTATATAGGTCCTCTTATTCACTATTTTTCTCAGAAAGACGAGGGTCATCTGTATAAAATAAATACATGGTTCATATAAGGTTCTATTGTCCCATTTTCGTAATAGTGGTTTATGTTAATAATCCCAAACTGTCTATGTTTTTAATTAGGTGCTCCCCTAAGGATGTTGCACATCAAAAACATAGACAAACAATCAGAAATATCAACGTTGGATGAAATGGAAATATACCCAGATATTTGCAATTATTGTTTATATATGTATTCATTTTAATTAGGTACTCCTTTAAGAACTATCTGAAAACACATTTTTACTTCAAATAATGACGATTTTGACTTGAAATGGATTGAGACTATGTAGAAAGTTCTTTAAACCCTAGACTTGCCATTTGGGAGACGAACACTGAGACAGAGAGATTGATAGTTGACCTAGTTGGCAAAAATCAAGAAATGCACTTTGAACTGCTTATACCGCGTCGAGTTTCCACATCAATGTCATTTATAATTATGTTAACACTCACTGCACTCCAAAGTCTTCGAAGGATTGGTGGCAAAGTTGACCATATGGCGATCGATAAGAGAAAGGGTGTGTTGATAAGGCATGCACAGTAAGTAATAATCATCTACGTTGGATTAGTGTTGAGGACTTTCTTGGCCTTGACAATGAAAGACAAAGGCCACTCACTGGTTACTTTTCTTATAGTTGGTTAGGTCTTTAATTCATGGGGTGCCATCAAGGAGGAATATTCATTAATCCACCGTCCAAAGAGAACCTAGCTAGCACTTTGGAAAGACTAGTTGAGTTCTTTTTCCCATCAAATCAAAAACCCTTTCACTATGGTTTGCAGAGGTTTCAATTGTTAAACCAATGCCTGGAGGAATATTCATTAATCCACCGTCCAAAAAGAACCTAGCTAGCACTTTGGAAAGACTAGTTGAGTTCTTTTTCCCATCAAATCAAAAACCCTTTCACTATGGTTTGGACAGGTTTCAATTATTAAACCAATGCCTATTTAATTGACTACTCGAGGGTTCAATATTGGCCACATTATCGAAACCCCTCGTGAAGGAGTGGTTAAGAATATTCAATCATGTATCAAATTTAGTGCTCAATTCTTCACGGCCTTCATTATTGTTTAGATAATAATAGAATCGCAACTCCTTTGAATTGACGGAATAGGTTTGATTTCACAAACCGAACTACTTCAAATCACACAAAGGGGCTTTGATTTGGTTCACAAATTTTAAAATTTCAGTCGTTCCCTATAAACTCTGTGTGGCTTGTTAAATTGTGATTGAATATGTTTGTATCTCTTTAGTGAATCGCATAAAAGAAAAAGAAAAGGATGCAAAGAAAACTTTTTCATTGGATTTAAGTTTGATGGTATTACAATCTAGTGATATTTCTTTGAGAAGTCTCAAGTTGGAGTGGTAGGTTTGACTAGTTGGTTTCATCACAACATACAGTATGTTGGCAAATGACAGAATGCATCGAGTACTGCTAAATATGGAGGCATGAAAACTTGAAGATTACTGAGTACTGAACCCAAGTTAGGGCTCTACCATACAAAATTTAGGTCAATTAAATTTGTATTGTAGGGTCTGAGACCAATGAAATGTATTTTGCACAACTTCGTACGTCTTGGACAAAAGAAAATACAGTTAAAAAGTTTATATAACGTATTTAATAATCGACAGATTTCCAAAGCAATGGTGCTGTTGCTTTCGATCGGGTCGGTATCACGGGAATTGAAAAGCTGCATTAGAGCTTAATTTCCATGTTCGCTAGACAGTCTAGACTTATAGTATTAGGGAATTAACTACATTGAGAAAAACCAAATAACGATGAAAATTTGAGAAAGATGAAGAACAAAGAAAAATAAAGAAGAAAGAATGTGCTTTTCTGTATTGATTGAATGATTCTTGGTTACAACAGATAGCTCATAAGCTATTTATACAAAACAAACTACTAACGGACTAGTTTACAACTTCTACTAACAACCTAATGCGCCAGATAATGTCACATGTCACTAAATCAAACAGTTAAGAAGTTGAGGTTTCACCATAAAACCAATTGGCAATATAGGGAGTAGCCCAAACTCTTATAAGTCTTTGCAAGGTTTCTCCTCCATCAATGTGGGATTCATTCTCAACACACCCCCTCAAGTGTGGCGAATATTTAAGCCTAAAACGTGAACAATACAACAGGGTGACATGGAGCGTGTGTGGCCGTTTGACTTCATACGTGTGACAACCTGCTCTGTTATCATGAAGAAGTTGAGGTTCCACCATAAAACCAATTGGCAATATGGAGAGTAGCCCAATCTCTTTTAAAGCTTTTGTAAAGTTTCTCCTCCCATCAATATGAGTTTCATTCTCAACACGATCGCATATTGATATCACTTTATATAGCTTTTGTACAAACAATATCTCTCATCTTTGGTGACACATATCCTTTTATCTGCATTTATGTGTTGGCAATCTCAAGACAGCCAAGTATAGCTATTAGTTTCGCTTGCTAATATTCGTTGCACAAGATAAAAAGACGAACAATGATAAATATCATTTAGTTTAATGATATTTAGGTTTTATAATCTCATGCATGATAATTGTTGAATAAAATAAAAAAAATGTCCGTTGTATTACGGGATTCAAACCCCATATTTGATGTGAGGGTAGATCATCAATGTTGAAAGTTGAATTATGCGATGGCAACGCTAGAGTACCTAGCTAGCGTGTAAAGCAAGAAAACCATATGTTGAAAATAAGAAAATTTTAATAAAAAGTAGCACTCTTACACAATCATACAAGACAATCTGAAATATGTAAAAACTCTAGCACACATGAAAGTAAGTATATTACCCTGGAATCCAATTCCAGTGCCTACTTCTTAACCACACCCGTACACAAGGCAATGCATAAGATCATAATATATAGTACTAATTATTGGCCAAGAGAGCTTCCGATTGCTTTTCGTAGCGGAGACCAAGTTTCTTGGAATCATCAGCTGACCAAACAAAGATTCCACCGAGTTTTCCCTCACTCCTGAGCCTCTGGCAGGCTTTAAAAAACCCATTCTCCGGCGACAATCCGCCACTCCCATCACTGATAAAGCTTGCCAAGACCTGTCCGCCATTGTAATTGGAGCTCTGAGTGTTGAAATAGTTGATGAACTGAGACACCGTGGTGCTCTGATCGTAGGCATAAAATTGGAAATTGACATAGTCAATCAAATGGCCATAGCTCTTCCACAAGGCCAAGTAGTGGCCCTGAACTTCATCGTCGTCAAACGGAGCAATAGAAGCAAATGAGATCACTCCATTGTTCTTTAGGGTTGTTATAAGCCTTCCAATGCACTCGGAAAATGTATCGGGGTCTGCCTGAAAGTGCTCGTAATCAATGTCGATTCCGTCCAAGTTGTACTGCTGGATGATGCTTGTGAGTGAAGAAACAGCATTTGAAACCCACGAATCAATCGATGAAGGGTTGAAGTAGGCAAAGCCACTATTGACACTATCTCCTCCTAAGCTCAAGGCAACTTTGACATTAGAATGTTGGTTTTTGATGGAGGAAACTTGGGAAGGGCTGAGGTTGTCGGAGTCCCAAAAGACATTGAATTTTCCGTTGGTGGGAGAGGAGCCTGAGGGGTCATAGTCTATGGCAAAGGAGAGAATGAAGTGGAATTCTACATTAGGGTTTATGGGGACATCCGAAAATTTGACGTTATTGAATTCGGCTCCTATGTATTCGCGAAAGAGATCGGAGTTTCCCGGGCCGGCTTGGATATGGGATGTGAGGAGGGCTAGCAGAAAGAAAAGGGTAATGACGAGCTTAAGCATTGGAACTGCCATTGCTAATATTCAAGAGTAGTTCTAGAATATGTTTTTGTGTGTGCCTATGAGTCACGTTATGTGCCAGTTTTATAGTGCATTAGTTACTCAATGTGAAGATGTTTTTGTGCACGCAGTGCCGTTGCAGTTGTTGTGTTTTTTTGTGTTGAGCTTTGTCTCGGCCGAATTGCACAGAACAAAATTGTGCAATCATCTATTGTGTCCAATATCAAAATTTTATAATATTTCTGGCCGGGATAGTCCACTAATAAGGCCCAAATTTGTTTGTTGAAATCCCAAAATATACAAAGTAAACTGTAACAAGGCCCAAATTTGTTAGATAAATGCCTAAATTTTACCTCATAGCTAGGTATATGTACTTTCAAAATAGTTTACAAATATTGTAACTCAATTGCTTTAAGTCGTTCACTTTTACACTTGATATTCTGAGTTCGATTTCTACCTCCTTTAATATCATTCGTAAAAAAGTGGATTAATAAATGGTCAGATGCATTAGAAGTTTGCATGGTCAATGACAACGAGCTATATATCCTACATTAGGAATGGTTTGAAAACATTGACTAGGATCTCGCTTTGTAAATTTTAAGTTGTCTCAAAGTCTTTT